>NC_062214.1:173773609-174081757 GCF_902686445.1 Sciurus carolinensis | reverse complement strand
ACCAGAAATAAAAAACAGTGATTCTTCTACTTAATAGTAAGAAACAAGTAACAACACTAGAAGGACTTCCACCTTGCTGACTTTCTTCTTCACCTCATTGTCCTATAACTAGGTTGATTTCCCAACTTATAACCCCATATTATGCTGGGGGCATAGGTTATGTTTTATTGATGTAGCTAAAGGGGTATTTCACACATTCAAGCCGCTCCTCTCTGGAGTCACATAACTGGATTACTTAGACTTAGGTTTCAAGAGCAGAGAGCCCCTGGATACTTACGGTGCTAACTGGAAATACTGCATATTTGAAAGATGAGAACAGAGAAGTATAAGAGACTATTGTTTCAGTTTTACTAGTGATGTTCTTCAGTCTAAAACTTGAGGGAGACTGAGTCTTCTATTTATAATTTGAAAGATTAAAGGATACATATCAGTGCTGATCATGTCAACAGGGCAATATATACTTCAAGTCATCATTCCCTAAGCCCTGCAATTAAACACCTACACACCTTGGGCTTGGAGCAAATGCTACAGACCAGGTAAGCGGAGTTGTAAATATTTCCATGTGGAAAGCTTGCTTTTTCCAAAGACAGGCATGGCTTAGCATGCCATTTTCTTTCTGTAGAACTTTCAGGAACAATTATGTCCTGAGGACACAAGGATGGTAAAGGAAAGGTATGTGGCTATAACAAGCATCCCATTGAAACTATCAGGAAGGTGTGTGGATTCACAGGATAGGCAGCCACGGAGGATGCACTGATAACCTGGATTGATATGTATAAAGACTCACCGAGAGAACAATGTGACACTGGTTAGAGAACAATGTGACACTGGTTACTTGCCCAGCTCAGGGCTACAAGATAGGGCTGGCTCTTCTTTCACTCAAAGTGAGCGGATGCTATGCAGGACCACACAATTCTGCTACCAGATGCAGCGGTAGGTACAAGCCTAATAGTGCAGGTGCCAGGCATTTTTTCCAGGAGGTGTGTGTGCTTCTGTAATGTAAGTGTAATTTGAGAAAGCAGCCACTGCACATCCCTCGTCTCTTTTTAACAAAGTAGTAATTGTTAACAATTGGAGAATCATCACTCTTCTCTTGGGATTTCGCCAGCTCAGCAAGAGACAATATCAATTTTCAGATGTTATCTTTCTCAGTAGCCTATTTCTTAATCCATTTCAGAAACAGAGTTCCTTGGTTTTCTTTAAGGCACGCGAATCTCCTTTGGGTGGGTTCTTAGAAGTCCCCTCCCCACAAACTGAAAGCCAGGGTGTCTTCTCCCCAACTTGTAACCAGGTGGTTCCACTGTGCTGCAGTTTTGTTTCTGGACCTAGAAACAGTTAGTAAATGAAATGAAAGAGGCCTCAGGACAGGAAAGCATGAAATTTCAATGGCTGGCAGCCAGTGACTTTGCCATGTAGAAAGATCTACATCCTTCTTGTGTGGCTGCAGCCAGATCAAGGTTGGCAAAATACATATTGTTAAAATATCACTTGTGTAACCAGCCTATAATGAAGTGCTATGACAGTTGCTTAGAACTAGGTGACATAAACCTAATTCTTTTTTTTTTTCCTGGTTCCTGGTAATGCAAATTAAAGATAATCTTCCTATTAATGTTTGTTTTAATTATGTGCATGTTGGATGTGGTGGAGTGAAGTCGGTATGGATACAGGAGGAAAAGAGAAAGAAGCTTGGAAAGAAGTCGATTATACTCAAAAGTCCCAGAGTGGGGGCGGGGGTGGGGTGGAGTCACAATGCACGCCACACAGTCACTAGTCATGGGAAATCCGTGCTGGTCAAGAGGCAGAAGACAGAAGTGAGGGTAAAGTCTTGGCTGGGGTTTGCTGCGTAACATAAGGCATGACAAGCAAACAGGATAGGTGGATTTATCTGACTAATTCCAGGGTAGTCTCCAGTTGCCCCTGGGATGACTAGGGCAGGGGGAACTTTGGACTATTGGGGAGAAATAAATAAAGAGGTGGTGCGGTGTAGACTTGGGATTGGTTGGTTTCATATAAAGCCCATGCTCAGGGGCAAGTTGTTAGTGTCTCCAGGAATGAACGAGCTCTTCATGGTGCAGTCTCTCCCCGGTCTATAAAGTCCCCAAATGCCACAGCCTCAAGAACACAGAGAATATAGTAAAGATAATGAGTATGTATATGTAGTATATATAGTTAACATAATGCAGATGAACAGAAGTCAAATAATACAAATATAGAACCTGAATAAACAGAACCATGTCTGTATTTAAATGCAACACTTGCCTGAGGCAGCATATAGGGCCTCAGATAGGCTTTAGCTCCTAATATCCTTTAGCACTGTGCCCTCCATTCTTTGATAAGGACAAGTCATGTTTTCTCAGTACTATATGGCAGGTTATGCAAACACACTGCAAATCCTTTAATCTAACCTAACCATCTCCCTAAACCCATTTAAGAAAAGGTTCTAGGACTGTCATAACTGGCAAAGATATGATTATGGTTGTAAGGGACCTGTCATCTATACTGCGTTCACAACAAAAAGCAGCCTGCCTCAGGTGATGGGCTGCAGCCTCTTTGCAATTTTCCTCACTTTATAATTCCCCTGCCCCAGGAGAGGCAGCCCACTGCTATCCGCCGCATGCCAGGATAGCAGGCCTGCCATGGGTGCTTCCCAGTAGTGACTCTGTGCCATGGGAGGCTAGATCCTGAGGTGCTCTGGCCTGCTCAGCCCTCTGCATCCATGTGCATGGGGCCTCTTGTCTTCCGCCTCAGCCAATCACAAGGCCCAGCCTCCGCAGCCCAGCTATGCACGGCGCAGGCTCAGAGGGCTGCGCTTGCTACAGGGATTTCCAAGTTGAGAGAGAGGCTCTTTCCCCAGGCTTCTTTGCAAGGATCCTATGTTGCCATGTACTGTTCAGGGTGAACTGTAAGAGATATTCATGAGAGAGGTTCAAGGAAAGAGATATTAAACTGTGGCAGGTCCAACTCTCATAGCACTGGAAGTGGATGGACATGAGTACTTCTTGGCAGGCCATCAGTTTGGTTTGGAGCTTGATGTCACATTCATTCTTCTGGCTGCTAGTTTCCTGAAGGAAATATTGACCTTCTCACTTTAGCTTTCTATATCTTATGAGTTGTTCATCATGGAACAGGCTGCTTAGCATTAAAGGACCACTGGCTAAGTATCAATATAGGTTGTTTTCAGTTTCTCTGGTACCTTCTGGTAGATGATCAAGCCATGGATTTGGTGTTCCCATCTCTCTTCTCATTCCTTTCTGGAAAGAGTTTAGATGGGCTGGGGAAGGATATTTGAAGTTTTCTGATCCAATGTAAATGAACCCTGTGGTGGGTAAATAATTTTCCTCTTTCCTTTGTTCTCTTGGGTATTTTAATGAATAATGCTGCTCAAATAAGTGTATAAATATCCCCCAAGAGGTAAGAAGGATATTAAGCTCAAAGCATGTGTGCCATTAATGCTTTGTGTGTAGGGGAGTGCAAAGAGGAAAGGAATCATCACAGCCTTGAGGTTTCATAGAATTTTCTGGAAAGTTTTGAAGGCCACAGCTGGAAAGAAAATACTGAGGGCAGCATTAGTGAAGTGTGGATACAGCTTCACAAGATCAAGTTTGACAACTCCTTCAATGTATGAGTTTTTTTTGGATGGGTGTAGGATAGGGCTTACAGTTTGTTTTGCTGCCAATTATAGCATATGTGATTTAAAATAACTCAGCAAAAAGCATAATTAATCAACCTCACAAAGATTTTTTTTTTTAATTTTGTTCTCTCCTGCCTCCCATTATTTGAAGGTCCAGTTCATAAATTATCTAACTTTAGTATTAAAAAGCCTTCTTTAATAAATATCCATTCTCAATAGATTACAACTTGATTTTCAAAACATCATGTTTCCCAATGTATTCTGTTACACTTCACCAATGATAACTCAATTATGGCTTCAGTTTCTTTCTTTGATTTAACTCAAAGACCCCATATGTTGAAAAGAAAAACTTCTAGTAATAGTAGAGAAATTTCTTACTGCCACAGCGCCACCTACTGGTACATCATTATAGGAGCAAGCTATTTGTGTCTAAACTTTGACCTATGGTTTTGGAGAGTTCTGAGCTTTGGTTTTTATTAAGCCCCAACTTCACTGTCATTTTTCTTCTTTTGGAGGTGCTGGGGATGAAACCCAGGACCTCGTACATACTAAGCATGTACTCTACCACTGAGCTACATCACCATCGTCTTCACTGTCACTTTGAGAAGCCAACACTTCTCACTATGATGGCATAGTCAGAAAGTGATAATGATTAAAATATGCTCTTATTCTTACTATACCTTCAATTGGCCCTGACTTCACCGACTTTGTTTTTCTCTGTCCTATACCTGTAGCAAGGGCTCCAGATTGTGTGGGCAAGGGTTTGGATCTGGCGAAAATAACTTGGGGAGCTTCCAAAGATCCTGAAAAAATGGAAAAAAAAAAAATCCCTACTTAACAGTATATTTGATCTTGGCCCAAAAGACAAGAAGTAAAATCCAAAAGAAGGTTATGGGGATCATCATTCTCACAGATACTGCCACCCACTTCCTGCCAAACACCAGAGCTGTGGTCTCTCTTTTGCTTTCTAGCAGCGTGAGTGGGTCATCAACCCAAATTCTTGGGCCCTGGGCCTGGGGAGAAAAGAGCATCTGGGGAGCAATAAAGGGCACAGGATGTAGGGTAGTCACTGAAAGAGTTTTTTTTTTTCCTTTTTTTCATTCTAACCTCATACTCAGATCCACCGGGCTGCTCCACCAACTATACAACATGTAGTTAAAAGAATAAGAAACTGATATGAAAATAGGTCGTTGTCCTGAGAGCTGTCAGGCATAGAATTTCACTTGAAAGTTAAAGTAACTTCTAGATTCTTGAGGCTTAAACTCCACTGGCTTTACTTTAAAGTAAGTTCCTTTTTCTTCTTGTCTCAAGGTACAATGGGGAAGTGGGCAGGCAGTCAGGCTAGGTGCTGCTGTCCTATCTTCACACAAAGAGCACAAGCTCTGGTCAAGCTCTGGCGTATTTTACCAGGTCTCAAAACAATGGACATTTAGCAGGACACTGCTACTTATTTCTTATCAATGAAATCATCACTGATTTTCAAGAGCCTCTTAGGTTCCTTGCACAAACTACCAGCCAATAAGAGCTTAAAAATAAGAGGTAGGGGCACAGTCCAGGACTGTAGGGGGAACCTACACAGAAGCTAAGGGGCAGGGATGAGGGCAGCTGGTCTGGCTTCGAACTCCTACAATAATGGTGGTTGACATTATCAAATGAGCATGAGAGAAATGTCAGTTATCTAATCTGCTGCTGTCTTCTATTTTAGTTCACCATTAGCACTTCAGAACTCCAGAAGAATGCCACGGTTATAAAGAAGGAAAGCCAATGACTTTGGCTTTGGGCCAAGAGCCCTCTTTCACTCCAGTTTCCTTCTCGAATTTCTAAATTTGCTGACTTTACCCCTTCCCTTCCACAGCAAAATTAGAATATTCAGCTTGAGGTAAGGAAGTCAGAGGAAAGTAGCCTGCATGGGGCATCTGGGCACTCTGTTAGGAGCACCCACATGCACAATCTCAATTCATGTTTGCAATAAAAAGAATGTCATGAGCCCACCATCAGCTGCGAGTTGTTTTTTAATAGTGCCCTGGGATGAGCCACTGCCTGATTCAGACTGCCTGAGGAACAAGGTCACACATCAAGCCTGGCTAGCCAGATGTAGGGGAAGGGTCAAAGGCCAGGAAACAAAAACCTGCTATATTCATGGACTTGTTAGTACCATTGTTAACCAACTGAGTTAACTGGGTAAGACTGGGGCTAAATATCTTTTGAAGACAGTTCAGAGATTCCTAGACAGACACAAACTTCCCAGGTCCCTTCCTGACTTGTAATGGGGGTTCTTCTCCCTTCCTCTAAGTTTAAAGAAAAATGTGACTGCTAACTTAACCTTCCCATAGGACACCTTTGGAACCTCTAGAGTAACTGGTGAAATCTAACCGTACCACTGAAGACACAGGATCTGCAGCTGAACAATGAGGTGCTGGTTGTTAAATGACCACACCAGAGTTAGTTACTGACTCTGCGAAGGCAAGATGCTTCTTGGGAGGTATGGGAAACCCTGACCCTCGCTGCGTCATCCTCATCAGCGCTTCTTTGAACTTCCTGGTCAAGAATGCCAGGAAGTCACAGAGGACAAATCCAAGGGCATTTAGAGGCCCAGAGTCACCAGGTGACAAAAGCAGTCAATAACAGGCAACCTAAACAAGGTAGAATAATCTGCTTGTTACTGAAAGGTGGATGTAGGGGCAAAGGTCAAACTTAGAGTCCAGGGAGAAGTATAACCTCTCTTACGGTTTTACGCTGATACCAAATTCAGTAGACTAGGCCAAAACCTTCTAAGTAATGTCACTGAGCTTAAGTAGACCTGAGTTTCTGGTCAAGGTGCTACAAGCCTGACCCACGAGACCCCCCAACGTTTCTAACCTTCTCGGCTGGAGGGCGCACCTGCGTTCAGTTTAGTAACTGTCAACTACACCTATAAATCAAGTCTTTGAGTCTCCTGGAGCTTCTAAGCACGGTCAGTGTCACCAGTTCAAGCAAATTTGGAGAGCAGAAGCAGCCCTGAGCCTTTGTCTCATGAACACCTTCAAACTCGCCCATGAGTCTCAGGGCCAGCACTTTCCCCCACGGCAACTCCAGGTGGAAATTTTACTTCCTTAAACATGAGCACCACGTTCTCCAGGCTGGAGTATAGCTCTGGGGGAGACGCTTGCCTAGCAGGCACGAGGCCTGGGTTCCCCCGGCACCACAAAAACCGATCAACCAGCAAAAAACAACCACCAAAACCCCCGCTTATCATGTTCTAGCAATTCTATGGGGAGGGTCACGAGTACATACCTATGAAATATTTCTTAAATTCAGGTTTAAAATTTTAAAGGGAGAACAAATCTTTATATTCTTAGCATCATATTACTATTACCTGACCTGGGTGTAGGAATAGCGCCCTTCCAAATATAGTGCTTCATTTAATCCTCACAATAAGCCTATGAAGTTTATATAATTATCCTACGATGTAGCCAAGCAGCTAAGCTCCTTAGGCGGCGGTCACTTAAAGATGCATTATGTCAACCTCCCACTCACACTCCCTGGGCCTGTCCCCAGACTCCCCCAGGGCTCCTCACTGCTATCAGGACAACGGTTCCTTAAATGGCTCCTGATGGACCCTGCCACTTCATAGCCTTCTCTTGCCACTGCCTATGCATGCCACGTTGATTAGGGAGAGGTCACAGAACCCAGCCCACTTTCATGCGCCCTGGGTTTCTGCACACACTGCACCTTCTTCCTGGACCTCCATCCCTCTCCTGACTGACCTATCCACATTCAAGTCTTGGCTTGGATGTTTACTCCCCAATTCCAAAAGATGTGGGCCACTCCTTGGGTTCAAACACTGCCCCGTCACTAACTAGCTCTAACTTTTGACACATTTCATAATCTGTGCTTTTATTTCTTCAGTCATAAAATGCAGAATATAGTTCCTACACCACATGCCTGTTCAGTGAACAAATGAGTTAAGACCCATAAAGCATTCACAACTGAGCCCGGCACATAGCAAATGCTTATTCAAAGTTGTCCATGTGCCCCTAGTACTCAAAAAGACCCATGAGATTACCTGCAGCACAGTCCCTGAGGATGTTTCTATCTCCTTGAGTCTATCGTTCCCAGAGTGGACACTGTGTCCTTCACCCTGTCCCTCAGGGCCCAGCAAGTTACCTTCTCCATGGCAGGTGCTCAATAATCAAGAGTTGATGAATCGAATCAAAGTGATTTCATCCAATTTTCTGTCTACTTAGTGTGTTTTTACGAATTATTATTCATAGAACACTAACCCTGGACAACCACTGCTTAACTTACATATATGCTCTGGATCCACATGTGACCTCCCTCAAGCCCCTAAAGTCTCTGAGCTTCACATTCCTCATGTTCAGGGGACAAGAAGGTCCACCTCATGGACTGTTGTGAGGATTAAGTGAGAAATAGTAATAGTTAAATATAGGGCATTTTTGCTAAATGCAAATCCAATAGCATCCTACCAAAATTTCCAAAATTTTCCCAAAAACTGTCTAGGCTGCTGAACAATTTTAAAGGAGGACATAACAAAAATGCTAGGCTGCCAATCCGTTAGGAGTCTGGGCACTTTGTTATTTGAAACTGGAGCTCCAGTCAGAAGCAAAAGAGAGAACATGCCAAGCTGCCACCTTCCTGCTGCCCCACCTACTGAAGGGGGGCTGATCACTGACCTGTGGAGCTGGTGATGGGCATAAAGGCTGCAGAGTTAAGGCTGCTCTGGAGTCCGTTCAGCTGCCCTTCGGCGGAGGCCCCTCTGAAACACAAAGGAGCTGGGTCAGACCCGCAGACCGGAAGGCGAGGTCAAGTACGAACCAACCAGTGGCTCTGCCTCTTGCTCTTGGTGCTCCCTCTCATGCAGCTCATTCCTTTGCTTCTTTCAAGACTTTGTTCAAATGTCATCTAATTAGAACGATCATGTGGCAATGTCAAGGTATCTGTGGTGCTACCAGCAGCTAGTGAGAAGGGGCCAGGGATGCTGCCAAGCACCTTGCAGGACACGGGAAGCACCCAAGCAAAGAATTACCTGATACAAAATGTCAACTGTGCTGAGAGTGACCAAATATCATACAGCACACCTCTGCTCACACCAACTCTGACGGGAAGCCGGACACGGTGTCATTGGTTCTCTGCACAGAGGACCCTCAGCTACATGTCTCAGAAACTCTATGGCTGCTGTGACGCCGGCACTCATGTCCGATCTCCCTGGGGCTCTTACAGGTCTCTGGAATTCTTTCACTACATTTATTAAAATTATAATCATGAATTATGTAAAGAGTTGTTCCGTATCTGTCACCCACACTAGAATTAAGCTCCATAAAGACCCAGATTTAACTAGCACTTTTGTATCTACAGCTTTCTCATGCTGCACTTTGCATTTATCAGATATTTGATACGTGTTTTTTGAAGGAATCTGACTCATTGTGCTCATAAATGCATTTATGTGGTGGGCCCTGCCTTGATTTTTAGTTGACATGTTCAAGTTTTACCTGGGAGGTCAAAATACTCATCTCTTGTTTTTTTTTTTTGAGTCACATCCCCAATTCTTTTTATCATGTATATATTTCATTTAGGGACAGAGTCTCGCTGAATTGCTTTAGGACCTCACTAAGAAGCTTGCTTTGAACTCTCAGTCCTCCTGCCTCAGCCTCCACTGGGATCACAGAGCCAGGCTCTCTGTTTTTGTCGTTGGTGAAGCAACACTCAATCCAATTTTGCCTCTTCCAACATCATTTTCCCACTTCATTCATTCACATAAAAAATATGAAGCACTCCCTGTGTTTGGTACTAGGAGTGGGGGAGGGACAGACATTAAAGCAAATGTACGTCACAAACCGTGGGACAAACGCTAAGGAGAAAAAGCACAGGAAGTTAGGAGAGAATGACCCAGGACAGCGCAATCCGAACAGCGAGGAGAGAGGTCCAGGAGGGTCTTTCTGAGGGAATCACACTTCAGTTAAGTCAAGATGTTATGAGAAGAAGGCACCAGTCCAGAGCAGGGGGCAGGAAAGAGCTTCCTGTGAAGCACAGACCAGGTTTCTGAGCCAGCAAGGGGCCTAGAGTGTCCTGGAACCAGACGAAGGTGTGTGTATGTTGGATTGGGGGGGGGGGGGCAGGCAGTTTTTGCCAAAACTTCAACAGAAATTAACTGGAGTTACTTGCTTTCCAGGTTCTTCCTTTGGAGACACTGACTGGGTGGGTCTGGGACTGGGTCTGAGAACTTAGGCTTTTCATAGCACCACAGGGGATTCCTATCTCCAGCAAAGTTGGGGAGGCACCAGTGACTAGGCAAAGAGAAAACAGCTAAGAGCGGTGCTTTGGAGAGGTGGGTAGGGTTTTAGGTGACCAGGTGGCCCCTACACCCCTGAAAGAGACATGCCCTTTGAGGACACAGCCCACTGACTGTGGAAGATCATGCTGGCTTGTGGCCCTTCCCTCTGGCAAGCAGAAATCCGGGGCCCAGGTGTCTCCATTGTCGGCACCTAACAGTTACTTGGAGGAAGGGGGAACTGAAGAGGGAGGAGAGAAGCAGAGGGTTTCTGCCTTCTCCCAGGAGCCTCCCCTTGAGCTACATCTGAAATGCTCAAGCATTTTACTTTAGCCCCATATAGGCCCACAAACCACCCAAAGCACCTGCTGACTGACATTTACTTCCAGGTCCCAGAGAAAAAGGGAAAGCCCCGGAGGGCCTAGGATGGGCTCTTTCCTGTGTGGAAGTTCAAGTCCCTCAGGGCTGCTGTGCTGGTTTTCCCCCATGCTTTGAGGGAAAGCCAGGGACCTGTCTGTTTCACAGAGGAAGCATGTTAGCAGGAAAAAGAGAGAAGCAGGCCGCAAACTCCCTGGTTCAATAGCAGAAACAGGCAGTGAACAGGCAGCTGCCTGAGGAGAGGAGACTCGAGGGTCCTCAAACTCTCTAGCCTTCTCTCTCCTCTCTGGAACTCCCAACCCATTCGTCACCTTCACAGGCTTCATCCTCTCCTCACCTAAGATCTCCTGGCCCGGGTCTGCTCCCTCCTTCATCCTCCTTCCTCCCATAAGCTCCCATCCCAGGCCTTGAGAAGCGCAGAGTCAGAAGTTGAATCCAATGATTCTATTGTTTCTTTCTTCTTCTGGGGATTGCACCCAGGGGCACTACCACTGAGCTATCTCCCCAGCACCTACCTCCTCCTTCTTGAGACAGGGTCTCACTAAGTTGTCCAGGCTGGCCTTGAACTTGGGATCCTCTATCTCAGCCTCCTGAAATATCTGGGACTGCAGGTGTAAGCCACCGTGTCTGGTTTGATTCTATTGCTTCAAACAGAATTCCCTGCTTGGCAGGGTAATGTGCCCAAAGATGGTTTAGGTCTGTTGTTACTGCTTCATGCACAGTACTGTAAAGATGCCTTTGCTGTGATAATATCATTTCCTTGGGAAAATTCACTCTGACTTCTGGACAACCCCTCCTATATGAGAATGTCTGAAGCAGGCTTTTTTGGAACTGGTATATTACTTTGCACGTGACTACAATGACTCTTCACTGTTTTCCTGGGTACACCTGTTTTTCAGAACAGATTTCCAAGGGAAGGTATGGATCTATTTCTTGGATTGTCTTTTGGTCCCTTACTAATAGTATAACAGGACTACCTCATAGGGTTCTAGAGGATACCACAAGATGGTGAATAGGAAACACATCCTAGCGCAGTGACAGGTGTAAGGACTAAACAAACGTGAACTATTACCAGTGCTTCCATTTTTATGCTAATATCGATAGTGTTCTGCTATCACGATAAGCCTCTACACACAGAAATATCCAACCAGATGACTCACTGATTCCAATGTATGAAATATTAATGCTAAACTGTAGGAGAATGACCACCTTCCAAACTCGGACGTTAACAGCAATTTGCTATTAAAATCAAACTACAAGACAGAAAGCTCGTAGTCAAAATTACTCTTATAATCTGACAGGAAGAGAGGCCTCATTTGATTGACACTCTCTCTCTTTATAAATCTAATACATACATATTTTTCTCTGCCAACAAGAGAACAAATCACTGAGGCACTGGGCACTAAAGGAAATTGGTGTCTGGCCTTCAGGGGCCATGCTGTATAAGATATTTATCTTTGTGCTCGAGAACGGCAGTAGGGAAAGGCGGACAGGAGTTGACCGGAGGACAGCGCATCTCCTGTCCTAACTTGTGTGGAATATCACGTGGAATCAGCCACTTTACAGAGATTATAATTGCCCTTCTCCTGGAGTAGTTGCACAAAATTAAACGAGTATTTAATGTGGTGGTATTCATTACCTGATGCGTCCTGATCACGGCACTCGTGGGCTATGAAAAAGGGGCTAAAAGTGAACTCAGAAAAACTGGAATTATAAAAGTATCCAGAGTTCTACAGGCAGAGATACTGAAAAGTGATATTAACTTGAAATCACACCCAAGAAGAACACGAGATGTGAGTACCTAGCCTTTAGGAGTCCTTCCTGGAAATGGAACGGGTGTCTGGGAGAGGGACAAGTGTTAGATGCAGTCAAAGGTTAGGGTGATGTGCCCACAGCACCTGGGCTATGGTAATGGACTTAATTCAGGTCCTTCTCTGCCCATGATTTTTAAAAACTGCTTAAGGGCAAGCTGTCTGATTCACTTAGCCACTTAAGAACTATAACAAGAAATGTGTCCGTGTGTAGCAGCAACAAAGAATCTGAAAACCTCCTTTACTACTGACGCACGCCTTTCAACTAAGGTGCACGTTTTTTTGGGCCTGGCTGGCAGCCAGAATCTACAGTTCCCTTAAATATTAAATATACACATCCTAGCCCAGAATTTGATTCATTGGCTCCATGCCTATCTACTCCTGCCTTTCCAATTTTCTAAAGTCTAAGAAAAGTGCCTGAAATAGGCATTATTCCTACCATGAGAGAGCAGTTTTTCTGGTTCTTCAAAGAAATTATTCAACAATACATTACAAACAAATAATAACCCTATAGTGAAATATTGCCTGCATTTATCATTTTGGAAGATTTCTTCTGGTGAAAGTCTCCACTTAGAGAACACAAGCCATTTGAACAGCTGGTACCAGGGTCACACCACAGAGCCCATCTATACAACAGCCGAAGCAGCCAGGCCAGGAGGGTGCAAGGAACAATAGCCCCATGATCCATTTTGCCGGTAAGGCTTCTGATGTGCTTTTCTGTGCATCTTCATTTCCTCTATTTGTGGTTTCCTCTGTTTCTTCTCTGCCCACTATTTTGATCTGTGGAAACTTTCTGAAAGCGAAACACTTTCTTTAAGGGCTGGCTTGTTCATGACCTCGCCAGGTTGCCTGTGGTTTGGGGCTGTGCGGTTTCTCTTTGCGCTCTTTTTGAGGCTTTCCTCATCTCTAACCCAGGGTACTAGTTTTCTATTTCAATGGCTTAGTAAAAGTTTATCTTGGATTCATGCCACCACACCAGAGATGACCTTTCTGTGGACGGAAAGACCACAAAAGGAAAAGGCGCAATTGTACAGGAAGAGCAGAGGTAGAAATGCTGGCCTTGCCAGGGCTGAGGTGGAACAGAACTGCATTTGTGTTGGTTCCAAAACAATATCACTGAACATCGTCACTTTTATAAAATACTGGTGACAACCAGCCTCCTTCAATTCCCAAAGGAGAGAAGGAATACCAAGGGTGCAAGGTATACTTAAGAAACAAATGTCCAGAAAGGGAACACTCTGACTTTTCTTGGCAAATGTCTGCTTACTGATTAAGTATCATCCACCTTTCCTTCCTAAGCACCTGCATGCACACAGGTACATGAATCTCTTCCTCTTTTCTATCAGTCCAGGGATTCTATGTGCATCGGAAAAAGCAACCAACATGCTAATCCTTAGAAAATAACCATTGGAACATTATTAACTCAGGTCTGGTTTCAAAACCAATTCCAGAAACATTAAGTGGAGACCTGGTAGATAAAACTCTGTTTTATAAATACACAACACACTATCCATCCCATTGCATTTTTGGTTACATTTCTTTTTGTTCCTGAAATTATGTATGTGGGCCTTTTCTTCTTGTTAGTTAATCTTTCCAGAGGCAATACTCTCTGTTGCTTGTTGTCAGTTTCATTCATTCCTTCAACAGGTGTTTAATAAATACCTACCATGTACCGACAAGGTTTAAGGGGCTGTTCTCTCAAGTTCCACCATGTGCCAGGATGTTCTCGGCCATTTCTGTAGTTTTTTCCTTTATTTTCTTTAGTTTATTCTGTTGTCCTTTTATAGATCTTCAAATTAAATAATTAACTCACGAATGTTCAATCTTTCTTGCCTTTTTAAATAAATGTATTTAAGATTAAAAAGTTTACTTTCGAGGATTGTTTTGGCTAGCCCACAAATTTGATACATAGTACTTTCACAGACCTTCTGTTCTAGTTATTTTATAATTTTCACTGTGATTATCTCTAAAGGTAGTACTTTATTTCATGAAGTTTCTCAACTTCTCTGTCTTAAAAAATCATCTATTATATTATTTCAAATTTAAGTAAATTTTGCTTGAAGAGTGAACTGTTTGATACTGATATTTTGAAATGTACAGAGCTTTCACTTGTGATGCAGTATGTGCTGAATTTTTGTAAATGTTTCATGTTTAATTGAAAAGAACAGGAGAAGGAAAGATGGTGGAATGAGACAACATCATTACCCTGTGTACATGTAAGATTACACAAATGACGTGACTCTACATTGTGTACAACCAGAGAAATGATAAAGTTGTACCCCATTTGTGTGCAAAGAATCAAAATGCATTCTGCTTTCATGTATAACTAAATAGAACAAACAATAAAAAAAAGAAAGAAAAAAAAAGAATACATATTCTCCCCTTTTGGGTGCAGGAGTCTGTACATAGCTCTCAATGTTGGACTGTGAGCTGTGCCTCATAAGAGGGGTATAAAATCAATTTAGGCACTCACAATCAGCATCTAAAGCATGAATAGGAAACACTGCTTTATTTCACATGCACATACACGTAGGTATTTTTACTGGATTGCATATTAAATGTGGTTTTTCTTATTATGAGTGATGGCCAAAAAAATTAAAAGCCAATTCTGCATTTCAAATGTCCAAACGCTCAGTAGCACTTGTCTGAATTACCTGTCAGTTACTGATAGAAGTAGATTTAAATAAGTCACCCACTGACTGATGATTTGCCAATTGCTCCTTGTGTGTCAGTTTTTTTTTTTTTTTTTTTTTTTTTTTTGCGGTACTGGGGATCGAACTCAGGGCCTTGTGCTTATGAGGCAAGCACTCTACCAGCTGAGCTATCTCCCCAGCCCCGTGTGTCAGTTTTTGACTTAGGATATTTTGAATTTATGATATTAAGTGCATATAAGCACTTTTCTTTATCCCTCCTAGTGCCTTTTGCTGAATTCTATTTTATTTAATATTAATATTACTGTGCTAGTTTTCCTTCTAATTAGTATTTTGTGGTTTGTATTTCTCCAATCCTTTGTTTTCTATCCTCTTGTGAGATCTAACTTTAGGTATGTCTCTTTTAAGCAGCCTATAACTGAGATTTTTAAAAAGGAGCAACCTGTTAGTATTTATGGTGACAGTTCATATATTTCTACTACTAATTTCTTTTTCTCTTTACCATGCTTTTCTTTTGTTTCTTTCTCTTTGCCTCCTTCCCCTGGATTCACAGAATTTCTACATTTCCCTTTCCTCACTGTCGGGTTGAAAGCTATAGCTTGTATATCAATTATTTCATTATTTTTTCCCTTAATAAAGTGCAAAGTCATTCAATATTCCTGTTCTGCCCTTGAACTTTGCACAGACCCTGCTATACATCAACTACCCCTGAATACTCCTGCCTTTGTTGATATTACAGCTTTTTAAAAACTGATGATTTTCATAGTTGTTAACATTTACTGACATTTTAAAAACTTGTTACATTTCTGTTTCTTGTTATCCAATACTTCTGAGTTCACTTTTACCTGATAGTCTTTATTACTTAGATTATCTTAGTGAAGATCATGTGTAGTATTGACAGAGACTGAACAACTCAAAAAAAAAAAAAGCATCTTCAGCTCAAATAATTTTTATTTTGCCTTCACTTGAGAAGTTGGCTATGTGTGAAATTCTAGACTGAAAAATCACTTTACCTCAGTATTTTGAAGGCATTAGCCATTGTATTCCAGCAACTACTATTGTTAAGAATGTGGAACTCTGTGCTGCTTTGCAAATTTTCTCTCAGGTGGACTTTATTTATTTGTTTATTTCATTTTTTGCAGTAATAGGGATTGTCCTTTTGTTGAGCTCTAGAGTCTGGTCTTGAATTTGTGATCTTCCTGCCTCAGCCTCCTGAATAGTTGGGATTACAGACATGCGCCACTCTATTGGCTTCTCAAGAAGTCTTTAAGACTTATCATTTCCTCCCCTTAATGGCCTGGATTGAACCCAGGCCATTAAGCATGCAAGGCAAGCACTCTACCCTGAACTATGCCCCCACCCAAGACTTCTCTTTATGCTTAATGTTCTGAAGTTTCACTCTGGATGTGTCTGGAGGTGTACTGATTTTGGGTCCATGAATGTTTTTAGCTGAGGATTCATGTATTCTTCAATTCTGGAAAATCCTGTTATGACATTTTCAAGTATTGCTTATCTATGTATTCTGATAGTCCCATCAGAGACACATGCCACGATCCACAAGTTACTCCTATGAGACACATGACATAACATGTCTGACTATTCATAAACATTGACTTATCTAAGGAATATTCCAGCCATTGATTTTGTCGGTCATCATTTTTAGTATGACATTTATTCACGTTTGGAATTTGGGGCTGCAGGCTCATTTTGTTTGTTTTTATAGTGCTGGAGACTGAACTTGGGCCTCACACATGCTATCACTGAGCTACATCCCCAACCTGCTTATTTTGAATAGGAATCACCTGATTCTTCCTATTCGCTTATTCTTCCCGCTGAAGATTTTAGTGTTGCTTCCAAATATTACCCCAGTCCAGAATCAGGTTTTGTAGTGGCATTATGGAGGCCTTGCCTCAGTGGTAATTAGAAACCCAGTTCTGATGCGAGGCTGCCTCATTGTTTCCTGACTCTCTAGGTCCGCAGTCTCCCGGCATCCTAACATTTGGGGCTGCATAATTCTTTGTAGTACAACAAAAATGTGATTTTTTTTTTAAACTTTTCTCTTTTTTGGTGGTGGATATTGGTAATAGAACTCAAGGGTGTATTATCACTGAGCTATATACCTAGTCCTTTTTATTTTTTTTTTATTTTGAGACAGGGTCTTACTAAGTTGGTTAGGGCCTCACTAAGTTGATTTGAGTCTTGCTAAGTTGCTGAGGCTGACCTTGAACCTGTAATCCTCCTGCCTCAGCCTCCCCAGTTCTGGGACTATAGGTGTGCACCACAGCACCCAATTCTGATTTCTTTTAATAGAGAACAATAGCATCAGCAGAACTTTCAAGTCCACCAATACCATGTATTGGACATAAATGGAAGGGAAACACACTATTTCATTTAATCCTAAGAACAACCCTAAGATGTAGGATCTATATACATACATACTACATATAAATGTATGATATATAAAGTATGTATCTATTTATACATATATACTTATATGTGTGTGTGTGTGTGTGTGTGTGTGTGTGTGTTTATTTATTTATTTATTTATTTAGTACTAGGGATTAAACCCAGAGGTGCTTTGCTTGAAAACACTGAGTCACATCCCCGGTCCTTTTTGTTTTTGAGACAGGGTCTTTCTAAGAGCAGCTGAGGCTGGTCATGAACTTGAGATACTCCTGCCTCAGCCTCCAAAGCCTCTGGGATTACAGCATGTACCACTGTGATATTTAACAGGCAATGAAACAAAAGCTTAAATATTATCTCCAGATAAGTCAATTAAATAAAAGAGACAGAATTTCAAATTCTGGGTGATTAACAACTGTGTTCTACTGCCTCCCAGATGCTACTCTATATAGTATAAATAAATTATTTTTATTCATCCTTGAAGTATATACTTTGATTCAAAATGCTGTCACTGCTGCTGTCCCCCCCACCTCTGCCTCTGCCATCATCTCTTCTACCAGAACCATTTCCATCTCTATTACCACCCCTGCCATTTATTGAAAATTTGTGATAAATATAAGCTATGTCATGAATGGGGGGTTGAACTTATCTCCTTTCTCTCAAAAGTAAGTTTTCTGAAAGCAGAGATCTGTGTGCCTCGTCAATGGATGTTATCACCAGCACCTGGAGCACTGTAAAGCACAGGCACAGTCTATGTGGACGTGAGTGTGTATGACGAGAGGGTGAATCCAGCCATCTGTCCTTAAGGAGACAGCGGATACAGAACATTTGGAGAGGAGAAACCAAGCAAGGAGGTAAATGGAGAATCAGCACAGAAGCAATTGGGAGAGATGATCAAAATAGACTAAATCCCAATCCTGAACAAAAAGGCAGAACTCAGGTTCAAGAGGGCTGAGGGAACTGTGCTGGGGAGGTGACATGAGCACGCAGGAACCAAGAATGGGAAGCACGGGGCAAATTACCTGGCAGGCTCTCTGGAGACCTCCGAAAATTAAAAAAGGTTGAAGTACTATTTCAGAGATGATATTTAAAAATTGTGGCCTAGGCTGACTCATGTATCCTACCTCTTTTTTTTTTTTTTTAAAGAACCAATTTGGATAATTTTAAAACTTCCACCTTAATCTACTGAAGTTTGTTTTTCCTTCAAGAACAGCCAGTTTCAATACTTGCAGTCTTTCATCCAGGTTTTAAAATTTAGTGGCATATAGTTGTGCACAGTGTTCTCATAATTTTTCAATCTTCTCTATACTCACTTTTGAAGATTTTTTTCCTCGTTTTTAATTCTTGTGTTTTTCTGGCCAGAGGTATGCTTATTTTCTCCTTCCCTGTCCTCGTGCCCCAAACCCAATGAGGCTTTGCTTGCTCGTCACTTAATGTTGCATTTGCCTTGATTTCTTTTTGCCTGTTTTTTTTTTCTTTTCTTTTTTTCTTTTTGCCTGTTTCCTTAGCTTCATATCATTGTCCCTTGTTTAAATGTATGAGATGAAGGCTTGGTTAAGGTGTGGCGGTGTGTGGCATGCGCACTCACCACTCTCCTCTCATCTCCCTGACTAATCTCTTAAAGTTCCCTTTCTTGCTGAGATCAGAAAGGTTCTCACAGTTCCTTCCAACATGACACCCTGGGCCATCAGCTGCAGTCAGTCACTCTGTTGAAACCAATCTGCCATTTGCATCTTGGTTCATTTCAACCTTTCTATATCTTAACAAAAAAATGACTAAGGTTATGAATTTACCTTTGGATACGTCTTTGATTACATTTTGAATATAAATTTTGGTATGTACAATTCTTTTTTTTTTTTCTTTTTGGTACAGGAGTTGATACCAAGGGCTCTTAACCACTGAGCCACATTCCCAGCCCTTTTTGTTTTTTTATTTTGAGGCAGGGTCTTGCCAACTTGTTTAGGGCCTTGCTGGGTTGCTGAGGCTGACCTTGATCTTGTGATCTTCCCATCTCAGCCTCCATAACTGCTAGGAATACAGGTATTACCACCAGGGCCAACTACGATTTTTACTTTCAATATAGTGTGTCTTGATTTTTAAAAATTTTTATTTTTATTTGTTCTAATTAGTTGTAAATGGTATACTACCAAAAGCATTATACAAATTTAATGCAATTTGTATTAAAATCCCAATGACATTTTTCATAGAACTAGAAAAAGCAATCATGAAATTCATTTGGAAAAATAAGAGCCCCAGAATAGCCAAAGCAATCCTTAGAAAGAAGAGTGAAGCAGGAGGAATCACAATACCAGACCTCAAACTATACCACAGAGCTATAGTAATAAAAATAGCATGGTATTGGTACCAAAACAGACATGTAGACCAATGGTACAGAATAGAAGACACAGAGACAAATCCACATAAATACAGTTAGCTGCCTCATACTAGACATAGGTGCCAAAAACATTCACTGTAGAAAAGAGAGCTTATTCAACAAATGGTGCTAGGAAAAATGGAAAGCCACATGTAACAAAATGAAATTAAACCTTTATCTCTAACCCAGCACGACACTCAACTCACTGTGGATCAAAGACAGGCACTAGAACAGAGAACGTGCAGCTGCTAGAAGAAAATATAGGTTCAAATCTTCATCCTGTCTTGATTTTGATGTAAGTTATTTAAAAGAATGTTTTAAAATTCTCAAATTATTTGGGAATTAATATTCAGAGAATTATGCTTTCTATAATTTCTTCTTTTTGAGGATTTAATTGAAAAGTTTCAGTCTTAAAACCTATTCCATGGGAGCATGTAGGATACAAAGTCAGGCATCGATTAATTTATTAATTACATTGTTCGAACCCCTTTCTGTCCTTGTATTGGGTCTAATTTGCCTAGACTAGTGACTACACATCTCTTTTTGAAAGTCAGTTATTTAGGCTGAATCTATCTTTTCTCTCATCATTTTTACTTTTGTATATTTTTCCTTGGAATTTTTGACATTTGTCCTTTATTTCACAGGTTCAATGTTCTGAGTGTTCAGTTGCTATTAGTTTTCTTTGACTCAATATTTTCACGGAGGCAGTTATCTCGACAAAATCCTTCCTGGTCCCAGACTGCTAGTACTTTCTATCTGATAGTTTTGTTAGCTCTGCACATGAGATACTGTACTCTTAAATTCTATTAAGAATACAAGTTAAGTATTTCCTAAAATGTTATTTTATTTCTTAAGTTATTTCAGAGGTTGGCAGAACCTCTGAATCTTCTCCATGAAGCCTTCTTTTGATCTTTCAAGATTCTTCAATATCTGTTCATCCTTAGAGAAGAAAGTCTAAATTTGCCATTATGAACCTACATTTATGGAGAAACTGATATGGATTCTATAAAAAGTAGTATAAATTCCTGCCCAAATCTTTTTTTCTTTTTTCTGCACTTTTATTGGTGTATTATAGTTGTACATATTGAAAAGATTTGTTATTATGTATTCATACATACATACAATATAACAATACAATTTGACCAATTATAATATTATATTTCAGCAATCTTTCACTGACTGCTTCTCCACTCTTTCCCCGCCTTCCGCCCTTTGGTCCTTCTCCTCTCCTGATCTAGCTCCTTGATTTTTAGGAGATCCATCCTCACCTTTCTTTTCCTTTTTCCTCTCTAACTTCCACATATGTGAGAAAACCTGACCCTTGGCCTTCTGAGTTTGACTTATTTCGCTTAACATGACTGCCTAAATCTTTTAAAGAGAGATTTTCATACTCAGATAAGAAGGTAAGCAAGGGATAGGAAATATCCAGCAAGTATATTGCCAGTTCAACAACCATTTTAACATCTCAGCAGGCAGGGATGAGAAGAGTTTAACTTAAATGACACAAATATGAATCACTAGAGGAAGATCCATCATTCCATGACCCTCACGTACCTCTCCACCCTACTGACCCATACACAACCCTTGGCAACTGTGGCTTAGAAGTGGTGGCCAGTACCCATCTCTCTGATGTTACTGTCCACACCAAAAGCAAACCATAAGCCATCCTACTGCCATCACTGAGGTCCACATGGGAGAGCAGTAGAGGAAAGAAAGGATCAGAGTGGCAGCCTCCTGACAGGTGCTCACCGCCTCCCTGGTCCCAGCCTTGCCCCTTGGAGTGAGAAGCTGTTGTCTGGGGTACTCCAGATCTCCCACTCATTTCCCAGACTGTGCTCTCACAGGAAGCTGCTGCATAAAAGCCCTCCATTTAACCCAGTCCTTCCTGTGTAACACATAACAGGAATTCCCCCAATCCTTCCGGCTCGAGAGTGACACTAATTCTCCCTTCTTTTGACTACTTCATTGGTCATTTACGTGGTGAAATTTGTATGTGAAGAGAGAGGAGTAAGTTCCTAACTGCTTACTTTATATTTTTCCAAAAGCAATGTTTTAGGATAATTAATCTGCCATTTGCTGTACAGATGGATTGGAGTAGATTGGTAGGGACTTTTGAAAGCAGTAGTCTACTGGGAAGAGTCTGAAATTAGCATAATAGGTGGTGTGAATGACAGTTTGGGCTCAGTCATTGACCACCTGTCCCCAAACTGTGCCTCCTGATTCCTTTACCTTCCAGCATGGAAGTTTTATAATTACACATCTTAGAAATGTGTAAGTTAGAGAACCCTGTATCTAAGGATGGATATGCCATAGATTCAACCACATTTCTTCAAACAACACATCATAAAAGACTAAAAGGCTGACAGACAAGGTTAAACTACAGTATGGCATCTTCTATGCTCTCACCAACAACTTTTGGACCACTATGACTCCTGAGTACTTTGCCCTAGTTTAATGACTCATGTGTCAGAAGACGTAACACACAGCGATATTCACCTGATGCTTATTGGTCTATCCTGTGACAGCAGCCTCTGAGCATCTGTCCCCCATAATGCTGCTTTTAACAAAGGTTCAGGTCCCATTAATTGGTATTTGGTTTTCTTGGGCTGTGCAGCTCTTGATGCTTTCCTCCCTCCTAATCCCTGGTGGCCTTTGACAAACACCACTGTCCTGGGTGCTGACACAGAGCTCGGTTAGCTTCCATTTCCACTGAGAGCTCCCTGCAGAAGCTAAGATGTGGGCGAGAAAAGGCAATCCAAGCTCCACAAAGCAAGCACTGTCATTCAGTCTGAGTTCCTTTTATCTTTTCTTTTTCCTCTTTTGTTTGTGCTACGACTTGAAGCCAGGGACTTGCCCATGCTAAGCACACACACTACCAACAGAGCCGAACCCCCAGCCCTAGTCAGTGATTCTTAAACAGTTTCCTTTCTTTGGGGAAGCCTCCAAGTTACAACAGCCTTGACCTGGCCCTTCAACTTCGTCTCTAGTCTGAGTTTTGCCCAGCAAACTTCAATGTCCTCAGATTTCTTTCTCCACATTTCCTGGATAGTACGATGTATGATTCCAGTTCTGAGAAAAAAGGTCACTTCTGTGGAGGAGGAGGGAGTTAGGTGCACACAGGCTGTCATCCTAATTAGTGCAGCTGACTACTTGGAGGAAACACCAGAGAGTTTTGAAAGGAGGACTGAGGTGGCTTCTACACTATGAAGTGCTGCAAACATTATAGAGGAAACCTGAGCCAGGCTGCTGGCACTATGGAAATGGCTAAAAAAGGAAAAAAGAAGGACGGAGAGGGAGGAGGAAAAGAGAATCCAAAGCATTCTCTTCTCAGAATCGACAAATGAGCACACCTAAAAGAATTACAAATTTGAGAACAATAAGAAGAACTTCTGGGCTAAGAAGAGGTGAGGAAAATGGCCACGAAGCAACAGTATTAAGAGACAAATGTGCTCTCAAAGGTCATGAATGGAATCGACAGAAAACAAGTTATTTTGGCTGATTATTGAGCAGGGACAGTGGTTTTTGTTTTACAGTCGGGAAAATGAAACCTTTAGAGAGAAAGTGACTTGAATATTATCATAAAGAAATAAGACCCCACTGTTCTGAGTCTCAACTCCCTTTGCACAAAATTCAAGTGACATTCCATCTTTTATGTCCTATTGTTCTCCAAACTCAACCCTCTAAGATGTGGAAACTCTGATGCTCTTGGAAATTGCTTCTATATCTGTCTAATGCCAACTTCCGTGTTAGGAGAAGTCTGAAGTTCAACCCAAAAACACAGGGCTTGGCGTGGTCCAGAGCTCATTACAACTTCTCATTAGTTGTGTCTCCTGGGGCAACTAAGGCATTCCTGAGTGTGACTCAGTACCACCAGTCATAACTGAAGTTCCTGATAAATCTGAACAGAGCAGGATAAAGGCAATAATAAGATCCAAGCAAATGAAGCAACACATCTTATAAGAAGTAAAGAATTACAAGAAAATTTCTTGAAATGCCATTTTGATATTAAACATACTAATACCTAAAACTTATTTAACACATATTATGTGCCAAGCACTGTATTTGTACTTGATACTCATTAATTTATTTATTTTTCTTAATGACCCTAAGAAGTGTGTACTACTATTATTCCACTTTTAAAATAGGAAACAGAGTCACAGAGATGTTAGCTAAATTGTTATGCTGGCTAGGAATAAGAATTACTATAGAACAAGAAGAATATGTAAACTGAGATTAAGTATCCTGATTTCAGGAGCCATGGAAAGTTTCTCTAGATTAAAAATCACTTCATTGATCCAAATAATAAATGAAGTTCACTTCATAGTAATGTACCAATGACAGTTTCCTAGTATGGTAGGCTTCAAATGTCCCACGCTAACGCAAGACGTTAACAATGTGAAAAATTAGGTGAGGGGCGCCTGGGAACTCTACTGTTCTTACAACTTTCCTGTAAACGTAAAATTAATATAAAGTTTATTTAAAAATTTTTTATCTGAATATTTCATAAAGGGAGTTTTTCATTGAGTCAATGCAGATAGAAAACTTCTTTTTTTCCTGAAAGTCAAAGAATATTTGAAAATATTGGTGGGGCCTTCACGACACTTCACATGTAAGTGAGAGGACATTAAGGTCTCCGTTGGAGCTAACAGCCTTACCGACTTGTGCTGGAGTTTTAAAGGCAAATTGGAAACTATTTCCTGGAACACTGCCTCACAGCATGCCTTTTGATACTTGAATTATATTTCTTAAATTCTGAAGAAATCTTTGCTTTTCCCCACTTCGGTGCATTTTTGATGCTGAGCTGTTTCCGGTTTTCCCACACTCCTGCCTGTCACAGAGAAGAAACCACAAAAATGCAGAAAAGCAAAGTTTGTCCAGAGAGCTGCGATTTCACCTCGGGAGGCTGAAGAGCTCTCCTGTGAGCGGGGGCGGGGCTGGAGGCAGTGACAGTGCCTTCAGATGTCAGCCGCTGCCTAAGCCTCCTTTCCATAGCAGGCCAGCAGGCCACACAGGCCACCCAGGGCCCTCTGGGGGCAGGAGCAATAAGGAGAGGATGCACGAAGAGCACACTGGCAGATTCGACGTGCACTTCTGACCCGCTGCTTCAGCTGTGGCTCTGGGACCTGCAGGGCAGTGATGGTGGCGATGTGAGCCGGGCCCTGCAGTACTGCTTCACACGCAGGAGCTCTGTTAATACTTACCAACTCATCTAGGAAGCATATACTCCTATTGTCCCATTTTGTAAGTGGGGAAACTGAGGCCAAGAGATTAAGTATCTTGCCAAAGATGCCCAATCAGTCAAGTGTGGAGGGGGAAGGGAGCCAGGCAGCCTGCCTCTGCGGCTGCACCTTGAGGGCTCGGCTGTTCTCTCTGTTGAGAGGACACACAGCTTCCTTTTTATCCTGACACTGGCATTCAACCACAATCTGCGGCCTTCCTACTACCCTTTGCTACTGCTCCAGAGAGTTCTGCAGTCCTTAAAATGCCAATTATTCCTACAGCAGGGCTTTGTACTTAGCAGGCACTGTGTAAATATTTGTTGGATAGATGAATAATGGCAGCAATATGATTAAAACAGTCACAAGAGATGGTTTTCAATTCAAATCCAGAATTTGATTTACCCTCCAAGGGGGAGAAACACTAAGGCATTTTTCTTTATTCCACGATTCTTTCCTACAACTAAAATTGAGCTTGTGAAGGACAAACGAACGTGGAGCATTAATGAGAGTATGAGAAATGCACACAAGTTCAAGGTGTGAAAGCGAGGAAGGCCAGTCAGTGCCAGACATCTTTGAGAAGTTCCCCGATTTGAAACTGCAGAAGGGCTAGAACCAACACCATTTACCCACCGATTTCTAGTTCCCTAGCTAAAAAAGCATTGGAGGCAGAATGGAGGATGATGACCTACGACAATTTAATTCAGGCACAGAAATGTTTTTTATTATAAAACAGGTAGACCCCCCCATGGTACTAGAAATATTTTCGCTACCCTGTTTGTTGAATAATGTCAATGAAGTAACACTGACATTAATGAAATCTCAATGCTACATCTTCCCATTCCAGTGCCCAAACATGAACAAGCATCAGCAGGGAAGAAGGCGTTGACTTTTGTATGAAAATGAAATGATCCGATTGTGCAGAACAAGCAAGAGAAGATACAAAGAGAGAGAAATTTTCATTTCCTTTCTCCAAGCCCACAGTTCGGGACTCTTACCTGGGGCACTGACTGTAGCTCCAAAGGCCAGCAGAGTTGGTTAGCAATGACCTTGAACTGTGCAGGGAGCTCTCACCATAAGCTCCTGGTGGAGCTTCTCACCAGGGAAGCTGAAGGTGTAGGGGCACAGCCCAGCCACTGGCATGCTTTAATTACTCCCAAGTGATTCCAATTCGTAGCTATGGTTGAGTCTAGAGTTAGTCTCTATTCCCCATCGGGTGTTCCTGTGCCCCCACTGAGCTACAATCCTAGCCCTTTTAATTTACTTTTTTTATTTTGAGACAAGGTCTTGCTAAATTGCCAAGGCTAGCCTTGAACTTGGGATCCTCCTGCATCAGCCTATAGAGCTGCTGGGACTACAGATATGGGCCACGGAGCCCTGATGGTATTCTTGTTTTCAGTACTTTATGGAAGGTTTCAGAAGTTAAAAGTACTATTAGCTTAACATTGACATAACTTAGAAGAAACTGAAAAGTTTACAGTGAACTTACTTTGAGGCCCTCTGGGATGTGGCCTTTCTGAGCACTTGTTTGTGATTAGATGGGGGTTTGGGGACCAGGGAGGAGGAAGAACTTGGAGGTGGCACCACTTTCTGTGGCAGAGTGGTTGGCTTCTGGCCACTAGCTGTGGCACTTGAAATTCTGCAGCCTGCACCATTATTCATTGTCCATAAATTGGAGTTAGGTAGTGTCTGGCTGCCAAAGATCGCCTATAAGAAAAAGAAAAGAAAAAGATTGAAGGAGCTCCCTCTCACCACCCATTTGCTGTATATAACTGCTGTAATCCTAAGGCAGGGGCAAAGAGAAAAGGGAAATTGTTAAAGTCAGTTTTTAGGGCAAACTTCCCTGCCAGTGTAGGTCCAGATTCAGAGAAGGGGAGTCTCCTGCAGCAGAGCTGAGGTGCAAGCACCAGGGCTAGGAATCTGGGCACCTGGTACTAGGTGTTGGTCCCTATTCCGGAATTAGAAAAGCATTTGTTCTCTCTCAGTCTTGATTTCCTTCATGTTACAGTCAACAGATTTTTTTAATGAATGTCTCCTACTGAGGATTGAGTGCTAGAAATTTGACTCCAGCTCCCTCAGAAATCTGAAGGAGAAATTCACATCTCTCTGTAGATGGAGAAGTCACTTGGCTTGATGGAAAAAGAAAAGATGCTCTTAGGGCACATTCGCCTTCCAGACAGACCTCACCTGTACTATTTTTGACCTTTATGAATTTTTTTAAAATTCAAATTTAAAAGATGAGCTGGGTAGCTTTAGAAACTTGTCAACCAACCCTTCTCTACTCAGGCCTGGAGAGTCCCACTTCTGGGAAATGAGTCCAAAAGTCTGGCTCAGCAGGCCAGAGGGGTCTTGCATGGATCGAATGTGTTTGACTCAAACACTTGATACAGATCAAAGTGGTTTCTGAGGGAGAGGATCTGAGCATTTTCAAACTGACCAATCTGACTGAGATGTGCCTTTGCAAACCACTTGGGGGAGAAACTGAAGAACTGTGGATGCATGACACAAAGAGAAGAAAGGAAGACCCAAGGCCATGGGCCAAGCCAGCAGAGCAGCGCTGTCATGTGTGTGCACATGAGAAGGCCCTTCCGTGGCGCCAGAGGGCCGAGGGTCCCTGGTGCTCCAGTCAGCCTTCTGAGGGAAGGCACCAACTCTTCTAATTCCACAAGAGTTCTCAAACAAACCTTCTTTCAACTGCTGTGTCCATATCTGAGGGAGAGACTCAACTGGGAGAGGAAGGCAGGAAGGGGCAAACCTAGGCTGCTGTTTTCCCTACTCCATCCTAAAAAATGAGCTCGGCTGTGAAGAGTGTGTAGGAGAAGACCAGGACTCAGATGGGGACTGAAGAACTGGAATGAGGGCCACACTGAGCTATCCACAGACAACTTCAATGAATCAGCAGTCAAGGAAACAAATTGTTAATAAAGAACTCTTAGAAATAAAAATATTCTTTAGTGAGTTGTATTTTTTATGTTGCAGGGGAACTGCCATGGGTCAGAACATCTATTCAATAAATGTTCCCATGGTAACAACAACTGTATTACAGAATTCATCACGGTTTTCTTTTTATTTTCCAAATTCATCATATTTTTCTTTCCAAAGCTTTTCTGGGTCATCTAAATATATATAAAAGAATAAATGAAAACAGCAAATTCAGAACAGGGTGTATACTAAGCCCCTATTTGTGTGTTAAAAAGTGTACACACACACACACACACACACACACACATTAGTATTGCACAGAAAAATTCTGGGAGGACATACAAAAAGTTGGTAATTTCCATGAAGAAAGAACTGGTTAGCTAAGTGTCAAGTAAGAAGGACATTAACTTCACTACTATTTTTAAAATTTGGTGTGCAGTTATTACAAAAATAAATAAATTATTAAAAAGTCAAGTTCTACTAACATTAAGTGTGTAAAAAATTAGCTCTGAGTATAACTGAAAATATTCACATGAAGCCCAATGTCAACCAGTTAGGTACAGGACTCCCTATTAGACAGTCTTGAAGAAGGAACTGACTGTCCATCGCTGGCTTTGGAACCAGATGAGGTCATTGATGAAAAGCAGAGACAAGGCTGACTGGAAAAAACATGGCTTTTCAGTTAAATGCATGGGGCTCAAATGTCAGCCTTGTTACTCCCAAAGTGGGTTATCTTTTCAAGTTCCTTAACTTCTCTGAGCTTTGGCTTCCTCATAAGCAATTATATAACTACTTTGCTGGATTGTTGGAGATTAAATGAAGATTACTTATGTAATCAATAAGGGTTTCTTAAGACAAAATACTTGGCATACAATAGACACTTAGCAAATGCTCCATTCGTTTCCTTCTTCATTCTCTACTTCAGTTTATCAAGGGTTAGGGATGATATTCAAGTCTACCTATCAATAATCATTTGTGGATGGTAGTTGGTTATGCATATTTTCAACATATTTTTCTAGTCTTATGATGACGCTCACTTGCTGTGAAAGCAAACTCTTAAAATGAAAACATATGTTTAGGTTCCCAGATCATATTTATTCAATTCTCTCTGGCTGAAATGATCTTTTCCTCTTCTGAATGCTTATAAAAATTTATTTGTATGTCTTATTCTACCTGGTATTTATTCAGTCTTGTATTACAGCCACTTATCTGTGTACTTTTCCTCTCTTCTGAACAATACACACTGGAAATAGCTAGATTTGTATATGGTTATTAATTATGGTTTCACCCACAGAGGTTTGTAAAACGCCCAGGTACTTAATACACTTTTACTCCAGGAATGAACAAAACGAAATAGTACATTAACTATCTTTTTTTTTTTTTTTTAAGCAACAGCTAAATTTCTGTACAATAGGCATATGTGTATACACATAAGAGATGCAATCTTGTAATAAGACTAATTCTCTGAATTTGAATAATACCTAGTGTGCTGTGTCCAAAGTACAAGTAATTCCTCTTAAGATTTCCCCCAAAGTAAATTTACTTTCTTAGATGCAATTTTGTAGTAGGACTTGATACACTGATGTTCTATACAAGGTTAGATGAATCTTCAGAACAAAAAAAAACTTATTGCTTAGGACACTGCCACCTGCCTGGATATCGTCACCTTTCCCTTTCTTCCTAATAATACTGTTCTGATTCTGTCTGGATAATAATGTGTATTTAGCTTAGCCCCCCCCACCCGCCCTCCACCCCCCCCCACCTTACAGGTAACCACATGACAAGATATAAACAGAAGTTCCTGGGTGTGGTTTTTAGGAAAGTTCTTTGAACTTTCACACCTTTCGCCCTGACTATTCTTCCCACTAGCTAGCTAGAGGTGGACAGGCACAGGGTGTGATGGCAGGGGACAGAGACAGAAGGAACATGGGCTTCTGATGGCACCTGGTGTGTGGGAGCTCTTACCTCTAGAGTTCTAATTATAAGGGGGTAAAAACCCTTTCTGAGTTGAATGTGTGTGTGGGGTACGTGCAGCCAAACAAAATCCTGATATGAGAACTAATTCTCAGTCTACCACAAAGTCAAGCCAACTTAAGCCTCAGCAGGCATGGATTGCATCTCAAAGCAACTTATCTTTCCAAATACAGTAAAAAGCTTCTAGGTTGTGCTTCTTATGGTTTGGTGGCCATGCTGGAATACACTGAATGGACAACAAAGGAATCATAGTTGAATTCCATCTGAAATTGAAGAGTCAGTAATGAAGACAAATCCCTAGGTATCTCACCAAAGTGAAGGTTAATTGGGGTGGGACTGAAGCAATCAAATATGATAAGAAGCAGCCCAGGAAAACACTCAGGCAATATTAAAAGCAGATATGTAAGTGGGTATGTTTAGACTGCTTTCCCAGGCTCCTCATACCCTGTTATTGGCCTCAACCCTGCAACTCCACCAGCTAGAGATCATGTGAACTGTTTTGTCCCGACTTTTGAAAGGACAGAATTATATGATGTTCTCTGAATAAGTTCTAAGACATGTGAAGACTGAATACATAATATTAACAACATAGGGACACAGCTGTGCTGTTACCACTCAGTGCCTGGGCTTGGGAGCATTGGATAAGCAAGCACTGGCTTCTTCTTAAGAGCTGGTCAACATCTACATGACTCTTGCTGCTCCGCTGGGTGTGGGAAAAAGCCACAGGACAGCAAGGAGACGCAGAGCTCCAGTTTGAGGGTTGGCTTGGCCCCAGGTAAAAGACTGGAAAGGCCCTCCCTTGACAACAGAGGGATGCTCGTGGGTGGGAGGAGGGATTCCTGATAGAAAGAACACAGACTGCAACTTGGAAGGTTAAAAGGAAGCAAGATCTGGGCTCCCTAACTAGAAAGATAATACTATTCAGAGATTAAATTCTGGAAGGTTTTTTTTTTTTTAAATTCCTTCCAGAAAAACACTTCTTTTAGCCTTCACTTAGGCTTGCTGGTGATGGAACAGAGCTGGTAGGCTCTTTGTAATAAAATAACTGTAAATTCCATTTTTTGAGAATTAAGGGAGAGAAGGTAGCAAATGCTAGTCTCTGTTTGAGTAGGCCAATGTCTCTTTTACTCCGATTTCAGAGAAGCAAACGTTGCTGGGTATCACTCTCCCTTGAGAGGTTTTGTCCTAACTGCCACAGAGTTGCCATACACAGTATACAAATCCACCGCCAGTTTATCTCTCACTGGCAGCTGCAGTGTGGGGGCAGCACTTTTCTAGAATATGTGAGCCACCACCCACTCAACGGACCACAACCAGGGGGAGACTGCAGAGGGCAAAGAACACACTGCAACTTTTGTGCAACACTGTGATGCTGTAAAAACCTCAGCGCCAAGGTGAGGGTCAGAATAGCTGTTTCTATTTTGGCAAAAGAAAGCTTCCAAAGGGCCTTTGCATAACACATACAGAGCTCTTGGCTGTCTTCCATTCAGTGTTTGTCAGCTGGGACAGGAGTAGGGGCTGAGCAAAAGAAAGGGGTACAATTTCTGGTAGTGCTACCATAAGAAGTGCTATGACTTGGATAGGGATGGAGCAGAGACCAGCCAACTCCTGGGAAAAAAAAAGTAGAATGGCCGTTGCCAGAGGTCAGGAGAGAAGGAAATGTAGGGTTGTTCAACAAGGATAGTTTCGGTTATGTAATATGAGTAAGTTCTAGAGATGTTGTACAAAAATGTTCACATGATTAACAACACTGTGCACTGTATTTGGAGGGTAGATTTATGTTATGCTTTTTACCATAATGAAAGACCTGAAGTGTCCCACAATGGTCCACATGGTAAAGGGTTAGTCCCCAGCATGGCACTATCAGGAGGTGGTGGAACCTTTAAGAGATGGGGACTTGTGGGAGGCTTTTCATTGCTGAAGGTGTCTTCTTGACGGGGACAGTGGGACCCCAGACCCTTTCACTTCCTCTCTTTTGCTTCCTAGTGAGCAGTTTTCCTCTGCCATACACTTCTATCATGATCTGCTGCTTCACCCAAAGCAACCTATCATGGTAAGAACCTTTCAAAACCTTTGAAACTGTGAGCCAAAATAAACCTTTTCTCTTTATAAGATTTTTACATTTGTTACAGTAATGGAAGGCTAATATGCATCATGAATAATAAGAGCAACTAAGGTTTATTGAGCTTTTACCATGGGTCAGCATTGCTCTAAATCCTTTATTTGTTAACTCATTTAATCCTCCCTGTCATCTGAGGCAGGTTCTACCATCACCTCCATTTGAAGAGGAAACCAAGCACAAATATATAAGTACTGTGACCAGGACTGCCTATCTCTGAGCAGTAAGCTGGGATTTGCACCCCTGGGGTGTGATTTACTGCACTACTGCCCTGATTTATGTATTCTGACTACCTTTTAAGGCAAATGTATCTAAAGCAAAATCTGTTTAACTCTAATCTCCTTTCCAAAGAAAAACTAAAGCAAACCTAGCAATGTTAACAGCTTTCTTCAGGTGCATATAAAAACCAGAGATTTCATTCACTTTACCCCAAGATCACTCTTTTAGAGAAGACTGAGAAAATTTTGTCTCAAATCTTTTAAGCAAATATTTCTCACTAATATTATTTTATTTTTTTGTGTGTACTGGGGATTGAACTCAGGGGCACTCGACCACTGATCCACATCTCTCACCCTGTTTTATTTTCTATTTAGAGATAGGGTCTCACTGAGTTGCTTAGCACCTCACTTTTGCTGAAGCTGGCTTTGAACTCCTGTCTTCCAAGTCACTGGGATTACAGGTGTGAGCCACCACACCCAGTGTCCCACTAATTTTAAACATTACAGTGTGCACACGTGCCTACCTATGTATGTATGTCTGATTCAAAATGCTTAGTTGGATGGGACCAGAAGTGTTTCAGATTTAAATTTTTTTCAGATACTGGAATATTTACATATATATAATGAGGTATCTTGGGGAAGGGACTCAAGTTTAAATACAAAATCCACTTGTTTTATATACACCTTCTACACAGAACCCAAGGGAAATTTAAATAATATTTTTAAGAGTTTCATTTTCAATGTAGAATTTTCTAATTGTGGTGTCATGTCAGGGATCAAAAAATTTTGGACCATGGAACATTTTGGATTTTCAAATTAAGACTGCTCAACCAACCAAACAAACAAAAAATACCAAAACCAAACAAAATGCTCAACCTGTATACAGATAATTTCATAAAATAAAATAAAGGGTTGAGGATGTAGCTTGGTGGCAAAGTGATCCTGGTTCAATCCCCAATACCTCAAAGGAAAAAAAAAAAATCAGGAATGGCCCCAGATTGAGAACTCAACTGGTTAAAAAAAGAGGATTCAGTTTCATTTTTCAATCGTCTGTTTTATCATTTATTTGTTAGTGGATGTAGAGTATTATTTGTACATCACTGCTCATATTCTCCTAATAGTATCTATATTTTATGTCTCTTGATTAGTAAAATGAAATAGTTAGTAAAAGACATTCTCTATGTTCCCTTATAACTTTAAATTCCAAGTTTATAGACATCTAACTTGTTTCTGTCCTGAAATATATGGTTTGTTTTATTTGGCCCAGCACCTCATATGGTTGGCCTACTGCGCATATCTTCAACAGTATATTCGACCTTGCTGTCATACAGTCATTAAGTATTTTTCCTGTGGCTGCATCCATCTCAAATGGTTCTTGTATGTATGTACGTATGTACTTATGTTTTTTTCTTTTTACTGTTGCTTTTTTTAAAAAATAAATTTGCTTTTCCTTTTCCTTTTTTGGCTCTTCATGCTTTAAAGACATGTTTCATTATTTTACACAAAGCTATTGATTTGGGTCCTTCTTATGCCTACAGAGGAAAACAAACCACAGGTCACAGATTGAGGGAAGGGAGTGCAATCAGTCACTTGGTCCTATAACAAATGACATTTTAACAACAGATAACAAGTAAGATTGCTCCCCAGCAGCTGGCATGGGAACAGTTGCTTCTTTAGACAACCAAGCTGAGTTCTGGATTTTCACTGATTACACTGACCCTTTTTTTTATGTTTGTGAGAATGTTCGGTAGTGCAGCAGTCATAAAGCTGGAGTGGCTTAAGTGATTAGTGATAAACGTGTAAAACAAGGTGAAAAGAGTCAGCTCTGTCTAGGGGAGAGTGATAACCTAGAAAGGGCTCTAGAAGCCCTCTAACCTGGTTTCAATGTCATCTCTGCAATTGGGCAGTGGTGTGAACTCAGGGGCACAATTTGAGCATAGGTGTCCTCATCAGTAGGAGTTAACAGTGCGTTTGGCACACAGGACATGCCCACTGAAGTCCCAGATTTCAGAGGAACGTTATCTTAACAATGGCTTAGAAAACAACCTGCTGATAATCAGGGGACTTCTTTTGCTATCAGCTATGAATCAACATAACAAACTAATGCCTGAAGTGTCATAATACACTGGGATTCACATTTATATAGTATTGAAAAAGCAAGTCTAACATGAATTATACTGTCACCTGTGATATTCACATTTGTGGACACTTGCCCTATTCCCTGTTTGTCTTCTCAACAAAGCCTAACATAGAAATAAAATTATATAGTATTATCATGATTGATGATACTATTATAATATTATCATATTATATAATACTATTATATTAAAATACTATTAATAATAGTATTATCACTATTGATATTGATAAGGGTTGAAAGGACAAAGTCCTAACTGGAAAGGTAACATTCCACATAAGGCTCTGAATTGCTAAGCTGTAGGAACATATTTTAGGATCTTGTACGACTCATTAGCTCCTGACCATATTACTTAGTAATAAAAGTACAAGAGAGGTTTAATTATGAGCACTTCTAAGATTTTTGAACCCAGGAAACTTTCTTAAGATGTTTCTTTAATTAAGTATTTGAGGTAATTGAGATAATGTCTAGACCTAAGTTTATAGGCATTTAGTAAAACTTTTGAGATTGTGCATATGAATAGTAGGAGACTGGTTAAGACTCTTGAAAATAAATTTTCAAAGATAATTTCACAGGTGTCAATAAGTACTTGTTGAATTTATGAACGGCAATTTAAAATTTATGCAATAGTCCTCAATGACTACTATGTATTGAATGTCTTATGATCAGGAAGACAGGATACAGCCTAATAACCAAGAGCTCAGATGTGGAGGCTGACAAATCAAGTTCAAATCTGTTTATTAGTTATGTGACCCTGAGAAAGTTACATGAATGACTCTTCCCTTTTATCTGTAAACAGGGCTAATAAGAGGACAGCTGTAAAGATTCAGTGAAATGATACAAATAAAATGCTTGGTTTCATGATATCACATCTGGGGATTATAATCCTTATAACTCAGTTATCTGTTATCGTCTCCACATAGAGAGAAGGAAAATGAGGTTCAAAGAATGTCTAACAACCTTTCCCTGGTCATGGACTAGACATGGCCAAGATTTAAATCAAGAATTATCTGACTCCAAAGCCTGTCCAGAGTGCCTATGTTCAAAACAACTGAATGGAGTTTTATGAGTATTATTTCATGTATTTTCAATGTATTCTATTTAGGTAAGAAGAAAAAAAATGATTTGGCAAAATCAAATTAAATCATCCTAGAAAAATCAGTAATAATAATAATTAAAAGCTGGAAACTAAGCATTATGAGTTCCTGATAAAGGTTAGGAGAAAAAAAAAAAAAAAAAAAAAAAAAACAGGACAAAAGAACCAACCAGACAAACAATAGCAAAGAAGCAGGAGGTTATTGGCATTTGGGCCCACAGGTCCTGGGACTTCAGCATACGCATGTGTGCACAGGCACACACAAATTCCTCCCTTGCACGACCTTCTCCTCTGATACACCTCCTGCTCCTGTGCAGTGCCCAGTGGCTCCCATGCTCTTGCTGGTGCTTGGATAAAGCGCCTGCTGAGTTCCCCCTCCTTCCCCTCCTCTCCACAACCCAAACACACAGGGACCAATGGCTCAGAGAACAGTGTTCCTTCCTATAGGGGGTGCAGAAATATCTAGACACATGCAATGAACTTTTAGGAGCAAAATAACAGGACTTGGTTGGGTTTATATGGGAATCCCTTCCAGGTCTTTGAGGTTGTGCACGTACATACGCACCATTAGATGCTGCAGCATGCGGAAGGACCACTTGCAGGGAACGCTGACTGCTACCCCCTGCCCTGCCCTGCTTGTTAGAGGAGCAGTATCCTCCCTTAGCCTCACTGAATCTAGGCTGGTCCCCAAACCTGGGCATGGCAGGAAGGGAGAAGTAAAGAGCAGATGTGTGGAAGGATGAGCGAACTCGGGAGGCAGTCGTCTTCTACCTTGAGTCACCTTACTCATGTTGAAAATTAAGTCTACTAAAAACTGAAGGGCTTTGGAAAGAGAACGGAGCCACTGAAGAATTAGGATGTGTTTAAAAGCGCTCCTCTCCCCTCTCCCCTGCTGTTGTTCAAAGAGACTTCAGCAGTTTTGCCTTGGCCATCAAAATGTCCTAATTTTTTTTTTTTGCTTTCTGGGCTCTTTTTTGGGTCTGGATGAGGCAGAGAAGAGAGAGGGAGGGAAGGCAGGGGGGACTGGGTTGGGAGCACAAGTTTAACAAAGGATCACTTTAACAGAAACTACTGAGTAATCGCTCTGCCCCGCGCCAAGAATAACATCAGCTCAATGTCGGCAATTAGAATCAGGTCAGTCAGGCCTCACAGCCGGTGCAGCCCTCTCACAGACCCCAGCATGCAGAACTACTCATGCTGATGTCACTAGTAGTCACTGTTGCCCAAGCAGGTCCCCCAATTCAGCTGAAAGAAGAGTATTTTTGCCTTGTCCTTTGGGGCAGGAAGCCAGTATATAGAGGAAATGGGAAGCAGGGAGGCAAGCCAGAGAGGACACCAGCGGGTTGTATCGGTCAACAGCAGTCCCTTGTGGCCCTAGCTACCTCGAATTAATAATATGAACAACACCTAGATTAGAACAGTGCTGGGAACAACGTAAGTGCTTATGAAGTGCTGGCTATCACTAGTAAAACAGGGAGGAATCTGTCCTGCTATTTATCTCTTGCCCACCCTGAGACTTGAATCCTGGGAGCTGTGATTGCTGAGCAGAATGCACCCTGATAAGAATGAGTAAGGAGGTATTTTGATAATTTATTTATGAGGATACTGTGGTCGATGGGGTGAAAAAGACAGCAACAAAGTTCCTGTAAAAATTATTGCCTGATATTTTATAAAAGCAACATTAAGTTTTAACACATCCCATCTCTCTTCCAAAGGACAGAAAACAAATAACCAAGGGGAGAAAATTTAATCTGAAAATTTGATTTATTTTTTTTGCTATTGGGGATTTAACCCAGGGGCACTTAACCACTAGGCCACATTCCCAGCCCTTTTTATTTTGAGACAGGGTCTTGCTAAGCTGATTAGGGCCTTGCTAAGTTGCTGAGGCTGGCCTTGAACTTGCAATCATCCTGCCTCAGCTTCCTCAAGTAGCTGGGATTAGAGTTTTAACTAGCCCTTCAGGTAGATGTTGCTATAGACGAGGGGTCTGCAAAGCAGGGTCTGCAAGACAAATCCAGCCTGTTGTCTGTTTTGTAAATAAAGTTTTATTGGAAGACAGCCATATTCATTCATTGACCTACCGTGGATAGTTGTTTTCCCTCTGCCATGACAGAACTGAGTAGCTGCAATGGAGACCCTATGTCCTGCAAAGCCTAACATAATTTACTATCTGGTTATTTGCAGAAAAAGTCTGTGGACTCTACTTTGACTTAAAATGATGTTTTTCAAACTGCTGGAATTTCATCCATCAGGGCATAACAGCTCATAGTTTCAGTTCTGTCTTTTTTTCCTTTATCATGCTCTCCATCAAAAAGACTGGATCACACCCAATTTTCTTGTATCTGTCCTTAGATACCTCTGCCAATGGCTCAGCGTGACTTTCCTCTCACTTCCATGTCACAGGCTCAGTCTTCTTCAGGGGTGGATTCAGGTCATGATGAGTTCTACATTTCTGAGTAAACACAGGCTAGATAGAGATGAAGACCCAAACTCGCTCTGTGTGAATGGTTAGAGATGCCCATTTTCACACTCACAGCCTGAATCAGTGCCTTCTTGACATCGGCACAGCTGCATATCTAAGTGCTCTGGTTAGAGGGAGAAAAGGATAGAGAACCTTCTTTGCATATAATGGGAGAAAGGCCACATGATGTTTCCTCAAACATCTATTAGGAGATCACTATATGCAAGGTACTATGTATAAAAATAATGACTATATCATACCACACAATACCATTTCTTTCATATCCTCTTCCAAAAACCTGTTTCTTTTATAGATGAATGCTAGGTCAATTTGATTTTAATTCTGCCTACCAATCTCAAATGGGAAGTAAACCAAATTTTATAACCTATACTTAGGGAAAATGATTCCAAAGTGCAAAGAGTTTATTAGAGAAGTACTATCTCTATCTAAAGGATTAATTCAAGGACAGAAATACAGGACAGACTGAGAATGAAAACCATGCGTTAATTAACAATTTGGTGATAATTCTCAGTCGGGTCTAGCACTAAAACCAAAGGTATAAAAATCTGAAAGAGCTGTTTCTCCTGTGGAGTGATTCTAAATACCCTCTGAAATACAGCACTCTAAGTTACTAAATGTTCTTCATGTTAGATAGTTAATATCTTATTTGCTATTTTATTAGTTATAGACTCTTTATTTTATTAGTTATAGACTAAGCCCACAGAATTTAGTTTCTCTAGCTCTCTCAACAAACCTGAAACTTCACCCTTACTCATGCTTACCTAAACCAGTTGTGGTTTAGAAAAACAGGGAGAAGTTATAACAAAATGATGTTATATACATATATAAAATCATGATGAATGATTTTCTGTTCCTTCTCCAGGAGACACGAGATAACTCCCTTCTTGGGAGTTCTGCCTCCTCCCTAAGACAAATATTCTGACAGATTCTAAAAACCATATTTTCCATATACCTCATAATTCAGTGAAACTAAACCAGTGTAATCCTCAGTGAAAAAAATCCACACAAGAATAGCAGTACTCTAAATTTTCAAAGGAATGTGAGTTGCTGGAAGCTAATCAAAAGCAGGAGAGGGACTTAAAAGTGAAGCAGTTTCTCAAAGAGAAAATCAGCAAATCTGTCTCTCTTTCCCCAAAACTTCAATGTCCTGCAAACATCTCCTTTTATTAAAAAACAAAAACAAAAACAAAAAAAAAAACCTGTCCACCTTTTCAAGGTACTGAAGTGTAGCTTAAAAGGGACTACCTGTCTATATTCCCTGGCAACACATGAGAAAAGTAAGGTATACAGTGATGTCTCCACTATCCACCACCTGAGCAAGCTGGCATTCTCAAGGACTCAAAATGACAGGAAGCCTGGAGGTATAAAACACTTTAGGAAATTTATGCAGAGTTAAAAAAAATACCTAATACACATATTTATATCTGCAATTATGAAAATGCAAACAGGCTTACATGTATCTGCTGTCCCAAAGATTTTCTAAATGAGGAAATTTCTACATGACAAAGGATGATGTGATCAGAATGAGATGCTATATTCTATGCTTCCAGATTAAAAATGTCTGGGAATTTCTCCATTAAAAACAGTTTAAAGAACTATTTCACAAATGCTCGAATTTACCATTTCTTAATTATGATGTGTTAATTTCTAGAGTAAATACCAGAGATAAGGTGATCATGTGATGAACTATGTTAAAAAATAAAATAATCATATTTTATTCCGGGTAGTAGTTGAAAAGTAAAACTATAGGACATAATGATAATCATATTTTACTTAGAGGATGAGAGGATAAAAAACCTTGGGGAAACGCTGCCTTTATATTTGAATAAGTATTAGTTCAGCACTAACTCATGTATACCATGAACTGTATACATTTTTATAAAAAAGCAGCAAATAAGAGATCAAACTGAAAGAAGGTATTTTTTCATTAAAAAATAGGGAATATGGAAGCTTTAGAATCAGTATTAATTCAGTTCAGTATCTCTATTGTAGAACATGGTAAATGATTCTAATGATAATCCTGAATCACCAAGGCAAAGCTAACTCTTAGTGACCTGACCTTTTGTGAGGTCCTTCTTTCTCTAAGTAATTGGGGCCATCCTGATAGACTGGTGTGTCATACACAGCTCCTCTGACATATGCTCTGGTGTTTCTCTTATTTCACAGACAGTGGGCAGAGAATGAAGGTTTCACGCTGCCTAAGTTCCACAGTATGAGGATGCTTGCATGTAGGGTACTGTTAAAGCCTCACTGTTTAATAAAACATTGCCTAGCATGTGATAGGCACTCAACAAAACGTGTTGAATGAATAGCTGTCATTTACAGAAGGCTGGTAATCTAACATGTGACCACTTCCTATAGGAAGAACTTGCAAGTTATTTATTCCTTGATGGATCAATGAAGGATTCATATGTACATAGGTATACCAAGTCTATGGATGATAAGAAAGTACCTTTGGAAATAAAGATGCTCAACCTGCTTGCTTTTAGGTATTTTGGAAATAGACCCTCTGGGAAGTTACTGAACTAAGAGTATATAATGGAAAGGGTAAAGACTACAATAGGAATTTCTGTACATTCAAATGAAAGAAGCCTGTCAAGCATGGTTGCACATCACCTTCCTGGAAAGCCAATGTTAGGGTTCCAGAACAGTTCTGAGAGGAGACTCCCCACAAACCATCCAAGCCAGCTGCTGCTGGAAAACTTTTGGGATGTTAACCCTATACTGCCCATTCATGCAGGCTAACATTTTTTTTTTTTCCAACAGAAGGAAGAGCCCACGGAAAAGCTTATCTTGAATTACCTGGTGCCGGGCTCGACTCTGGTCCAGAAGCTGCCGGGACTGAAGTTTCTGTTGTTCAAGTTGCTGGAGAGCAAAATGGAGTTGGTAACTGCCCGCTGTGGGGTGGTACTTGTGCTGGGGAGCCACCCCTGTAGCCTTGCTATACGCGTTGTTCTCTACCTCGCCCTCCCAGGCAAAGCCACCTGTTTGGAGGCTCCTGAAGAGAAAAGAAAGCAGATTTCTTTGGTTGGGTGAACAATCCAATAGAAAACAGGGAAGTGTCTCAAGTATTTCTCCTTCACAGAATCAGATGCAGGTGGAATTACAAGTCTATTTGTGTGATAAATTATCTGACTCCTCCACTCAACCATGGCCCCACAAGGACAAGGACAGGGCTGCCCATGCTATTCTTAGCACTTGTTGCAAGGCCTGGCACACGAGCAGTGAACTCTATATATGTGCTGAATGCTAAACAATTCAAATAGTAATTTCGTTCCCCTGTGACTGCCACAGAACCTCCAAGAAGAGTCCAGAGAGCTTCAAATTCTTAATTTAAGGTAGAAACAGAGGTACACTCATCTCGGTTAACTTCAAAAGTAAAGAGGTAGACTGCACAGAATTCTCAATTTTTTAACCACCCATTAGTGAAGTATCCAAATTTATCTTAGAAGCTATTTACATCTGCGCTTGTGTACCCATCAAGAGAAAATGTAACTGAGTGAGAAGTCACTTTTTTCATCATTCCAAATTGACTGTAATGTGAACTCAGTATGGTCCCTATCCAGGCTGACATTCAGCCCATACACATGAGGAAGGCAAAGGACTGGTGGCCTCTGTGACTGGTCAGTACCTATACTACACCATTTAATACTCTGCCTCTCTTCCTTGCCCAAATTCTTTTTTTCCCCACTTGTTATTTTTAGATATACATGACAGTAAAGTGTATTTTGACATATTATACATGCATGGAGTATAACTTATTCTAATTAGGATCCCATTCTTGTGGCTGTACATGATTTGGAGTTTCACTGGTTCTTGCCCAAATTCTTAATTCCTAGATTCTGATGAACACATCTGTGTACATACGAGCAGATGTCTTCACAACTATACACAGTTAAATTTCCCCCTCAGTCTATTTCTGCAGGTAGAAAAGTCCCCATTGTACCACTTTACACCCATTAGGACAGCTATTATTAAGACCAGGACAAAACAAAAGAAAAACCAGAAAACAACAAGTGCTAGAGAGAATATGGAAAACTGGATCCTCTGTATACTGCTGGTGGAAATGTAAATTCGTACAGTCACCGTGGAAAAATTTTGGTGGTTCCTCAAAAAGGAACACAAGAGTCCCATATGATCCAGCAGTTTCATATCCCCAGCACCAAAAAAAAAAAAAAAAAAAAACTAAACTAAAATAAAATCATTGATTCAGTAATTCCACTTCTATATATATCCAAATGAATTTAAATCAAAACAGAGAACTGTACACCAATATTCAAAGCAGCATTAGTCACAGACTCAAAAAGTAAAAACAACTTAAATGTCCCTAACAGATGAATGGAAGAATAAAATGTACCATCTACATACACTGGGATATTACTTGGCTTTAAGGAAGGAGGGGCTGGGGTGTAGCTCAGTGGTGGAGCACCTACCCAGCCTGGGTTCAAGGAGGCCTGGGTTCAATCCCTAGCACAGCAAAAAAAAAAAAAAAAAAAAAAAAAAAAAAAAAAATGCTGGGAAAAAGATAGGAAATTCTGACACAGGTGACATGCCACAACGTGGACGAACCTTGAAGACACTGCACCAAGTGAAGAATTCAGCCGCAAAAGGACAAATACTATATGATTCTACCAATGTGACGAAGCTAGAAAAGTCAAACTGTAGAAATGAAGTAGGACGGTGGCTGCCAAGGGCAAGGGGACAGGGAGTTCTTGTTTAATAATACGGGGAGCTTCAGGTTGGGATAAAGAAAAACATCTGGAGATGGATGGAGGGCAGTGAAGGCCTAAGTGTGAAAGCAGCAAATGCCACTGAATCAGACACTTCAAATGGCTATAAAGAAAAACTTTGTTATACATCGTTTAATACACAGTGGTTTATTTATTTATTTAGTCCCTGCTTATTTTGACAACAGCCTTATCTGGCAGTCCTTGGACTCCTTACTACTTTTTGTTACTCTTCTTTGGATCCCCTTTATCTTTCTTCCTTCCTTCTTTCCTTCCTTCCTTCCTCCCTCCCTCCCTTCCTTCCCTCCCTCCCACCCCTCTCCCTTCCTCCCACCCCCCTCCCTTCCTCCCTCCTTTCTGTTTTTTTCTTTTTGGTATTGGGGATTAAACCCAGGGGCACTTTACCACTGAGCCATATCCCCAGACCTTTTAATTTTTTTTTCTTTAATTTTGAGACAGGGTCTCATTAAGTTGCTTAGGGCCTTGTTAAATTGCTGAGGCTGGCCTCAAACTTGCAATCCTCCTGCCTCAGTTTCCCAAGTGGTTGAGATTACAGGTGTGTGCCAACCATAACCAGGTTTGAACTTTCTTTGAACTACTCTCTCTCACATACACGTATATTTTCCCTTTTTGAGTTAGTGACCAGAAAACTATATAGATAAGAAACATTATAAAGACCCTCATAATGAACAACCTTAGACCAAATCTGGGCTTAGAGAAATAAGAATGTCTAAGTTGAGAGAAGTGTCTCCAATGATTTAAATTGTGTTATTGGGGCTTGGCATGCACAAGGCCCGGGGTTCAATCCCCAGCACCATTAAATACATAAATACATGAATAAATCATTCTTTTTCTTTCCTTCGGCCTTAATGATCGTTTCAATGGTGGAGGTCTATCAAAACTAGGGTGAGGTCATGCAGACCTCTCTGAGACCTGAGCTCAGAATCAGACTCCGAAGAATACTGTGGGGAGAGCAAGGCCTGTCTGCTGGGCCCAGGAGTCTGTGCTATTCTCTGCCTGTGACCTTATAACTTGGAAATTTCAGGTCTCTGCTTTGGTTTCCCAGTCTATGTCAAAGAGACTTCCAAATACCGAGGAAAGGGTGTGTCTGAGAAACGCGCTCTTCTCAAGTCCACGAATGAAAGGTTTATATAACGTAACCTCCGATGTGTCACATCCTCTGCTCAGGGAGGGGGTGCTCAGTCTGACTCCCACAGTTAGGTGTGCTGACTTATATACTATGGGTCAGTCTTCTTGGAGAACAGGACCCAACTGCTCAGAGTTGATTTGTTAATTTGGCATTTCATTTTCTGTGATACTCTGGAAATGTCTCAGTGTGCATGTTATAAGTCACCTTTCCTAAGGGGTTTCTGGAGGTATGAAAAACTGTGACCACTAATGGAATGCAAATAAGTGCCTAAGTATATTAATCAAATATAACATCACCAGTAGAGTGTTGAGTGGGAGTCAAATACAGTTAGGAAGGGAGGTGTCAGAGGAGCCTACTGCCTCTTTTCTCATTTCTGAGGGAAGCTAACTTAAAAGCAGATTCCATAGCAAAAAGCACTGTGTGAGCTGCAAGGGAAAAGAAGGCATGGACAATGGCACTAAGGCTTAAACCAAGAGAAGTGTCAAGGCAGGAGTGACCTGTCTACTGAACGAAGAAAGCACAAATGGAGGGGCAGGTGACAAGGCAGGACCTGCCTCGGCTGAGGGATCTTCACACTGCCATGCCAGTTAGGCTAGGGACCGCTCTGACTCTGAAACTAGACTGTAATACTATTTTTGATCACTGGACCAAAGATCAGAAAATTCATCAATAGTGGTTTTGCTTCCACTCCTGGCTTGCTGGTTATGGAAGCTGCTAGCCAGAGGCAGCAACACAGCCTCAGGGACTGGATGCTCGAGGAGGTATGCGAATTCATCTCACAGGGCAGCTAGATTGGTTTTATTTGGAAAAAAAAAAAAGTTTTAATAAGAAACATTCCCGGGGGCATTCGCTTCAGTACCTTCTTAGAACTGGCAGTCGGTAACTAGGTCCCCTTGTTTGGGGATGCTCACAGACAGGTTCTCAGGTATATGAACAAAGAAGGGGTCTATGGATGTACAGGGGGCAGGACAGTGGGCAAGAGAAGATCAAATAAGGGACTTCGGATAGGCAAAGTGTTCTTCCAACTGTACACACTGAACAGACTGGAACATCATAAACTTTTATAATGAAATCTGTTTTTAATCTCATCAGTAACATAAGCTTCATCTCCAAATCACAAAAGGAAGTTTCTCAAGCAAGTAGAGGCTTTTAGCAAAGAGGGAGGAATTTTTATAGTGCAACACTTGGTGGGGGTAAGGGATGCTTACCCCCACCATGTAATGTGGTAAGTGCCTAAGAAACTTGATTGTTTTTAATTTAAAAATTTTAAAGTTTAATTATTAATGCATAATAATTGTTCAAATTAATTAATGGGTTTCATCCTGACATTGCCATGTATGTGTACAATATGATTCAATTATAACCAGCTTCTCTACTGCCCCTTCCTTAAAAATTCCTCTTCTACTATCATGCTGTCTTTTCATTGTTAAGGTTACACCTATGAGAGAAAATATGTAATAGTTGTCTTTCTGGGTTTGGTTTGTTTAGTTTAATGTGATGATCTCCAGTTCCACCCATTTTCCTATAAATGATAAACTTCAGTTTTCTTTATGGCTGAACAGGACTCCATTGTGTATATATGTGGCATTTTCTTTATCCATTGATCTGTTGATGGGCATGTAGACTTACTCCACTACTTGGCTATTGTGAATATCGCCATGATAAATAAGGGTGTGTGGGTATCTCTTCTCTATGCCAGTTTGATTCCTTCTGTATGTACCCATAACTGGGATAGCTAGATCATACTGTAGTTCCACTTTTAGTTTTTTGAGGACCCTCCACAGTGTTTTCCATAGTGGCTGAACTAATTTAACATTCCCATCAATAGCATATAAGGGTTCCTTTTTGGCTGGCATTTTTTGTTTATTTTCTTGATAATAGCCATTCTGACTGATAGGAGATTGAATCTCAACGTGCCTTTTTTTTTTTTTTTTTTTCTTTGCAGTACTGGGGATTGAATCCAGTGGCACTCTACCACTTAGCTACATCTCTAGCCCTTTTATTTTTTGAGACAGAGCTTTGCTAAGTTACCCAGACTGGCCTTGAATTGCGGAGACCCTCCTGCTTCAGCCTCCCAAGTAACTGGGATTACAAGCATGTGCCATTGTGTGCTTCAAAGCAGTTTTGATTTGCATTTCCCTGAAGGCTAAAGATGTTGTGCATTCTCATATATTTACGGTGGCCATTTGTACTACTTCTTTTGAGAAGTGTCAGTTCAGTTCATTTGCCCACTTCTTAATTGGATTACTTTTCTTCTGGTGTTAACTTTTTTGATTCTTTATATGTCCTGGATATGAATGAATCCTCTGTCAGATGAATAGCTGGCTAAGATTTTTTTTCCATTTTGTAGAATGTCTCTTCACTCTCTTGACTGTTTCATTTGCTCTGAAGAAACTTTTTAGTTTGATGTAATCCTATTTGTCAATTCTTACTATTAATTCCTGAGTCATTAGAGTCCTACTCAGGAAATTGCTGCCTATACCAATATCTTGAAGTGCTTCCTTTGTTTGCTTCTAGTAGTTTCAAATCTTACATTATGGTCTTTGATCCACATTGAGTTGATTTTTATACAGGATGAGTCTAGAGATCTAGTTTCAGTCTTTTACAGGTAGATGTTCAGTTTTCCCAGCACCATCTATTGAAGCTTTCTCCAATGTATGTTTTTGGAACCTGTGTTGACAATCAGGTGGCTGCAGGTGGGTGGGTTTATTTCTAGGCCCCTGTTTCATTTAATTGGTCTACGTGTCTACTTTTATGCCAACACCATTCTGTTTTGTTACAATGGCTCTACAGTATATTCTGAAATCAGATTTTACAATGTTTCTAAGCATTCCTCTTTTTACTCAGTATTGCTTTGGCTATCTGGGGTTCCTTTTGTTTCCAAATGAAGTTTAGGATTGTTTTTTCCTAGTTCTGTGAGGAATGTCATTGGTATTCTGATGGGAACTGAGTGAACCTGCAGACTACTTTTGGTAATATGGGCAACTTAACAATATGAATTCTGCCCATCCATGAACATGGGAGGCCTTTCTATCTTCTGGTGTATTCTTCAATTTCTTACTTCAGTGTTTTATAATTTTCACTGTAGAATCTTTCACCTCCTTGGTTAAGTTTATTTTAGGAGCTTTTATTTGTTTGTTTGAATTCTCTGAGGCTACTGTGAAAGGGATTGTTTTCCTAGTTTCTTTCTCTGCAGGTTCACTATTGGTGTATAAGAAAGCTAGTGTTTTTGTACGTTGATTTGGTATCCTGCTATTTTGCTACATTTTTCATTTATAAGAACTTTTGGTGGATTTTTAGGGTTTTCTAGGTAGAGAACCATATCATCTACAAACAGGAATAATTTTACTTCTTCCTTTCCTATTTATATTTCTTTTTATTTATTTATTTCTTATTGTAAACAAATGGGTTACATCTTGTTTCTCTGTTTGTACATGAAGTACAGGGTAATGGTGTTTGATTCATTTATTTCTTTCTCTTGACTAACTGCTCTGGCTAAAGTCTCCAGAACTCTATTGAAAAAGAGCAGTAGAGGTAGACATCCTGGCTTCAGTCTTGATTTTAGAAAAAATGTTTCAGAAACCTGGTTGTTTTGAATTACAATGCAGTTGCTCGGGCACAAGTCTTGGTGACTTACACTGTGGTAGCACTACAATGACTGACACAGGAGGCTATGTGTACTAGAACTTGGGCTTTCCCTGATTTCTAGTGCCTGAGGGTTTTTTTGGTACCGAAGTTTAAACCCAGGGGTTCTTAACCACTGAGCCTCATCCCCAACCCTTTATATTTTTTGAGACAGTCTCACTAAATTGCTTAGGGCCTTGCTAAGTTGCTGAGGCTGACTTTGAACTTGTAATCCTCTTGCCTCAGCCTCCTGAGCTGTTGGGATTACAGATGTATGCTACTGTACCCAGTTAGTAACTGAGTTTACACATCTAAATGTTCCCTTCTATAGTATCTAATAGCTTTTATTTCTATCCAAAATTCATCCCATTTTCTTGAACCTAAATTCATTCTGTATTACTAGTAATACATTTTCTACTCCCACCAAAAATTTGAGATTCAATCATTTTATCTAAAATTTTATCACATCCCTTATCCAAAGTAGTTGGAACCAAAATGATTTTGGGCTTTTTATTTCTTTGAATGTTTCCATATTTGCATATCCATAATGAGACATTCTAGGGATGGAACCCAAGTTCAACATTTAAATTCATGTTTCATACATACTTCATACACATAACCCAAAGGTCATGTTATACAACAGTGCTATGTACTTGTGAGTTGACTATGACCTATCACATGAGGTGGGGTGCACAATTTTCCACTTGTGGCACCATGTCAGTGCTCAAAAGGTTTTAGGTTTGGAAGGATTTTGAATTTTCAGATTCAGGATATTCAACCTGCATTAGTATTTGCTCAACACTAAAATACAATATTGTATATATCTCTTATAAATAACTTCTAGTGGTTTTACATTATTTCTAGAACAAAATACAGAGAGCAAAAAGTAAGATGTGGGAGTACTCTGAATGTTTAACATCTGATTCAAAGTGAACTATGCCGTACTTCACCTTTAAAACATGTAGTATCTGGGCACAGTGCTACACACCTATAATCCTGGCTACTTGGGAGGCTGAGGCAGGAGGACTGTTTTGAGCCCAGGAGTTTGAGGCTAGCCTGGGCAAAGTCTCTTTTTGAGACTCTATCTCAAAAAGAAAAAAAAAAAAAATGTAGCTCATAGGCAATAATGTGGCATGTTTTCCTAAAGACTCTGAATAATATTCTCTTATTATAGCCTTATTCATTAAGTACTTCAACTATAGATGAAATGCTTCTCTCCACAACCACCCTTCCCGCTACACAAAACTCCAGCCAAGACACACTGAAGGGCTACACTTTTCCCTCTGGTTTAGTACCTTAATTAAAATATAGGGGTGAGTTCACATTTGTGTCCTAATCTTTTCATCTTTTTTTTTTTCTTTCTTTTCTTTTCTTCCTTCCTTCCTTTCTTTCTTTTTTTGATTCTAGGGATTGAACCCAGGGATACTTAATGCTAAATCACATCTCCAGTCCTTTTTATTTTTTATTTTGAGACAGGGTCTCACTAAGTTGCTTAGGGCCTTACTATGTTGCTAAGGCTAGCTTTGAACTTGTAATCCTCCTTCCCCAGCCTCCTGATTATCAATTTGAGGGAATATGGAGAGAAATCTGCAAAGTACAAAATCTCCTTAGCATGTGGCTGGACTTCCCATAAGGACAGGTTTTCATAAAGCTTCTAGAAGAAAATATGTGAGAATATCTTTGGAACCTTGGAGCTGGAAAAGATTTTGTAAACAGAACACAAAAAGTTCTACTCATCAAAGAAAAAACTAGGGCTGGGGAGATAGCTCAGTTGGTAGAGTGCCTGCCTCAGAAGCACAAGGCCCTGGTTCAATCCCCGCACTGCAGGGGGGAAAAAAGAAAGAAAGAAAGAAAGAAAGAGAAAACTGATAATCTGCACTTCACTGAAACTAAACATTCTGCGATGGGAGTGCAGCTCAGAGGTACAGCACTTACATGCCTGGGATGCACAAGGCCCTGGGCTGTATCCCTAGCATAAAACCAAGTCAAAAGGAATCAGATGGAAACAGTAACAACAGAAACATTTCTGCTCATTAAAAAATATCACTAAGAAAATGAATAAGCAGGCCATACCCTGGAGAAAAATATTTGTAATATATACATGTGACACAGAATTCCTATCGATATGTATAAAGAAGTCTTTGTTGTTAATTGTTGGTTTTAGTAATGACAATGCAGTTTAAAAACATGTACAAAATTTGAACAGACTTTTTACAAAAGAAAACAAATAAATGTCCAATAAGCACCTAAAAAGTTCTCAATAGCAATAGTCATCAGGGAAATGCAAACACCATTATGCATCTACTAAGAAGTCTAAAATCAAATGGATAGCAATACCAAATACTGGTGATCATGAGGAATGACTATAATAACTCTTATACATGACCGATAAGGGTATAAAATAATATAATTGTTTTAGAAAACTGTTTGTTATAATATTACTCCTAGGTAATTATCTAAAGAAGATGAAAACATGGCTACAAAAACAAAACAAAACAAAACAACTACAGTTGGCCCACACCTGTGATCCCAGCTACTCTGCAGGTGAGGCAGGAGGATTACATGTTCAAGGTCAACCTGGGTTACTTAACAAGACCCTATCTCAAACTAAGATTAAAAAAAAGAAGAAGAAGAATAAAAAGGGATGGGGATGTACCTGAGTGGTAAAGCATCCCCAAGTTCAATCCCCAGAATCAGGGGGAAAAGTTATACAAGAATTTTCATTGAATATGTATTCAGAATTGTGAACAATTGGAACCAATCCTAATGCCCATCATTAGACTAGATAAACAAACTGGCCTATTCACACAGCATAATACTACTCAAGGAAAAGGAATGAACTACTAATGTAAGCAACAAAATGACTGTCAGAAACATGTTGAATGAAAGAAGGCAGACACAAAAAAGTAAATACAGTATGATTCCCTTTATATGAAGTCCAAAGACTAGGCAAAAGGAACATATGGTGAGAGAAGTCAGAAGAGGATTATTGCAGGGAGGGGCAGTGTCGACTGAGAAGAGACACAGGGAGCTCTGAAGTGTGATGGACATGTTGGATGTGTGGTGTTAATGGTGTTATATGGACAAATAAAACTGTCAATGCATCAAATTGAACACTTAAAATATATGCATTTTAGTTTATGTTATTAAACTTCAATTTAAAAAGACAAATATGCAAGTTGTAACATTTTCATTTATCTTTCATTTAAACCTCACTTATTGTTTCCTGTTCTGTATATATGTTACTTCGCTTTCCTGATTTTAGCTATAACATTACCTTTGTGTACACTTTGCAATACTGGGATCCTACACCCAAGGAGTTGTTTCATTTCAGCACAATTGAACCCACATTTACTGGATACTATTCCGAGGTGCTCAGGGAATACCAAGGAGGTAAACACTTAGGACCTGCTCTCCATTAGCTCGCCGTCTGGAGGAGTAAAGTCAGGAACAAGAGGATTTGGGAATACATGGTGTCAACACAGGGGTTTAAAGCCTAGGAGCACAAGGGCTATGTGAAAGTCAAGGTGAACGCGCCTATATGATAATGATAGTGATGAAAATCACGTTGGTCTAAAGGATGAAACAACCTGGCCAGGTGTGCAGAAGTGAAGGGAACACAGGCAGAGTGATGACGATGTGAAGGAGCACTATGGATGAAAAGGAGGGAAGCTGGCTCTGAAACTGAACCTGAGGATATGACAGGGGAAGTCGGAAGCCAGCAGAGAGAGACTCCCATTCCAGGTAGTCAGAAAAGAGTGCAGCAGTCCTGATGCTCAAGTACAGTGGTAAGGTCACACAGTGTAGGCTCTGCGAGGAAGAAGCAAGGCTGCTTATAAAACGCACTCAATAAATGATTGAGAACCACTTTCCTTAGTGAAAGAATGAAAGTCAAATTGCATTTAGATATAAATCCAATAACAATAAAACCATATACTAACAGGTCTTAATTAATAAGGTAAATCACCAATTAACTGTAACTGTTAATTACTGTTGGTAACTGTTGACTGGGAACATGGATTTCTAGGCAAACAAAATTTGTGCCTTACATTATTTAAAAAGAATGAGTTAGACCTGCCAAGAGAGTTCATGCTCATGGTGATAGACGCTTTGGTTCTTAGAAAATTTGTGTGTTGGAATATCCTTTTAAAATGACCTCTAAAAATGCAGGTGTACTAAAGAAACTTTTTTTTTTTTTAACCTTTGACTCTCTCCTTGAGATAAGGTCATACTCTACCTTTTTCTGTATTGAATCTGTGGAGTTATATTGAAATTATTCTTCTGCAGGAAGAGTTAAAGTATTAAAAACACTGAAAAGCTCACAAATGATCTGGAAAAGCTATGTGAACTTGAACTTGATATATAATGTTAGGTCAAAAGCACAGACTTATATGCAATTATCAGTGCGAGCTGATCTTATTGCTTGACAACAGGATAAAAAGACTTTTAAAAACTTGAAATACTTTGCTTACTTGAGAGGATGAAAGGCTCTTGGGAAAGGATTAAAGAAATAATCCAAGAAAGGGGGTAGAGAGAGCGGGGAGAGAGAGAGAGCACGTGCACACACAAGCGAGAGCAAGTGAGCACAAATGTGTGAGTGTGATTTTGGTTGCTGGAAAAACATCAAAACCAAAGCCAGAGATGGTAAGTGAGAGAAATCTGGAGTAGTGGAGGCTTTGTGCCCTGGAGGCCACACCACAGGTTTTGAACTGGACCAAACCAGGCTGGGAGGCAGCATCTTAGTGACCTAGAGCTGGGATCAGGAACGAGACTGCCAAATTTGAATCCTGGTTGTACCAATTAAGAGCAACATATTTCACCTCTCTAGGCCTTGGTTTACTAATCTGTGAGATGGGAATGACAATCAATTCCACCTCTCACAGGCCTGGCCCAAGTATTAAATGTGAGAATCCTGTAAAGCATTTATACAATGCTGGCATGTGTAATAAATGTAAAGGACTATTATTAACATTCTTCCTATGGAAAGTGAATCCGAACCTTTGGGTGGGTGGGGGTGGAGTGAGGGCACTAAGGAACAGGGATGAGCAATTCTATTACTTCCTAGGAAGAAGAGGCAAAGAAGTATGTATAATCCCCTTACCAAATACTATGTCCATGTGAGATCACCAGGGTAATAAGTGAGGGGAGTAAAACTAATGGATGTGCATCAAGAGGGCAAAGTTCACTTGCCAGTCTCACGAACCAGGGACAGCTGTGGAATGGCAGCCCTGCAGGAGGGGACATCATGATGGAAGCCTGCTGCTACCAGTCAAGCCAACTGAAGAATAAACTTCAGGGTTCTGGCTCCTACAGGTAAGTGTCGGTTTACTAAAGATGTTGATCACCAGGGAGGAGCAACTACTGGGGCACTGGACTTGAGCACCGATGAATGAGAAGGATTGTCACACCCCCTCCTCTTTCTCCCCACCCCAAGCCTAAACTACCAGCAGTGGTCACACCCTCTTTCACATTTGCAAAATGAAAAACAAAAGTAATTTTTTAAGGAACAAAACCAATGTATTCTCAATGCCTTAAACCTTAGAAACACAAAAATATCTAGAACAAAAGTCATCTATGATCCAACAACTAAAGAAGCCTACTATAAACATTTGTCAATATTCTATTTATTTATTTTGATTCATTGTACACATATGAGGTACAACTGTTTTTTCTCTGGTTGTACATGAAGTAGAGTCGCACCATTTGTGTAATCATACATGTACACAGGATAATGATGTTTGTCTCATTGTTATTTTTCCTTCCCCCCACCCATATGTCAATATTCTGATGCATATAGCCTTCTTTTTTCCTCTAGTAATAGCTGCAAACGTTTTCCCACATCATAATATTGGGGTTTGACAGTTCTTATGCCATTGTTAATCTCTGTAACATTTACTAAACCCTTAAGCTAAACTCACAAGCCTTCTTCACACTTGAATTTTTGAACCCATGTGAAAGGTCATGTTCTTCCATAGATTCATCATGCTAGTCTTTAAATTACTGCAAACCTTGACATCATCCAAGGTTTATATTATTTCACCAAAATCTCACTTCTTGTCATCTGAAAACAGGATTTATGCCTCTTCTAGATACAGAAGTGTCCAACAAATTGTAGGCACCTAAATAAATATGAATGAAAAAATGAATTCATTGATAAAAATGGTGAACTAATGACAATGACAGGGACTTAATTCCCAAACTTACACTGATTCATGGTTTTGGTACAGATACCCATTTAGTTACCAAATATTCTTAATGATAGCATTATTCACTTTTCTCTCTTGTGCTCACAAGATTTTTTTATGCCTTGAGAAACTCAGTTACAGTCATTCTTTTTCAGTTCCCTGATCTTCTTTCACTAAAGTAATTCTACCATGAAGGCAAGTGAGATTAGTGCAGCGTGACTTATTTTTTTTCATTAATCAATGCTGTGTTTAAGTGATTCCCTTCTCCTTCTCTAAGGGCTGCCAAACCACTGGTTTGCTAATCTATTAGATTTGGGCCTGAAATTGACATCTCAATGATATATTCTGCATCTAATTTATCTCCAGCTCCTTCCTTCCTTTCCCAGTATATGAGCTCCTGCTTTGCACATTAAATAATCCCTGAATCACTATCACAAACACTAGAAACATAAATCAAGAATTAGCAACCATAGAAACTGCTCTTCTTTGGACACAGCAATTCAACAGAGAAAATAAGAAAGCTCAACTCTTGGTGAGTTTCAATTACCTTGATGAATTAAGAGGTTGGGACAGGACAACGATGTGGTCTGAAAACTAAAAACCTAAATAAGGAAAACATCGTACGTCAAATGGCACTTGAAAAATCGATCTGTCCCCTATTGTTTACTACACATCTTAGTACAAAAGCTGAAGGCAGAAGCAGAATGACAAATTAAAACAAGGTGACTCAAAATCAATAAAGGCAAAGAAAAAAAAAATCAGAAGATATTAAGAACATGAGCAGGAACCAAGTAAGATTTGGATTTGAAACTTAGACTTACAAGCAATTGTGAAGGAAAAATTCTACTTATTCATTTAATAAACAGATAAAAAAAGAAAAAGAAGCAGTAGTGTGGATGAAAAGATGACTGGGGGGCTATTTTGACTAACTGTATTTTGATTTTACTAAATAACTGTGTGACAAGGTCATAAATTTGGGAAGAACACACTGAGGTATGTCAAAAAGCTAGGATCTGATATGCCTGTCCTTTAAGAGTACAGTGAGATCCCAGCCAGCTGGGCTTGACAGTAGATACAGAATTTGAACCAGACTTATGCTGTCTCCACACCCCTACCACTCCATGATTGATGGAATGGTCCCCAGGAGGAGGAAATAAGGACAAAGTTGGATTTCTTAGTACATCTGGCAGAGACTCTGGGAGCTAGCTTTATGGAACACAAAGCTGGATATAAAACCAAACCTCTCCAAAGGTTAAGTTCACAGCACTGTTCTAGAAGGCAATTTTGGATCCTGGGAGACAGTCAGTTATGTAGATAGAGACTCTTGGTCTTTATCTATTCGTTTTCTGGATCTGAAAAAACAGACTGATCCTTAGCCTTATGAACGAGAAATGTCTTTGATCCAGCTCTTTATTTTGGCATAACCAGCATACCACATGAAGCCTGAAAAATGTAGCTGTGAACTAAAAAAGAAGTGAGCAAAGAGTGACCTTTAAGAAAGCCAAAGGAGAACTCCCTGACACCAGTTCATTCAACAACGAAGGCCGAGTCCAGCTCCGGAGGACTTTTCTCAAATGAAGGGAAAAGTCCGATGCCTTGGGACAATAATGGAGGCACACACAAGCGCAGCTGGCCCCTGTAAAACTGGACGGCCATCACCTTGCTTTCACAGCCTGCAGAGGCAAGCCAGGAAAAGCTTTTAGAGTGAAAGTTAATGTGCAGATTGTCCAGGGCAGTTGACGTGCCAGTTTCCAAGAACATCCGCACCGAGTCGTAGCTGGGTTCAAACCCAGTGCACACAAACAGCCTGCAAAGTGTCACGATTTAGAATTCCTGCCCCGTCACAGCAGCGGGGCTCCCTTCATTTCTCCCCTTTTCCCCAGGAAGCAAAACAGCAGGCAACTTGGCACAGTCAAGTCCACAGCTTTTCTGGCTCTGGTAACCCGCCTCTGCCCCCTTCCTTCAACCAGCCAAGGGAAATGAGAGACAACTCCAAAAACTCCACCCTTCTTCTTCTTTTTTTTTTTTTTTAAAACCTTTCCACCTGTGCTTTTTCTTTCTTTATAACTAAAGATGTTTTTATAACATAGGGACAATACGGGAAAAAAATCACAAAAATGGAGATTTTAGAAAAAAGTTGTATTGCCAAAGTAGGGAAAATAAAACGTTTATACTGGTCAAGCCTTTTTCTTAGGATAGTACAGATATAAACTGCTGTTAGGGCCCACTTCCAGGCCACCTTCACATATGACGATGCAAACAACCCTTCCCTATACTAGAAAGTGGCCTCTTACTCAAGTCCACGGCTTAGTTACAATGGCACATGCTTCTGCTAGGCCAAGAGACAAGTATACTGAAATTTTCTCAAGATGAACTAGAAGGGCCAGTTCAAGGTTACGGCTGGCATGAAATGGAGGATAGGATCAGACTGTGAAAACACACCATCCTGCTCCTCAGGGCTGGCACTGAACACCACATCACTGCCAGTCCCAGGAGAGGCAGCAGGGCAGGGGACAGTGTAAGTGTGGTCCTTGGACCACCACCAGCAGCAGCAGCACCCTGGAACTTGTTGAAAAATGAGAACTGAGTCTCTCTCCATGCTGCTCTGTGGTTGGGCCCAGCAAGCTCATCAGATGATTCTGATACCCCAGGAGAATCACTGGCAGGGTGGCACCACCGCAGACTCTGCCTCCACATTGCCGACTGTGAATCCTGAGTGCCATTCACCAACTGTGTCATCCTGGGAAAGTTATTTCATCTCATCTGGGCTTAGTTCCTTCATCTGTAAAATGGATGATAATAATTTTTCCCTCGAAGAGTATCTGTGAGCACAAAATCAGCTAATACATGTCAAAGTCTTAGAATCCTTGCTGGCAAGAGAACAAATTAGCTAATAAATGAGTTGGGAGCATAAAGCAATTAGTTACTATTATTTGGTTATTTTTAAGGTTTAATGGGACATAACACAAATTTCTCAAAACTGGTATAGATTCATATATACCAGTAAACTGTGCCCTCTTGGTATACAGGCAAAATCGTCTTTGGTATGAATATGATAAAAATAGAAATAGAGAATTTGCATTTTAGGGATTGAATTAAATATACATCTGTAACTGTAAAGCCAAAAATTCAGACATTACACTTGCTGATGAAGAAATGTATGATTCATCTGTATGTCTGTCTTGTGGCCTAATTTGCCACGCATCAAGTCCATAAATGATCTGGAGGCTAACAGGGACATCTTTTATTACCTATTCCTTTTCATGAAAAAATGGTTTTCATCTAAAATGTGACAGTTAGTAAACCAAATACAGTTACTAACCTAGAACTGAGATGACAGATGACAGTTAAGAGACATAATGACAAACACCTGTATGACCAGGCTATTGTAAGGAGCCAGAACAATCCAAGTTTCCAACCCCTAGAGTCAACAGAGCTCCACTGTATACCCATCATCTCAAATGGCCATCCTGATTAGCCTGACCTGCCGGGTTGAATCTATGAGAGAAAGTTATATCCAGGGTCAGCGCACAACGCAAGGAGAAACTTAATCCGAGCTGTAAATACAAGACAGATTTATGGTTAGGTTTTTCAGACTACCGATGTTTTCTGCCCCCACACAAAGCCTTCTGTGACACTGGTACTTATGAATGTGAACAACAGCACAAATCCACAGACTATGATGAAGACATTCGTGAGGTTGAATGATATTGCTCAGCTACTACATTTTCCTTCACTTTGGTCTATAGAAACATTGTTTCTCTTTCCACCAGGGCTGGTTTCAGAAATATTTCCATCTCCCTTCGAACATCATCCATGCACAGGTCCTGGAGGCCACTGTGAAGACAGACTAGCACTGATTCTCCTCCCTAATAGAGGAGGGACATTGAAAACCAGGAGGCTTCACATCAGAAACAGCCAGCCTCAAGTTCCTGCACCGTCACTCACCTGCTGAGTGACCATGACAAATGGCGACCTCTCTGATGATGTAATCACTCACACAGGGGCAGAACACTGTCCACGTTACAGCCATGTTTCCAGGAATAATAGGATAAATCGCACAAAGCACAGAATCTGGGTGCTCCATAGAGGTTAGTTTCTTTTCCCTTGCCTTCCTTTTGTTCCTCTCTTTAATGAAGAACCTGATCTTATAATTTCAAAATTAGGGAAATACTTATGAATGAATATCAGGTGGTAGGGCACTTTATTTTTTATTCAAAAAAAATCTTAATATATATTTTTTTGTTGGCAATGGAACTTTATTTTAATTATTTATATACAGTGCTGAGAATCGAACCCAGGGCCTTGCATGTGTTAGGCAAGTGCTCTACCACTGAGCCACAACCCCAGCCCGGCACTTTAAACAATATAAAAATTTAAAAACATGTGGACTCTGAAAATCTTTAAGTACAAAAACTGTAAAGAAGACGAAAAAATGCTACCCATGGGGCCATCTGCAACCATGGTACTTTACCACACTGTTTCAGTCTTGTCCCAGTATGTGGCGATTACATCCTTTGGCTTTTATCATTTAATAATAATGCCAACATATAATGGATATATTTCATTTATGTGTTTATAAGATGTGTGCACATTTTTTTAAATGAAGGATAAAAACTCCCACCACTCTCTAAATTCTGTCTGCCACTGTACTGGGAACAGGACGCTAGCTTTAGTTTTAGAGAGCAAGAGGAAGGGAACAACTTCCTAGGGAGGAAAATCAAGGAAGGCTTCGAAGCAGAAGAACATTTTACCTGGGTCTCAAAAGATGATTGGCATTTGTCAACTAGAAAGAAGTCCCAGGCAGAAGGAAAAGCATCTAGAAGAGCAGGGAACAACAGGAAAGCCAATGTGGCCAAATGGAGGGGGCACAGATGCTGTCGTTGAAGCTGGTAAGACAGAGCTCAAACACATTCTGAAATAGTAATGTCACAAAACTATTTTGGCCAAAACTGCCATTTAAGCTACGCACAGCACAGTAGCTTCAACTGGAATGCCCAACACTCATGATGAAGTTTCCAGTTAAAAGGATTAGAACTGTAAAGGTTTGGGGAACACAAAGGGCATGAGTGAGTGGGTGCGGGGTGGTGTCCAAGCGTGGAGGCAGCCAGGTCTCACCACCACCATTAATGCGAGGGCTTTCTAACGTCTGGTTCCAAGGTGAGCTCTTAAGATGCCTCATCTTTGTTCACCTCCAGAGCAACCTGCTGAGACAGGTATCATTATTCCATTTCAGATGAGAAAACTGAGGCCTAGGCTAAATAATTTCTGCAAGTTCACATACGAATTAAGCGAAAGAACTGCTTTTAAATCTAAGTCTGAAAAATGATAAATTATACTCCATTTATGATCTATCAAAATGCATAAATGCATTTTACTGTCATGCACAACTAATTAGAACATATAACAAATTAATTAAAAAAAAAACCCTAAGTCTGTATGCTTCCACAGTAACAATGAACAGAAAAATTAGAAGCTAAAACAGCCCCTGTAAAAGACTTTCTAACAAACTACTCTTGCTATAGGCCTTTATTTTAGAATACTAAAATCATTCAAAGATCTACACAAATATATCCAACTGATATTTATAAAGTTCCAAAACCAACAGAAAGGAGGAACAACAACCTTTTTAAGACATTCGTTTGTTAACAAATGGTGTTGGAAAAATTGCACGCCCCTCAGCACAAGATGAACCTCAACCTAAATCTCATACCACATATAAAAAATTAACTCCGAATGGTTCAAATGGTTCATAGACTTAAATGTAGAACACAAAACCACAAAATCAACTCAAAGATGACTTTTAAAAACATTACAGACCTAAGATGTTTCAGATTTAGCTGTATGTAATATGAGGATCCTGATACAGAAGGGTAGATGCTAGGCACTGTGTTAAATGTTTTTCTTGCTTTAATCTCAATAAAGGCTTTAACAAGCCAGGCAGTGACACATGCTTGTGATCCCAGCACATGGTTGGGAGGCTGAGGCAGGAAAATCGCATGTTCAAGGCCAGCCTGGACAACTTAGAGAGACTAAAACTAAAACTAACTAAACTAAAAAACAAAAAGGGCTGGAGATGTTAGAGCGACCCTGAATCCAATCTCCAGTACTTCAATAAAAACAAAACAAAAAAAAACAACCTTTAATCTTGCTAGAAGGTAAAGACAAATGAGCCAACTGGGTCATACAGAGGTAATGCAGTCTGCACAACTGACCACAGTCTGAGCATAACAGGCTCTGCAGTAGTCTGCTCTATTGCTACCATTGTTCTACGTTTGATGTCTGTCCCTCTGAAATGGGAAATATTTGACATGCACAAAAATAATCTTTTCTTTCCAGTACAAGATGAACTTTGAAAGCCATGTGGACAAAGTTTGAATCTAGATGGAAATGAAGAGCCAGTCGACCCAGGAGTTTCATTTAATACTCTCTCCTTGGATGGATGGATAGACCAAGAGGCAGACAACTATTCTTTACATGGAAGTCACAGGGCCAGGCAAAGCCCTTCAGCTCTGAACAGCCTTAACATCTCTGTTCCAGTGGCAAGAAAGGACAACCAAGAGAAACTAAGGCCCCAAACTTCAACTAAGGGAACACACTCCCCACCAGCATCAAAGAGCACCTCAGACTGGAGGGCTTTCAAATAATGGGATTATTACCAATGGAAAAAGACTGCCTGCCCGCCTGTCACACGAGGGTCCTCATCTCCTTTTGAGTTTCCCTGAAGACAGCAAGATGAGGAGATACCATCATGCTACCAAGGTAAGCTACTGCCAAGCAGGGGACTTGCTGTTCATAGGAGAGATTCAGGTGCACACAGAGGGATCTTAGCAGGCAGGTGCTTTTCTCTTCAGCCTTGGCCTTGGCCTGCTGCCTTCTACCCACATGGCACAAGGGCCACAGAACATGTCCATGCACCAGGACTTCTTCCCAGCAGCCACCACCTCTGAAGCTCAACTGAAGGAGCATCCAGGCAGGGAAGGGTTAAGGTGTGTCCTGGCTGCTGGCTCTCCATTATTATCACTTTGAAAAGCCGCAGCGTTTACAGGAAGAGTGTGAGAACGCCATGGCGTGCCCGGCCAACATTTGGTTCCCATTACTGTGAATAATCTCTTTCCTCCCTTCTCCCCAACCCCCACCTTTCTCTACTTTTTCCACATTTTATATTAAAAGTACATCAAACAGTTTTCTTCCTTTTTAATATTTTCCTTAAGCTTCTTTCACTCAGTTTTCTGGGTTCCATGACTCTTCTGGTTATTCATTACTGAGGGAGGGAGGAGGTGAAATTGGCAAAAAACAGAACCAGGAAAGAAAAGCACCTAAGAAGTGCAGGGGAAAGAAGATGCAGACTCGGGGATGCTGTCTAGCTTTAATGACATAAGAACAGGCTCCAGAGAACCCTCTACCCTCCTGGCTTCCCGGACCTCTCTCAGCTGTCTTCCTGTCCCAAACAAAACACCCTTAAGGTAACATATCTGAAGATAGGTTCTCCTCCCGTTGTCAGTAAAAATGGGAAGGAACTTATATAAAAAGAACAAGCAACAGTCCAGTGGAATAGCTGGAAGGATCAATGGTGGGCCATGCAGGCCAGGGCAGGGAAAGGATGTGCTTCTGTACTCCAGGTTAGAGGGGCTACTGGCCAGCCTCTCTGGAGGCCAAACTGACAGTATCTATAAAGATTCAAAGGGAACATGTTATCTGATCCAAATAAGTCCACTTCTAGGAAATTATTCTCTAGAAATACTTGCACATGTACACAAAGATATATGTACAAGGGATTCCCTACAAATGCCCCAACTGACTATATCTTAGTACTCTTTAATAGGAGAAAGGCAAAATAAATATGGTGCACTCAAACTCTCAAAAACGACATGGTGGTTAAAAATATTTAAGTATGTTTATTTGAACAAACAAAAAAGATGGGAAAAAAACACAAGAGAAGACATGACAAAATATACAAGTCAACCTTTTAATGTGGCTATGCAAAAAACATTCAAACCTCTTACATTCAGTATAGGTTTGTTAGACTACCATATGATGTGAATGTGTTATTTATGCAACTGATTTTTTAAAGGCATGGATGTAAATATTTCAGTCTATAGAACATAAGATAAAATAAACCTATATAACCCCACTTGTCCTTCTAGTCTTTAGCCTGTAAAAAATGTCCTGAACCAGAAGAAATCTGAAAGTTGGGAGATTTCTTAATTTCACAACATATACCAAGTCTGACTCAGGGAAGTAGAAGATACAGACGATGACTGGGGGAATCCCCAGAGAGTAAGACAGCGTGACAGTGAAGTGGATATACAGAGAGAAGAGATGATGACCTAAGAAGCCCCAAAGTTCCTGAGGACACAGCCATGATAATGATAACAGTGGTGGCACATACCTGTAATCCCAATAGCTTGGGAGGCTGAGGCAGGAGGATCGGGAGTTCAAAGCCAGCCTCAGCAAAAGCGAGGGGCTAAGCAACTCAGTGGGACCTTGTCTCTAAATAAAATACAAAATTGGGCTGGGGATGTGCCTCAGTGGCCGAGTGCCCCTGATTTCAATCCCTAGTAATGTCCCCCTCCAAAAAAACAACAGTGAGCACTGATCTACCAGAACATTCTACTGCCATCTTAGGAGGAAGGGCATGGTATTGAGGGAGGGGGTAGATCAATAAATTTTCTGATAGGAAAGAAAATAAAAAATCAAAAAATGGCAGAACCAGCAAGATTTTTAAAAAATGTAAGGTTTTACCAAGAAACAGGTAAAAGAAAGTTGAGAGTAGTTTTACCTGGAGCGTGGAAATTAAGGTTGGGTGGCATTGAGGAAAGAAGGGACAAGGGATTCCCATTTTCACTGTAAACATTCTAGAATTACTTCACTTTTAAAACTGTGCACCTGAATTATTGTGGGAGCCAGCCTTCATGATGGCTCCCGAAGATCCCCACCTCCTGGTGTCACATCCCTTGCCTCCTCTTCCATGCTGAATGGAGCTGGCCTAGGTTAACAGTAGGATGCTACACAAGGGCCACATCTGAGACCCAAACTGAAGAGCAAAAGCTATTAGAAGAACACACAGGGCAAAATCGTCATGACGTGGGGGCTGGCGGTAACTTCTTGGCCACAACACCAAAGACAAGGCAACAAGAGAAAACAATAGACGTGTACTCATCAAAATTAAAATCTTTGTGTATCAAAGGTCATGCTGTTGGCAGAGTAAGGAGGTGACCTGTGGAAAGGAAGAAAACATTTGCATGTCATATATCTGATAAGGGATGACATACAGAGAACACCTAAAACAGCAGCAACAATAAAATAGCCATTACAAAGCAGGCAAGGGAACCGAACAATTTTCCCAGAGAGGATATACAAATGGCTAATAAAACCATGAAAAGATGCTCCACATCACTTTCTAGTAGGGAAATACAAACCAAAACTGTGAGATGCCAACTCAAACCTATGCAGATGGTGACGATCAACAAGACAAAACAGTAAGTGTTGCTGAGGATGTGGTGAAATGGGCACTGCTGTGGGATGCAGAACGGACAGAAGCTAGGACAAGTGGTACAGTGGTTTCCCAAATTCAAAACTGGAATTGTCCTTCTTCCAGAAAGCACCAGTGGCAGATGCTGCCAGTGCTGTGGGAAGGCCAAGGTGTCCAGGAAGAAACCAGGGCAGCTTCTTGCTGGCATCTGGGGTCAGGGCTGCAGGTGCAAGTCTGAAGACAAGGAATGGCTACCTGCCACCTGCTGGGCTGCCTGGTCAAGGACGTGAAGATCGAGACTTGGAGGAGATCTATGCCTTCTCCCTAAGCATCAAGGCCTTTGAGATTATCTTCTTCCTGGCATGCCCTCTCCAAGCTGAGCTTCTGCAGACTATGCCTGTGCAAAAGCAGACCCGTGCTGGCCACTACACCAGGTTCAAGGCATCTGTCACCATGGGCACTCCAATCAGGGTAAATGCTCCCAGGAGGCAGCCACTGCCAGTCACAGGGCCATCATGCTGTGCAGCTTGATGGAAACAAGCTTGGTGAGGCCCACATCCTCCTGTGTAACATGACCAGGGGTTGCAGCTCTGTGCAGGTGATCCTTACTCCCACCCCTAAAGGCACCAGCAACATCTCAGCCCCTGTGCCCAGGAGTTGCTGCTGGTGGCCACTGCTGACAACTGTTGCACCTCAGCCAGAGGCTGTGCTGCTCCACCTGGCAACTGTGCCAGGGCCACCTGTGATGCCATCTCCCACAGGTACAGCTATGTGACCCCTGACCTCTGGAAAGTGACCACATGTACAAAGTCTTCCTTCCAGACCACAGAGAAAAGACCTATGACGGAGACTCTGGGCAAAGGGTTCAACTCCAGCCATTGCCAGCACAAAGAGTGTTTATGTAAGAAAAATAAAGTGAATTAATTAAGTCTGAGAAAAGTCAATTTTATTACATGATGCAGCACTTACACTTCTGGCTATGTGACCAAAATAACTGAAAACAAGGATACAGACACTTATGTACCTATATTCAACACAACAAAAAGACAGAAGCATCCCAAATGCCCATCCATGGATGATTAAGGAAACAAAGCATGGTACATACATACAGTGGGATATCATTTCCTTCATTTCCTTCTTAAAGAGGAAAAATTCTGACACTTTATTACATAGATGAACCTTGAAGACTTGATGCTGATTAAGTGAAATAAAGCCAGTTATGGACAGACAAAAGCTGTATGAGGTACCGAAAGTAGTCAAAATTATTAGGATAGAAAGTAGAACAATGAAACGATGAAATGTGACTTCCATGGCTAGGTCACATAACACATTATGGCACCACCTCCCTCCCTGTCCAATCATCATTCTGTGGGGGTGGACAGCTTCCCTGTCAAAAGGCCTCACATGCAGCATGGTGGTGAGGTCCATGTGGTGAGAAACCAAGGCCTCTGGCCAATGGTTAGTGTGAACTCACCATCCACGTGAAAATGACCCACCAAGGAAGAGGATCCTCCACCCTAAGTAACCTTTGACATCTTAACTGCAGTTTCTAGAGAGAACCTGAGCGGGAACCAACCAGCTAACCTGTTCAACTGCCAACCTGCAGGAATTGAGATAATAAATGTTGATTGTTTTAAGCCACTAAATGTAGGAATATCATATCCTGCAGCAACAGTTAACTGATGCAATTAGATAAAAATTTGAAAAGGGAAAGAAAAACCAGATTCAATGTATTATATCACAGTGGTCTGCTCTCCTACCAGGGCATTATTCAGGGTCCATTATCACAACAGTCTATTGCTGCATTATAATACAGCTCTTCACTAGTGTTTTAGGAAAGAGGCTCTCATTAGCTCTGGACTGAGAAAATTTCCCAAGCATGTAACATATGATCAGAGTGTAAAATGTATTTGACTACTCTTCTGGGGGTTGCCAGGGACTGAACCCCGGGCTTCCTGCATGCTAAGCATGTGCTCTACCCCTGAGATAGACCCCAGTCCTCTAACTACAGACCTTAATACATTGTTAGAGCCGTGCTTGTCAAACGAAATGCCCAGCTGACTGGCTCCTGTGGCATGGTGTGGAGCTGGGTATATCTGTGACATTTCAGGCAGGAAGTGTAGCATCAAGCTATTGTCATATACAGACCGTATGTTTATTAGAATGTGAAGACACCTTGATTCATGAGTGCAGTAGAGTCTAGTCAGAGCAGTCCTGAAGGACCAGCAAGTGAGGAGTAGAGCTGTAGATGTTCTCATGGGCACTAGAGAAAAAGCTCAGCCTTGATACTGATGCCACCAGGTAGAATTCACTGGGTCGAGTGTTGTTTCAAATCCTTTGGTCCCTCTGATTGTGCCGATCCAAGCTGAAGTATGTGAAAGGAGGACAACTGCTGCAATAGGCAGGCTGGAACCAGCAGAGCAGCAGGTGTCTTACCATGAAGCCAAAGCTCAGATTCAAAGGCACATAGGCTGAGCTGTGGTTCTCGTTAAAGGAGAAAGCCCAGACCTGATTTACATATCAAAGAAATAATTTTTTAAAAAGTGATGGTGCATGACTTCCTGTGGTGCCAAAGATGGGCTAGAGAGCTGCCCAGGGGGACGTGTGGTCAGTAATTATGGACCTAGGTATTTGAACTCATTCTTATATATAAAATTAGTGGATGCTGTGTGTTAGTCACTGCATCAAGGGTCAGGCAGAAGCAGGTATATAGCACATGTCCTGTGTACTATGTCCTCCAGAGGATGTGGTGGAGGAAAGGCATGTAGATCTACCTTTAACGTGTGACAGCCGCAGGCACACAGGCTGCCTCTGCCTGGGAAGACAGGAGAAGGCACACAGCTTCTGGGTCACAACTGGGCTAAATCCAGAATGACAGAGTTTGTCAGGTATGAACAGTAAATATATGAATATATTAAAAAACAACAACAACAACAAAAAAAAAAACAGAAAGCCAAAACACAAACCCTGATTTCATTTGAAACTAGTGAAAACGGGAAACTACAGGACAGAGCCAACCTGCTTGGCATGGCATGCTGGGCACTGAGTCTTTTTAATCTTCCCTCCTGGGGCTCATCCACCCTGTCCTACACATGAAGCCCACATAATATGCACCTCAGGCTCCCTCTTCCATGTCTCCCTTCCTCCCTGCAGTTCACCTAGGAAAAAACAATTCATCCTTTACAAAATCTGCCCTGGGCTTCCTCTAATACGGCTTGTTCTTCAAGGGTCCTTTTACTGGCATGCTTTTTGTACTGTGACCATCTTCAGAGTGACTATTTCTTACCCACTGGACTAACCATTAAGGCAATGAATTCCTTTGTACACCCAGAGTCTGGTTGTAAGATGTTTGCTAAATGAACAAATGGATGAATAATGAACATTCCTCCACCTGGAATAGTCTACATTCCATCTGAAGACAGGACTCTCAGCTAAGCATGGTGTTACATGCCTATAATCCCAGTGACTCAGGAAGCTGAGGCAGGAGGGCTGCAGATTCAAGGCCCTAATCAACTCAGTGAGATCCTGTCTTAAAATAAAAAAAAACAAAAAAGGGCTGGGGATGTGGCTCAGTGGTTAAGAGGCTCTGGCATCAATTCCCAGTACCCCCCCCCAAAAAAAAAAAAAAAGACAGGGAACCAGAAGCCCCTGTTCCAGTCCTTCCTTATCACTCAGTTGATGTGAGAAATTGCACAATATTCCTAACTTCTCAGGGTCCCACTTTTTAACATCTATAAAACATCTATAAAAATGTTAAAAATAATTCCTATTTACTGTTCAGAAGGGACTGCATAAAAGGGCTTTTCTCTTTTCTTTCTTTGTCCTGGGGATTGAACCTAGGGGTACTGTGCCACTGAGCTATATCCACAGACCTTTTAAAATCTTTTATTTTGAGATAATCTAAGTTGCCTAGAGTAGCCTTGAACTTGCAATCCTCCCACCTCAGCCTCCTGAGTGGCAGGGATTACAGGTGTGCGGCATTCCACCCAGCTAAAAGGGCTTTTCCTAGTCATGTCATTTTCATTTGCTCTTAGAACATCCCTAGGAAGTAGGTATTTTATTTTCATCTTACAGACAAGAATATGGGGCTTAAAGAGTTTACCCTGGGTGAAATAGCTAGTATGTAACAAAAAAGGAGGAATCTAAATAGGTCTGCCTCTAAAACACATGTCCTCAATTTGTAGGTCATAATATTTAAATGTGAGGTCTCTCATATCTTCATATAAAAAAACTGAGAGCTTCTCAAGCTATACAGTTGTGCTAAAAATGGCAGTGCTTCTTTATTCCCCTTTTTTCTAAAATGGAGGTGCTTTGAGGAGACAGGAGTATGAATATGCACCAAACAGCAGAGTCTTGAAATGGGAACAGCCTTTTTGAATAAAAGGCAAGATCTCAGAGAATGGACAGTCCACCAGAAGAACCACTGAAGCTGAAACTGTCCAATGGGATGGCTGGCTTGCTGCTCTAAGAACTGAGGGAGTTAAAAGACAGAGCTCAGCCTGGGCCTGAGAGGAGAGGAAGGGGGAGACACTAAGAAAACAACGACCCCACAGGTCTGAAAGGAGGGGCTTGTGTGCTGAAAGAGGGCGATGACAGGGAGTGCCTGGAATGGACTCAAACGCTTTAAACCTGTGCCAACCTACCTGAGCAACGTGAGACGGAACTGGTGACTCAACCGTGTGGGGAGATTAGCCTGGGTAGGTCGGCAACATAAACAGCTCTATTTGATAGTGATAAGCGTTAACAATACTGAAAACACCTCATGTGGTAGTGCTTTATAAAGAACGTTCATGAGTAGCATTCATCCAACATCCATGAAACCCAGGCGTTGTCACTTTCCACATGGCAAAATGAAGCTTAAGTTTTGTTCGACAATTTGTCCTGAGTTTAGAAGTGACAGGTAGAACTGAGGCCAACACCTAGGTCTTCCCATTCCTGTTCCAGGGTCCTTTATGTAGAAATAAAATATATTCTTTGTCTTTAACAGACTTACATCTCAGGAGTGGAAAAACAAGCATAAAAAGAGGGTTATTTACGCAAGGGAACATTATTAAAGTCCAAAAGAGAGGGGTTCAGAGGAAGAAACACACTTTAGGGAGTTGGAAAAGGCTTGAGGTGATGGGAGAACAAGCTGGAGAAAGGGGTTCCTAGGCAGGAGAGAAGGAAACAGAAGGCGCAGAGAGGGCTTTAAAGGGGTTCTCTACCCACCGTCCCCCACAGTGCACTGGTTACAGGTGCAGTCACCGCACACTTATTTCTTGTTGGCTCTGGTGAACAAGAGAGGGACTCCAAGACCAGCAGGATCAGAGTTACTTGCTGGGGTATGCAGGTCATCTCATCTTCTGAAAAAGGAAGGAGTTCTAATCTCAAGCGCGATATCCCAGTGTATCACAGAAGTGTAGCATTTCAATTTTTCAAACCTTACTCTGTTCCCCAAATAGATAAGGAATCTGCCTCTCCTTTGCCAGGTGATTGGAAAGGGACAGGGCTAAGAGGAAAAAGGGGACATTAAAGGGACCATTCCCAGCACAGTGAAAAGAGAAGGCCAAGAGGGCTCATTTGACCTCCTTCCTCCACAATTTCATATTTGTGCTCCCCAAGTCCAAGCTCCATCGTATATACTGTACACATATCATAAAGCAAAAATGTGATACGGGAACACAGGGAGAGAGTCTGCAAAGCGCTGAAGCAGCATACCTGGCAGCTGCTAAAACAAAACTTCAAAGATTTGGCTTCTTTGAAAAGCCATCAGGCAGGACCCCACCCACTCCCCCTGCTAGCCACAGCTTCCCTGGGAGCCAGTACACGTAACCACTTCCGCATGTTTGGCTGTTCCCCAGGGCTGGAGCAGCTCTAGAAGCCAGGCAGGACTGCCAGTCAGGCAGGTGGGGGCAAGGGTGGAGGGGGTGGGCAGGAGGCAAGACCTCCCCCAACATCCAGCCATGGAGCTCTTGGAAAATAAAGGGCTAACGATGGGATCAGCCTTACACACCCCTTCCTCTGAGGCACCCCAACCGATTGGTTAGGCACCAGTAAGAAATGCTCCCAACTTTTGAGATTTCCAAGGCATTAGAGTACACTCCTCCCAGCATCACAAATTAGTTCAAGATCAGCATCTGTGGTAAATCTTCAGATCTAAACAATAGAGGCTTGGGATCTACTGAAGATCCTAAGAGAATAATCAAGAAAATGCCATTAGAAATTTGTTTCGTTTTTATTTTTTAAACCTTTGACCAAGTTTGGGTCATTATCACATTAATTTATACAAGCCATCTAGTCCTGAGCTGCCCAATATGGTAACCACAAGCCATGTGTGGCTTTCAAATATTTGATTTGTGGCAAATGTGACTGAGAAACTGAATTTTTTTTCATTTTATTTCAATTTAATTAAATTTAATTTTTCTACATGTAGCTTGTGGTTGCCATATTGAACACTGATCTGTCTAGTCAGGCATCCACGAGGTACTCATTTGAGCCCTCTGTGTGGGGCACTACACACAGTAAGAAAGACTTGGTCTCTGCCCTCTGAGAGCTTATCATCTAATATGGGCAGCAAGACAAGTATACAAGCAACCAATGTCACAGCAGAGGTAAACAGAGGACATGGGACAAGGAGCTGGGGGACGGAAGCCTGACGCCATATAGCCCCTTCACATTGACCACTCAAGTAGGGGATGCCAGAAGGCATAGCCAATGAGGGCCAGGAGGAGAAACCACTAAAAAATAACAGCCACGAGCTGCACCTCAGAGGAACACCACTTCCAGGTCAACGAACATTCCAGGTCAATGAACATGAAAAGGTTAGGAGTAAACAAGGGCTGTCTTACATGGGGCTTCTCAAGATGGCAGGAGCCCCTCCACTCTCAAGTGTGTTCTAGAAGTGACTCTTAAAACTCCTATGGGTTGGGCAGAGTGGAGAGAAGGATGAGAAAAGAAAGGTTCTCTGCCTTTTTCTTTTCTTCCACACCCTAGAACCTCTGGTACTTTTGATTTTAGATGACTAGGAAGAACTGAAAAAGATTCAAAGGACCTAGTGACTTGGAAAAAGAGGGAAGGGAGGAGAGAGAGAGGAAGAGAGGGAGGATTTTAAGCTCAATGGATAAGCTCTCTGTGTTTAGTTCACTGATAGAAGGGCTGCAAAGGTCCTTTCCCTAGAAATTAAAATGCACACTTAGCAGAGTTTCTTTGGAGTGATGTCCCTTAGACGCACGAGTCCAGGAGATGAGGGACAAGGGAAATGTGGGAAATGTCAGTGTGATCTGCCTGGAGACCAGGAGGCTGAGCAGAGCCCTGCAGACGGCCTCCCTGGCTGGTGAGCCATTCATTCCCTTATTCACTGTGTTTCTTATGAAGTACCTACTGTTTACTACGGCACTAGGATACAATATCAAAAAAACTTACACTTTAGTGAGTGGCAGAAAGCAAACAAAAACTCATAGCTTAAGAGTTATGGAATGGTAGATGTGAGGATGTGACAGGAAAACATATTAGATTCATTCATTCATTCATTTTGTTTCAAATATTAACCTTTTAGTTTTTTTTCAGTAATTCTATTTATTTTTAACTGAGAAATAAAATGCATATATCTGTGATATACAATGTGAAGTGTGGAATAAATGTGCATTCTGGCAAGGTTAAATTGAGCTAATTAACTAATATGCCTCAACTTACATCTTTGTAGGTGTGTGGGTATGTGAGAACAGTTAAAATCTAGTCTTTTAGCAACTTTCAAGTATATAATACACTGTTATTAACTACAGTTATCATGCTGTACAATAAAATTTGCTTATTTTGTTTTTCAGACTGTGCCATGTTGTCTTTTTATTCCTGAAAATTTTTGTTTAAATTATCCAAGTAAACATAATATGCAGGAAATATTCAGAATAAATAGAGCAGACACTTCAGTTGAGAGGCAGAAACCATATTCCCATATGATGCCATATTCCCAAATTGTGTTTTCCAACTTCTCCTTGCCAGGAATACAGTCAATATTTTGCTTTTTCTCTGATTTCTCTATTAATCTCTCATTCAGCTGTGAATTCGGAGGAAGAGATTATATGATTAATGATACTTCCTAACCCCCAACACTAACCTTTAGTTATATGGACTAAAACATCTCCATTCTAGGTAAGGCCTGTTTGGTTTCAGTTTCTATCGCTTGACCCTCAAAGGGTTTTGACTAATAAATTATTTCAAACAGAAACACCATCCTCTTCCCTCCCCTCCTCCTCCCCACCTGTCTGGAGGCTGAACACAAGCCGGGACTGCCTGTGAACCCCAACTTTAACCCTTCCTCTGTAGAGCTTTGTCCTTCCACTCGGTGAAAGACCTTTTATGAATCGTGAGCTGCACTGAATTCCAATGCCCTTTAAGTCACTGGGTTTGCATTTTACATGTAGAAACGTTACGTACACATACAGCACAGGCTTCTCTACACTTCCCTGCGGACCCAACAACCCTAGCTTAGTATGAGCATGAATCAAATTTCTTTGATTCTTTCACAGTTCCTCACACAGTACCAGGCACCAGGTAAATGTGTCATTCTCTCTTAACTGAGGCATATCAGCCTCGTGGCTTCTCAAGCCCCATCCACCCTTCCAGATCAGCTCCCATCTTTTTTTCTTGGACTTTTTGCCGACTTCTCCAGCCAGAGTGATCACTTTCTCCTCTGAACACTGGCCCTGAGAGCATAATTCTTCTGTTCAACAATAAGGCACACATTCTGCTATATATACTCACATTAATAACTGATATAATTATTAATTTTCCTCCCAGAGGACAGGAACCTTATCTAAAAGCTCTTTCAGAGCCTGGCCCAACACTTTGCATTTTGGAGATATTCAATAATTGCACGTTAACTTTAAGGGGATACGTTATCTGAATAACTATCAGAAGAAACTTCCCCAGATGAAGAATATTTGCAGTTACACCGTCCCTCTTTATCCAAAAAGAAGACATTTTTTTTTTTCTGTAGCTTAAGAAAGTTTTTATTTCAAATTTAAGAGGTTTGGTGGAGCAGGCAAGGGCAAGACAAGTATATTTTAATGTGGAAAATTTTGAAAGAATACAGACAAGCATGAAAATAAAAACCAGCTTTCACAGGATGTGGCTCAGTGGTGGGGCACTTGCCCAGCATGGGCAAGGCCCTGGGTTCAAACCCCACTACCACTGAAGGAAAAAAATATCCAGTCTTCATCCCATCACATGAAGAAAAAGAGCCTTCCAACAGCAGAGCACTCCTGTCGTCTTGTCTACAGTCACATCACTCGTTCTAACAACTGGTAAAAACGTGGAGCTGAGGTCCTGTGTGCGTGCACTTGCACTCCGATAATTACTTTCTAGTCTCTTCTTAACAGTCCCCATATCACTGGGTTTTTATTATTTTGTGATAATTGTGCAGAATGGGTTTGATTGCATCTATGGGCTGGGAGAAGGGCCAGGGAACTGATGCTTCACACCCACATTCTACCTGTACAACAGCCAACTAGTCTTGCTCATGTGGAGACCTGTGGTGGGGGTGGGTTCATGGGGCCTGGGGTCCCCCGGGGTCCCCCCCCCCACCGTGCATCCCTGCAGGGAGGCCATTATGGTGGTAAATATCCTCCAGCAGCTTGGAGAGGCCCTTGAGACTCTGGTCTTCCCTGAGGAGGCTCGGCATCCCATTTCCAGGCCCAATCAGGGAACAACTGCCTCAGTGAATCTGGTGCAGTCCTCTCCCAGGCTGTGGGAACTGGCTTCTGTCTTTTTCAATTATTTCAATCTACTAAATATTTGAAAAAGTTGGGTTCAAGTAGCTAGTAAGGGGTTTGAGAGGGCCAAACAACGCAGGCAGGTCTTTCCATTGTCGTTGGTGTGACCCAGTGGCAGAACATAGCTTGAATTTTCCACCAACTGTTAGGTCCTAGCCCTTTATTAACCCCCTTTGGAGCTTCTTTACCTGCTGTCCTAGAAAACCTGCTTTGTCACCTAAGTTCTTCTAAATTACAGTCACATCATTGAGACACATCTGTATTTCACTCTCGTCACAGAAAGAGTAAAACTTTTTTTTAATTTGGTACTAGGGATTGAATCCAGGGGTGTTTAACCACAGAGTCACATCCCAGCCCTTTTTTATATTTTATTTTGAGAACACGGTTTTGCTCAGTTGCTTAGGGCCTTGCTAAGTTGCTGAGGCTGGCTTTGAACTCGTGATCCTCCTGCCTCAGCCTCCAGAGCTGCTGGGATTACAGGTATGCACACCACACCTAGCATGTAAACTTATTTTTAAGAAACAGTTCAAATGTGGTATCATTGTTTTTGAAGCCAAATTAATAGTCTTAGCCTGATAATTCATGAAAACCATGAATAATACCTTTACTGCTTCTGAAGCATAAGCACGGTTCAAGTAAGACAAGAGCTCTGTGCTTATCATGAACATCTGAGCCTGCCAGCTGGTGGGACAGTTGGAACCCCAAAGCTCTCTACTGCACTTCTCTTCCACCACCAGTCCTGCTGTCACCTCTCAAAGAAAGGTGGTTCCATATTCAAATAACTGTTTAAGTTTAGCTTCTTTTAGTTATCTTTATTTTAGGAGCACTTTAATGGTTTATAATCAAAATTTTAATATACAAACACTTGCTTCACATAATAAATATAAATATGATGAAACTCAGTCTTGAGATTCAGGATTACTGCTTTTTCTGCAATGATGCCGCATGAGTAGTGACCAGTTGATTCTAAAGTGGGTACTAAATTACACTGTGCAGCAAATGCTATATTCCAAGCAAGTCCAATTGAACATTTCTGTCCTTTAAGGAAGGGAACTAAGATTTATCAAGAACCTACATCAAAACTTTCATCCCCAGAGCAGCTGCAGGGAAGATTTGACTTTTATCCCTTTTCAGGTGCTACATTTCTGTTGTTTTCTTTTATTAAAACATAGATGCAAGGATTTTTTCTGAAACTCTAAAACTTTAGGGAAAAAAAGTTGTATTTTTTTAGCTGTACTTAGTAATATGCTGGCAGTCTTTTAAGAGAAAAAACGGCAGGAGGGTAGGATGAGATCTTTGGTTCAAGGTTCGGGAAAGTTGGCTGGTCTTCTTTCAAAATCTGTTCAGTCAACACCAGGTAAGCTTTAAAATGGCCCATCAGTGCTTCTCCCCAGGAGTGGGTAAGAAAGATATAGTATGTCCTCCCCAGTGTGATTCTTTCCAAGCTCTTTCAAAGGATGGTAAAACACCATTAACTTGGAAGGATAGAGGCAAATGAAGAAAAGTTTAAGAGGAGAATTAAGCTGAATTATAAATGAGGCAACTCTAATATATAGTAGGCTTTCTGTATCTGCAGGATTCAAGCAAATTTGGATCAAAAATATTTTTTAAAGTGTGTCTGTACTGAACATGTACAAACTTTTTCCCTTGTTGTTATTCCCTAAATAATTTAGGATGAGAGTTTATTAGACAGCACTTACATCATGTTAGGTATTTCAAGTAATCTGGAGATTCACAGTGCCCAGGGGATTGTGTAGGTCATATGTTAACTATAGCATTTCACACGAGGGACCTAAGTATCCATGATTTTGGGGTCTACAGGGATCCTGGAGCCAAGCCCCTTTGAATACTAAGGGATGGCTGTAATTTCTTATTCTAGAAAGAGTCTCCTTAAGCTCTGTACATGGTGCTTTGTCATCCAGGTCTCTTAACACGAAAATAATCATCAATTTTGGATGATATTAAAACTGTAAGGCAAACAGTTAAATAAGGTAGGCTCTTGCCTCTAACAATGACTTGTGCGCACACACACACACACACACACGCACACACACACGCACGCACACACGTGTATCTTTAGTACTTTGAAGTCGGTGGTGTGTGGTGAAGGAGGCAAACCAGAAAAACTGACCCTGGCAGTCTGCATTTTATTTTCACTTTGGATAAGAAAGATCCACTTCTTTCACTTCTGATACAAGGCCCCAAGTTCCCAACCTACATTGTCACAGTTCTGGAATGATGGCCAGCCAGCCTCTTGGGCCCACTTCCTAGGTTTATCAATACCGCCTCAACAGGCAGAAGCCACTCATTCTGGCCTTGGCACAAACACTGATGACACTCAGCTCCCTTGGTGAACGAGGAGCTGGGGAACCTGTGACAGAGCCTGATCTGGCCCGGAGCTCAGCCAGTGAGAGGTTACGTGGCTGGCTGCAGGAGAAAGCAGCGCAGGAATTCCAGACAGAACCGAACAAAAAGGGGAAGAAACGGTGAGAGTTAAGACTCACGAGGACGAAGGTCAGGCAAACTTTTATGGGAAAGGAAGAAGGAGAAGAAGGAGTGAAATATCACTTCTACAGAACTCTGAACATGAAAGAGCTGGGGTTCCCCCCACCCCTGTGGTTTCTTTTTGTGATTGTGCTCTTTGGCTCAAGAACACTGTTTATTTAACAGGATAAAGTACAAAATTATAAGCTCCAAACTCCTCCAGAGAAAAACTCTCCCAAAGCTCGACCCCCAGGATGGATGGAAAATATGAGTGTTTACTGGCTGGAACACAGAGCTGCGATGGAAATTTCAACAATCAGAAGATAGCAGAGAGGAAGGCCTGCTGTGCGGAAAGAAGCCACCCTTCCACAGAGGGCCAGAGCGAGGGAAGAGCCTCCGCGGCCTGCTCTGAAGCCTGCCCATCCCCAGCTGCACGGGCGCTCTCCGCCTACAGGCTGGTCCAGAATGGTGCTCAGGGGAGGGGCCCATGTTATCCAAACTGGGCGCTAAACTTAGGGTATGGCAACACCATAACCCAAGCAGGTCCAATTTTAAGTTTCTTTCCTTTTTTCTGGAAAGGGAACTAAGGGTCATCAATATCCTACACCAAAACCAGGCATCGTGCTGGCTACCTTCACACATACAACTCAATTTAATCTTCAACAGCATAAGGGGCAGGTTCTGTTGATGCACATTTTTTAAAAGATGGGGATATTTCACTCCTTCTCAGAGATGCCAAGCAGTGTACCCAAGGTGACACACTCAGTCCCGCAAACCCAGGTCTATCTGACTCCTGGTGAAGTCCTTTCCCCTCCACCTCACTACACACCTAGCAAGGGTCGCTGGTCACATGCTCTTTTTTAAAATTTTTCAGTTGCACTTATGTGGAATTGGTTCAAGTTGGGGTGGCATGCTGTTAAAGAAAGAAAAACCCCACAAGGACCGGTTCAGAAGAATGCCCTCGCACACAGGGAAGGAATGAACCTTGCCATTTGGGTCACTGTATGATTTTTGTGGAACTATGGGGCTCTCTTGGAAATTCTTCATTGTCAACTTTCTTTTTTTATAGTAAAAAAGCACATGATTTTATATTTACTATCTCATTTTTATGTGTACAGTCCAGGAGTGTGAAGTACATTCATTGTTCTACGACAGATCTCGAGAACATTTTCATCGTGCAATACTGAAACTCTACACTCATTAAACACTAAGTCCCCTCCCCTCTTCCCCAAGTCCTTGGCAACTACCTTCCTGTGTAGTCTCTATGATCTTGACTACTTTAGATATTTCACATGAGCAGACTCATACATTATTCTGCTCTCTTGCAAAAGGCTCATTTCATTTCATGTACAACCCAGTTGTAGTCTATCATGGGACAGGACTGAATTTTTACATACTCTTCTTGACAATCTTTCTTCTAATTGTACAATAAAACTGAGGTCTCTGTTACATGCTGCCAGACGCTGTTCTCTAATTGCTTCATATGTATAGGACTCCTTCTCCATGCCAGATGCTAACCAAACACCCTGTCTTAAAGCTCTTAGACCCTACCTAGCACCCAACCTTGTGTTGAGGACATGTAAATTCTGTGAGATCAGGAAATGCTCTGCTATTTATCGTTACTCCCCAGCAGCTAACAATGTCTGACATAGAGAAAATACACAGGACATATTTTTTAAAGAAATGAACAAATCCAACGTTCCTGAGGACTGACTGAGAAGTCAGAGACTAGAATCTTCAGCAACATTTGTAAGAAATAATCTAAAGAAAGGGACAAAAGTATTAGCTAAACTGGAGTCATAATCTCTGAAAAATGTCTTCCTAAAAATGATGTATGGCAGGACAGGAAGCTCTTCATGATTTATTACTAAAGAGCAGAAGGACAGGGTAACATCACAAAGGGCCTTCCAAGATTTCCCATTCCTCAGTAGAATTCAAAATTCTGGCTCGTAGATGGTCACTACAGAGTGGAAGCTGGCCAGGCCGGGCAGCCATGCCCACAGAGCCATGCCCTATCATGAAAAGCAGGAACCAACTCATGGCTGTGCTCTTTTGTCAACTTCCCCCACCTTTAATATCGAGGAACAGACAAATCCCCAGGATGCGTGTGTGAAAAAGCCAGAGATGGATAAAAATAATTCAATGACAAATGCTGGAAAAACATACAAAGGGGCAGAAGCCAGACATTCGTGGGATTCCCTGACAGCTCGATCCACAAGGAAGGGCTGGACTGGAAAAAACAGGGCCTCAGGTTCCTGCCAAGCTGTCTGAGGCCCTGTCCTTCCCAAATCATTCCAAGCAGCAGCCAAGACTTCACAGTAACCCTTCCAGGTCTCACAAAGAGAAATGCACTCTGAACCCACTGAGTGCTCCTAACCTAGGAAATTCTCCTCCCTGGCATGGTCCAATTCCATGGGAGGCTGGCAGTAATGAGGAGGTGCCTTGTACATCAGCTCTCAGCTCCTAATGACTCCCCATGTGCCCAGAAAACGGATAATTAAAAGGTAGCTCGAAAAATCCAAACTTTCTCATTGGCCAAAGAAAAGCTGAAATACCCAGGTATCAAAATCCAGAGACCGGAAACATGGCTTGAAGAAAAAAGGAGGTCATAAACGCGTGGTACCTGCCTCCTGGAGTCCCTGCTGTATAATTCTGAGCTGGCCTTGCTTGGAGGCACACCTCAGGTTTCTAAGCATGTGACTGCATTTGGCCCTAACTCCTCTCTTCTGGAGAATGGCCTGCAATTAATCTCACTTATTACCTCTGAAAGTAACAACAGAGGAATGGCTGGCCAAGTCCAGCTCCGGAGTGTCTAGGGAACTGCAGGCTGCATGGCCAGGCCTCAGACTGTCTGGGCAAGCTGTGGGCTCTCTGCCTTCCTCTCCCACAACAAAGCCTGAACAGGGACTCCAGACAGACCAAAGGAACCAGGGGATTTGAGGAGCTGGGCTGAGCTCACACTGACCCAATGGGAGACGACAGCCCTGAGGCTACGTTTGGGGTGGTTTCCAACAGCGGGGGAAGAACAAGGTTGTCTGGTGAAAACTTGTGTGATCCATAAAATTGAGAACAATGGCAACACCATGGGGAAATGAAAAATAACACTATTTGCAGAGTTCTCGTGAGTCACCAGTTTTCATTCCTGTGGCTACCAAGTCACTGAATTCTCCGACACGGAGAGATGAAAAGTACAGTCAGCCAGCAGTGGGGTTCTCTTTACATCTCATTACGCTTTACAGGCAGCCTGGAGTTTAGTGAATTAGCAGAGTTTATCAGCACTGGAATCCACTGCTGCTATTGTAGAAAAACTAGTAAGAGTACCTTTTATTTACCTAGCCCCCTCTTCAAGGAGATCAAAGTGCTTTAAAGGCGATCTAAAAGCTCTCAAAACAGGCCAGTTTACATGTAAGTATGCATATCCAATAAAAAGATTAAATGAATAGCTTAGGGTCACTTAGTGTATAAAACTCACATCTCTAAGCTGCAAGTCCCATATTCATCGAACTTAGTCACCCTTGCTACAAAGGAAAAACAATAAGAGACTAAATAAATATTCACAAAATAGTGACTTACCAGGTAAAAATGGAACTCAGAACTCGGCACTGTGCGGAACGCCTCTGGCCCAGGCCCACAACAGCCAGCTCTGGAAGGACTGAGAATTCACTTAGGGCCGCTAGAACTACAACTCCAAAGCAGAGCCTGTGGCTGTCCTGGCGAGCAGAGGTTACCTGGGGGCAGTGGAAGATTCCCCAAGGCTACGCTGGACTGGAATGGGATCTGACAACTGGCCCACCCTCTGCTTAAAGAGGAGGCAAAGAGAGGGCTGTTGTGGGTATGACTTAGTCAAAAAGGAAGAGCCTGGGGATTTCTTTGGGTTGTGTTTTGGCTGCAATGGCTCTGAGGGAAACCGGACAGTGCGCCATCCACCGCAGCCTAAGGAGCACTCTGGCTGGGAGACGGTCACTCCCGGTGCTGAACTCTGGGTCCCCGCTGACCTCCACAGATTCCACCACATTTCATGTCACCACCAGCAGGTGCTCCCGAGAAAGCTCTCCACCCAGACACAATTTTATTACCTCCCGTTTCTATCTATAAGTATAAAAAGTGCTGAAACTCTACTTTTCCAAAATATGCACTTTTGACATTCTGTTTACAGTATAGAAAATGCCTTGTAGCCCTGTCAAACAGAATATCCAAGATTGTACTGAAAGTGTTCTCCATAGGAACGAGGCTCTGACTTTTACATGAAAATGGAATATTTGGAAACATTTATATAGAAAATAAAGCTCTATGGTATAAACAGAACTTTTTTACAACTTCTGTTTCAGGAATGTAGATTGTAAATCACCAAATAAGACTTCTCCTGTGAAAAAAACTGTATATAGAGGATGTCCTGTCCCAGAAAGTCGCCCCTTGGTCTCCAACTCTTCATGAAAATTCTCAACCGAGATGATTCTTTTCACATAGACCACAATGACAGTGGGTCTCAGAGCCATCGACCCACGGCGTGACACAATGTGCTTGTGTTTATGGTGTTTATGTTGTATCCCGGGCAGTATCTGGTCCCAAATCAGTTCCTTAATAAGTAATTCTGATACCAACTGATACTTTAATATCAATCAAGTATTTCCTTCAAGCTCAGGTCTTTGGTCTCCCTTTCCAAGCTCAGAGCAAGGCAGCATAGAAGAGACAGAAGCTGGCGCAGGGCGAGGACTCAGTGGGTCACCTGGGCTAGAGCTTCTTTATTTGGAGGGAACAAAATCTCCATGGCCAGAGATGTCACTGTAATAGTCACATTTCTCTCTAGTTCATTTGACTCGGGGACTGATGCAATTTAATGCACTTAAAATGCAGTGGGAACTCACTTATTTTTTATACAGGAATACTTAAAATATATAGTGAGGTCAAAAAAATTTTTTTTAAATATTTGTATTAGTTGTTGGAGAATCTTTATTTATTTATTTGACTGTGGTGCTGAGAATCGAACCTAGTGCCTCCCACATGCTAGGCAAGTGCTTCACCACTGAGCCACAATCCTGGCCCCGAGGCCAGAATTTAATACAGTGATTTTTTTTTTTTAAATTCAGAAGGTTCTTGCCTTATGGCCAGAATCTATTTGTATTTCACAAATAGCTACTTCTCTCTACATAATGGACATTTCCTTCCCACTTCCCAAATGGAATCAGGAACCTGATTTGTGTTTAATTATATAACCTATGTGAAAACATAAAAAACAAATATGTCCTCCAAAGATTTTCAAAAAAAAAAAAAAAAGAGTCCAAAGTGATTGAAACACAATGTAGTACAAGGCATAAAAAAGAACGAGGCGGCGAGCATGGTGGCACATGCCTGTAATCCTACGGACTTGGGAAGCTGAGGCAGGAGGATTGTAAGTTCAAGGCCAGCCTCAGCAACTTAGTGAAATTCTATCTCAAGATAAAGAATTTGAAAAGGGCTAGGGTTGTGGCTCAGTTGTAGAGTCTCTGGGTTCAATCCCCAGTACCACAAAAACAAAAACAAACAAACAAATATCCAGGAGACAAGGATAAAATGCCAAAATTCAGAACATGAAAGTGTGACTGGAAGTAGCATCAATTGCTCTTTCATGCAGAAGTGATTTTCTTCACTACGTCAGAAATTTCCTGTTCATTTGATCTTCCTGAAAGTGGGAAGGGCCTGCTTGCTTGGGACGAAGTCCCTCCCGTGCAACCCAATGCTACTCCAGGGCCCTTCATGTACCTGCTTCCAGGGGGGCTGGAGCGGTTCTCTGGCGCGTGGGGGTCTGACTGCATGGACCATGTCGGACCACTAGGACTGATGGCAGGTCGGAGGCTGGGGGGCGTTGAAGCACTGCTTCTGTTTAGGACGCCACTTGCCAAATTCAGGTTTGTTACCTAGAAATGAAGTAAGGAAAATAACCTGATTTTACAGAGTTTTAGAAAAGAATCGTGAAAAACATATGGGAATAATCAAGTCAAGTCCAAGAGATGTTGACTCATCTGAGCTGAAGCAGTGGCTGTGACAAAGGCACAGGAGAGGGTAGCTTCTGTACACAAGAGCAGAGGCACAGGTGGCTATGGGCCCTGTAAGTGCACATGGGCTTATTCTGCTCCTACTTTGTGCAAGGCACTGGTCTGTACTAGGTGCTGCAAAAAACTAAGTTAAATAATGAAAACAATAAGGATTTACTGAGCATTGATTTACTCTGGCTCTTTATTCCTCATCTGAAAGCTTTAAATGCTCAACAGACATTAGTTACAAATAATGATTATTATCATAATATATAAGAACTCAGTGATTTATAAAAAATGAAGTCAATAAAAATGGACATTGACTTCCATAAATAATTCAAAAAAACATAATTTGCATAAATATGATTGGTCAATTAAACATTTTTAACTAATTTGCACTGGTAAATATAAATCATAAGAAAGAAACGCAAATTACAAAGATATGCAAGTTAAAAATACAATTTTTGTGTGTCACATTGCTAAAGATCATATACAATGACCACAAAGGGTGAAATTAGGTATTGTGTGATTATACATTGATAAAACTTTTCTAAAAATCAATTTCACAATATATTACTAAAGTCTAATATGTGTACACTTTGATGCCATAATCTAGCTCTTAGGAGTTATGAGAAAAAATGCTGATGATTAATGACAGTGAGTATTACAAAAGCAATTGATATTAGAATTTACTATGAGGCAATTTTTGTGTAAATGCATACATCACATACATCTCATAAATTAACTCAAGCATGGTGAAGAGTACTATTACAATCCTTGTTACAAAGAAGGAAGCTGAGGCTTAGGTTGCCTGAGGCCCGGGAATGAACTTGAGGAGCAGGATCTGAGCATGGTCTTTGGTCCAGGGCCCATGTTCTTTCTCACCACAGGCCACAGTAAACAGACAGGGCAAAGCAAGCTTTGCTTTTATTGTTGAAAAAGGAGATCTAAATAGCTAAGAATACTGTCCATGTAAAAAGGTATTATTTATCCATTAACATTTCTTTTGAAAAAAAAAATGATACGGGAATATGCTGACAACTCACACACAAAAAAATTGTGATATAAAACCACAATACAAAGCCAATAGAGGAGGTGCAAATTCCCAAATAGAGGAGGTGCAAATTCCTTAACCATAAACACACACACAAGGATACATGCTTCTAAAAATCCAGAAAAGACAGCATCTATCTCTGATTGGTGACATATTCTTTCTTATAACCTTTATATATTTTCTCCTAATTTTCTATACTGGGCATTTGTTACTTTTATAATCTAGAATGTTCTTTTTAGTAGTTATGACAAATTGAGATGTGAGGTGATAAGCTTAAAACCTGGGCAATGGTAGTGGAATCAGAGAAGAAAGGTTGGTTGTGAAAAGACTTTCAAAGTGAGATTCACGGGGGATGCTATAAGGAGGGAAGATGTAAAACTCAGTGGGTTCTGAGCAAGAACTCAGGAGAATGATCTAGATTTAAATTCCAATCAAAATGTTCTCCTATATAATATCCTAAGTTACTAATAATTTTGACATTCATAAATGAAAAGAATTCTAGATTTCTTAACGATCTGAAAATTCTGAAGAAAAGTCAAGTCATTTTTAGTAACAGTACAGTGTTTCCTTCCTAGTTAGAGAAGTTAGTGAGTGAAAGAAGCCCAGAACTACGTCTTCACACCAAAAAACTCAAAATACTTTTCTTGTCAGAATGCTGTTCTCCACAGGTCAGGAGCAGTCTCTGGCATCTGTGGAGGTGAGGAGTGGGGCGCTCTGGCTGTGCCCTCGAGTGGGCCAGGCTTTCGGAGAAGCCTCCTACAGCGACCTCTTAGCATTTCTGTCCTCCTGTCTACAGGTATCAGGTGCAGAGCTGATAGTCACAAATTACAGCCCCCAGTTTTCCTTTGAAGTATATTGTCTTTCTTCCTGGACCCTGGAGGCAACAGAGGTCAGGCCCTCAGACAAGGAGAAGGCCCCTGTGGGAGGGAACACACTCCTAACCCACGCTGGCCCCTCCTCCCTGGCCTGCCCTCTGGACTTAAACACCAGGCCTTTTAAATAAGATGCGATCTTGCTGCGTGGAGGAAAACTATAAAGTGAGAAAGGTCTTTATGATAACAGTTGTGCCAGAGGAGGCTTAATAATGATAAATAGTGGAATATCGATAGAACAGAATGTGTACACTTTATGATATTTGGTATAAATGGTATTGTCTGGAGATTAGTGAACAAAAAGGATAGGCGAGAACAGATTTGGTCATCTCCTATCTTTTGGCAGGGCTGCCCCTAATTTAAGCATCATCGTCTACATCTTCACAGTTAACACTTGTCAAACACTCATTATATGCCATGTAGTAGATGTCCTCACATTATCTTGATGTGCATTATCTCAGTTAATCCTAAGCAATGCCTCTGAAAACAGTTTTACTATTACTCCATTTTACCAAGGAAAACAAAAGTCTAGAGAGGCTGAACAACTAGACCCAAGTCACATACCGCTAAGTGGGAAGGCCAAGATCAGAACAGAGTGTTTGAATCCCAGTACATGGGGTATACTTTCCCCAAGTGACACAGTTTAACATTTAAGGCCCTACAGTAGTGGCTGTTACTCATGGATACCATTATACCCCATGTTACAGAGAAGAAACTAAGGCTCAGAGAGGTTACGGGAAGTAATTGACTCAAAGTCACATAACAGTTCTAGAACATGTACATTTGTTGGCTGTAGAACAACAATCCTAGTACCTCTGATACAGACCCCCAAATCTGAAAAGTGATTATACAAGGATCAGTAATGCCAACTTTTCCTTCTTTCCCTCAAATTTTATATCCCATTTTTCCTCTTCATCACAGGACACTAAAAGAAAACAAACAAAAAATCCTCATTGGCTTAGCGGGTAGAGTAAAAAGTGGCATGAACATGTAACAAGTTTTGGGTTACTGGGTTTTTTTTATTCATGTAACAACCATCCTTATTTCAGGTATAATCCAAGAACTGGCAGCCATAGTGCGATGCAGGAGACTGAGGCAGGAGGATCACAAGTTCTAGACCAACCTCAGGCAACTTAGCGAGACCTTGCCTCAAAGAATAAAAAGTGCTGGGGACGTAGCTTGACGCAGCATTCCTGGGTTCAATCCCTAGTCACACACACACACACACACAGTTGGCAGCTGATGTAATTTCTTTTTACAAAAAAAGCAAAGCACTACTATTAGTTTATTTTAAGAAGTAGCAAAAGTGACTGTTCCAATCAGCTTTTTTGCTGCTATGACTAAAGGACCTGGCCAGCACAATTATAAGGGAAGAAGAATTTATTTAAGGGTTCCTGGTTTCAGAGGTCTCAATCCACAGACAGCAGGCTCCATTCCTCAGGGTTCAAGGTGAGGCTGAACAACATGGCAGAAGTGTGTGGCAGAGGGAAGCAGCTCACGTGATGACCAGGAAGCAGAGAGAGACTCCGTTCTCCAGATACAAACACACACCCCAAAGCCACACGCATGGTTCCCACCTCCTCCAGCCACACCACACCACTTCCGTCACCACTCAGTGGATTAATTCACTGATTAGGTTACAGCTGTAACCCGACATTTCTCCTCCAAACCTTCTTGCATGGTCTCATATGTGAGCTTTTGGGGAAATCCCACATCTAAACTATAATAGTACCATTCATTACTTAGAAATGAGAAAACTTTACAGGATTCTCACCTCTCTGTCTACCGGATTCCTGTTTTCATTTTTTGGGTTTTCTTTTTTCAATCAAAACAAAATCAAAACAAAAGTGTTAACAGCCCACCTCTCTATTTAAATACCCTGTTCTTAGCCTAGAAGACACCAGCACATAAGCCAGCCTTCACACCAGCTCTGCCTCTGCTGATCTTGTGATTCAGGGCTGGCTTCAATGTGGCTTCAGAATCAGCATCTTTTTTTTTTTTGACAGTAGAATCCATTTTGATATCATTATAAAACAAGCATGGGATATATCTTGTTCTAATTCACATCCCAGTACCTCTCCTTTCCCTTCCCTCTCTCCACCCCTGTGTTCCCTTCCCTCTACTGATCTTTCAGTCATTTACCCATATTTTTTAAAAATTAATTTCTTATGGATGTACACGATGGTGAGATTCGCTGTGGTGCATTCATATAGGTACATGGGAAGGTTATATGAGATTCATTCCACTGTTTTTCCTTTTCCCATCTCCCTCCCTTCCCTTATTCCCCTTTGTCAAATCTCCTGAATTTCTTATTGCCCCCACCCCTGCCCTTGTTGTGGGTTAGCTTCCACATATCAGAGTAAACATTCAACCTTTGGTTTTTTAAGATTGGCTTATTTCACTTAGAATGATAATCTCCATATCTATCCATTGATGGCAAATGTCATAAAGTCATTCTTCTTTAAGGCTGAGTAATACTCCATTGTGTATACATACCACAATTTCTTTCTGCAGGTCCCTAAACAGCCATCACCAGTCTGTTTTCTATAGCTGCTTAGGGGAGCATCATATAACAGAAGGTTTACTGATAATGAAAATGTTCTGTAATCGGTACTGTCCAATACTGCAGCCATTAGCCACAGTACTTATTAGACACTTGAAATGTGGCTAAGAAACTGGATTCTGAGGGGTTACTTAAATTTTGAAAGTCAGGTGTAGTTAGAGACTATTTTATTGGACCATAAACCTCCAGAGCCTTGATCAAGATCTGGATAAATCTTATGGGTACAGGTTTACACCTGGTTAAAGTTTACCACACTGAAATCACCTCTAGATTAAACCAAGGTGACCTCTGGTCCTTCCTTCCAGTTCCCAGTCTATTCCAGAATGGGCAGAAGGAGCCACTGAACTAAAATGGATCCAAGGATTAATTTTGGCCCTAACACCACCTTGTCTAACCCAGTGAAGGCCCAAAGTCAAGGCAAACTTCCCAGCATTGCATCAAACCTAAAATTACACAGCCCATTAGGGTTCTCACCTGGAGGCTCCTTTCCTAACAGAACAAAGGAGGGATAAATGAGGGTATCTATGCTGCATCTGCCTCTTGTCCATCTACATTTGTCCACGTAACATTAATGAAAGCAGCTTTGATCAGAAGAAGAGAAAGTGATAAACAGCACTTATAGGTACTTGATATGGAACAATAATCAAGATTTCGTTGGTGCTGGGAGCAGTGGCGCACACCTGTGATCACAGCAGCTCAGGAGGCTAAGGCAGGAGGATCGCAAGTCCACAGCCAGCCTCAGCATCCTAGGGAGGTCCAGAAGCAACTCAGTGAGACCCTGTCTCTAAATAAAATATAAAAAAGAGCTGGGGATGTGGCTCACTGGTTAAGCATCATTGGGTTCAATCCCTGGCACCAAAAAAAAAAAAAGATTTCACTGGTACAGGACTGTTTAGAAGGACAGCCTTACAGCACATATGAAGACAGAAACACTCGCAAAATCAGTGGCTCATCATTTTTGTTAGTAGTATAGGCTATTAACATGGAGGTTACAGCCATGGGGATTGGTGGCTTTTCTGGGCTAATAACTAGAATTTAGGCTATTAAATCCAGACTGGCAAATGAAATGCATACCATTGGTCATAAACTTGTGCAATTGGTCACAATAGGTTCTGGTAGACAAAGGACAGTTTAAAATCCATTTTTATCATGGGGACTATGACTCAAAAGAACGTGCCCAGTTGATAACGCATACTGACATCTATGTGCAAAGTGCCGCATACACATAAAAGAACCTTATAAATTTGCATTTGGACCTTTAAGATGTTTTCCACGGTCAATGTTTAAGTAAATATGATACTTTTCAGATTCTATTACATTAACAGTAGTAATAACAAAATCATATTATCACTAACAATGGCTAAATTTAACAAATACTTAGTTTGTTGCAAGCATTACTCTAGGCCAATGATATGTATACTCACTTAAGTTTTAAGACAGCTAGATGGGGAAACTGAGAATGAGCAGTGAAATAACCTGCTCAAGAACAAACGTGTCAATCCCAGGTTCAACTGCTGGTCTTCCTATTGTGTGACCTCTCACCCTTGTAGTTTTGATCACGGTCCCACTCGCACTGTCTGGTACCACTGAGCCTTACTTCTTAAAGAGTTTCTTAGAGTTTCAGCCTGTGGACCAGCAGCAACTGCATTACTGGCAACTTGTTCAAAATGCAGAATCTCAGCCCAGCTTCAGCGAACCACATTTAACAAAATCCACAGGTAATTCATGTCTTGCAAAGCTGTCATTTTCTACAAGGTAGTAGAAAATGAAAGGAGAAAACAGGAAGGAGGAACCATTCACTGCTTCCTGTCCTCTATAAACCTCAAGGGATCTTCCAACAAATAGCACAAATGCCTTTGATAGGGTGAGGAGCAAGATATAAAACAACAAAGGGAACTGGGGTGAGAAAATTGTTCCATCAGGAACTCTCTCAACTTTGTTCAGATGCTTAACTTTAAAAGGAGTAGTCATTAAATATGTCCAGAATGCAAAAGTAGATAAACAGTTTAGAACAAACTTCAGAAAATTCTAAGACTGCTTATTATGCTGCCATGAAAAATGGCGACTATTAAAAAATAAATAAAAGACATTTAAGTCCCCAAACAATCTGCCTGTTTCCTATGCCTCCACTGGCGCCTCCCTCCAGCTGCTTCGCTGTGTGAATGGCTGCCTGTGGGAAAGCTGGCCACCGGGTCCATCTCCACCTCAGCCGTGGCCTGCCTGGCAGATGTCTCTCCCCTTGCTCTCCTCCTCCTCTTGCTCTGCTCCCACTCTCCTGGAGCAGCTTATCCAGATGTTCCACTCCCCTTCCCTGCCTCATGTCCATTGCCACGCTGACCTCACTGCATTTTTTCTTTTAGTACCAGAACACTGTTTATTTTAGAGGCAGCCTTCCGAATAAGGCAGGTGAGCAAATATCTAAATGTGTGGGGTAGGGACACATTGCATGCATTCCATCTAGACAGGTGTTTAAATTACAGCAGGAATAAATACAGGTGATGGATTGAAAGGGGGTAGGAGAAACAGAGGAGGAGGCCAATTTCCGGTGCCTGGCCCGCCCAAGTGTTACTGCTTGTTACTGCTGTATGCTAAAAGTAGTGCTGCAGCCAGCGCTATAATTAAAATAGCATGGCATTGCCCCTGATGGATTCCCAGAACATACCCCTATCCACTCAGATGCATACCATATTGGTATTCAAAGAAGGGCAGGAACAGGTCCAACTAGATCCCCTCTCTGAGGTTTCATGCTCTACGACACTGCAGTCTGGAATGCTCAAAAGAAGCTCAAAGGCAAAAATAATTTTAAAAAGAACTAGCATAATGTCTATCATAGGCAAGGCCTTGGGAGAAGTCCTAAGGTGTATATAAATAAAAATGTGGCCTCTGCCCTCAAGCCATGTAGGAATTTATAATCTAATGGGGGGGGGGGGGACAAGACCCTAAGACGAAAAGCAATATACGTTTCTAGAATAGAGCATTGCTAAGTAAGTGAAAGAAAGCCTTTCAGCTAGGCCTAAAAGGATAGGGAGAAGGAAAGAAGGAATTCAGAGACAGACAAGCAGGAAGGATGAGAAGTGAAAGCCTAATTTGGTGAAAAATAGGGTGACAGGGACAGAGAAACACCTTGAGACAGTCCTCGAGTGCCACACTGCTGGTTCTACTCTGGATCAGGTAGGTGAGAGTAAGCTCCTCAAAGACTCTCACACAACAGTGCCAGGTGAGAACTGTAGGAAAGGTAGGCACCACCAGTGCTGTGAGCCGGGATGGCTGCAAGGGTTGAGGTCGACTGAGTCACAACAGCCAGGTGAGCAAGGACGAGACTGGGATGCAGGGCAGCTCTTGGGGTCTCCTCTCCCTTCCAGCTAAGCTAGGGGAGGGAGCTGAGCCTCAGAACTGCAGATCCTGGTTTGTAATCTGATGGTAAAGGCTCTTGAGTTCACACGTTGACAGTTTTCTCTTCAGATCTGCCCTCTTTTGAATTATATCTTCTCACGTAGCTGGTAAGGCAAAACGGAGATGCCTGCCACTCAAGAAGTGAAGGTCAAAAAAGTGGGTGTCTGATACCAGTTTTGTTCTAGGGGCAAATGGGAAAATGTGTCTTTCCTTAGATTGACCTTTCTATACCTTTCTTTAACATCAAAATGATTTAAAAATCAAGATTAGAAGGTGAGCCTAGGAGGACAATTAGATATAGTTTTAGGCCTGATGGGAAAGGAAAATGTGGGATCATACGCTATGAAGCTTAAGTCACCAAAGCTAGTGATAATACTGGAGTCTGGAGCCAAAGAACTTACAGTAATTCACAGAAAGCTTTTTTCTTTTCTTTCTTTGTTTTTTTTTTTTTCTGGAAGATTCTCTCTGGGCATCTCCTCTTGAACCTCAAGGTAATGATTCTGGATTCTAGCCACAGTTCTCTCTGGATCAATGTTTAACAGCTATGTGTGTAATAACCTTCAAGCTCCACCATGGAAAAACAAATCCAAAGAAAGTGATATTTTGAGATGGTGAGGTTTTTAGTAAAGGTTGAAAAAGTAACATAAGTTAGTGAAAAAATAATGTGTCCAATATGAACCCTCAAGTCCTCCAGGAGAGAGCCCATTAAGCAGCATCTGCCTGTGTGTGTGTGTGTGTGTGCACTCTATCCTATGTGCTGTGGCAATTCCTAAAGGACAAGACACTCCACACAGCAGACAGAATTCCACACTTCTCTTAAGTATGGCCTGCCTACAAATGTATAGGCAAAGATCCCCCTCTGCCCAGGACTTGCAGGTTCACACATAACTTAACACAGTACCAAGGTTTATCATTGCTGCTTGTGTATCACTGCTGGGCCAAGAGAGGTAGAAATCAGCCCCCACCTGGAAATAGGAAAACCAGACGCTTTTGTGTGTTTGATCACTCCCATCTTATGTAAACTTTACATATTCTAATGTCAAATTTATTTCTCATAAAGAATCTCCCTCGACTGTGAACAATCTCTGCCACTAAAGTGCTTCAAGATAATAGTGGTAAGGTTGAAGATGGTTTATGTCATGTTTTGTATTATAATTGCAAATATATATATATATATTTTTTTTGGATTTCACCCCACAAATTACAAGCTGCTTTAGGACTGGGTCTGTATTTTATTCACTGTTTATATATCCAGAACTTGGCCTAGTAGGTGCAAATTCACTTACATTCCCTTTGTATCCACAGGGGATTAGTTATAGGACCTCAGATATCAAAATCTGAGTATGTTTAAGTCCCTTATATAAAATTTTGAGGGGCTGGGGTTACCACTCAGTGTACAGTACTTGTCTAGTATATGTGAGACTCTGAGTTCAACCCCCAGGGTGGGGGCAGGGCAGGGGAAGGTGAAATATCTACATATAATTTGTGCACAATCTCCTTAATTCATCTTTAGATTACCTATAATACCTAATACAATGTCAATGCCATGAGCATAGTTGTTATGCTGTACTGTTTAAGGAAAATGACAAGAAAAAATGTCTGTACATGTTCAGTACAGATTAATTTTTTCCCCAAATATTTTCAATCCATGGTTGGTTGAAACCAAGGATGCAGAACCCACAGATACAGAGGGCTAAATGAGTGGGTCTTGCCTCAAGATATTCCAGCAAAGCATCCTGGCAAAGACCCTTCTAGTCCTAAACACACACCCTTTTCTCCAGTTAGTCAGTTTCTCCAGTGAGCAGAAAAGTGGTTAATGTCACTGGAAGGCTAGAAAGGAAATTAGAGGTTCCAAATTACCTCTTTCTGCACAGACCACGAGGGAGAGACAGCTTTGAAATTAAAGGAAATAAAATAATCAGGGACTAGAGTGAGGGGTAAGTGTTGCTCTTGCTAGTGTCTGGCATAATTTTAGAGATGATTTTGGCCTGTTCCCGAAGCCTCGGGCAAGGTTCTCAAATGAGTGAAATAATAGCTTTGACATACAGATTTTGTCCCGTGTCTGTACAATGTGCATACTATATTTGTCTTCATGGCTCTGAAACTGAAAAGGCCTAGCGAACCATTTGTGATCACTCAAATGAAGTTCAAATTTCATCAAAATGGAGATGGAAATTCAACATCAAAGATTTAGTAAACAGTAGCTAAACATATTGGCAACTGGTGACATGGCATTTCCAAGGCAGCTTTTAACCTTCCTCTAGCTCAATTTCCTCATCAAAAAATGGTCCATAAAATCTTAAGGTATTGTTCTCTTTGTGGGAAGCGGGCACAGAGATTGAACATAGGATGCTGTTCCACTGAGCTATATCCCAGCACTTTTCATTTTTTATTTTAAGACAGAGTTTTACTAAGTTGCTGAGGCTGGCCTTGAACTTGCAATACCCCTGATTCAGCCTCCCAAGTACCTGGGATTACAGGTTTGCATGACTGCGCAGAGAAAAGTCTTAGATTTCTAGTCCAAAGAGATTTAAAGAGAGTGTTTACAAGATTATTCCAGGAACTAAAGCGAATATTTATCAGATAACAACTATGGATTTGGCATACTTTTGAGTAGTAAGGAAGAACAATAAAAATAATCCTTGTGTTTCTGGAGATTATAGCCTAATGAGGATATCACTGAAATACATAAAGAATGTGTAAGGCAAAAATGGTTTATAGGCTGAGTCTGGACCAATTTATTGCTATTAAAGGCCATATATTACCTTGAAGATTTCAGGGGTTCTAAACTTGGAGAGCAAGTGTCCATGGGGCATCAAGAGGGAGTCTGGGTGTGTATGTGGGGCTGTCTATAAACTCCTTGGGACTGAATACAAATTTCTAAGTTTGCACATTTTTTTCAGGAGGAAGAATGTAGCTTTAATTAGCTTTTTTTTTTTTCTGTTAATTTCTTTTTTGTTTTTTTTGCTTTCTCATTCTTTTTTTTTATTGTAAACAAATGGGATACATGTTGTTTCTCTGTTTGTACATGGAGTAAAGGCATACCATTTGTGTAATCATAAATTTACATAGGGTAATGTTGGTTGATTCATTCTGTTATTTTTTCCCTTCCCCTCACCCCTCCCAACCCTCTTTTCCCTCTATACAGTCCTTCCTTCCCCCATTCTTGTCCCCCTCCCTAACCCTAACTCTAACCCTAAAACTAACCCCTCCCACGCCCCATTATGTATCATCATCCGCTTATCAGCAAGATCATTCCTCCTTTGGTTTTTTGAGATTGGCTTATCTCACTTAGCATGATATTCTCCAATTTCATCCATTTGCCTGCAAATGCCAAAATTTTATCATTCTTTATGGCTGAGTAATATTCCATTGTATATATATGCCACAGTTTCTTTATCCATTCATCAACTGAAGGGCATCTAGGTTGGTTCCACAATCTGGCTATGGTGAATTGAGCAGCAATGAACACTGATGTGGCTGTATCTCTGTAGTATGCTGATTGTAAGTTCTTTGGGTATAGGCCAAGGAGTGGGATAAGCTGGGTCAAATGGTAGTTCCATTCCAAGTTTTAAGGAATCTCCATACTGCTTTCCAGAGTGGCTGCACTAATTTGCAACCCCACCAGCAATGTATGAGTGTACCTTTTTCCCCACATCCTCGCCAACACCTGTTGTTGCTTGTATTCTTTTTTTTTTTTTTTTTTTGCAGTGCTGGGGATCGAACTCAGGGCCTTGTGCTTGAGAGGCAAGCACTCTACCAACTGAGCTATCTCCCCAGCCCTGTTGCTTGTATTCTTGATAATCGCCATTCTAATTGGGGTGAGATGGAATCTTAGGGTGGTTTTGATTTGCATTTCTCTTATTACTAGAGATGTTGAACATTTTTCCATATGTTTGTTGATTGCTTGTAGGTCTTCTTCTGTGAAGTGTCTGTTCATTTCCTTAGACCATTTGTCGATTGGGTTATTGGTAGTCTTCGTGTTGAGTTTTTTGAGTTCTTTATAGATTCTGGAGATTAGTGCTCTATCTGAAGTATGATTGGCAAAGATTTTCTCCCACTCTGTAGGCTCTTTCTTCGCATTGCTGATAGTTTCCTTTGCTGAGAGAAAGCTTTTTAGTTTGAATCTATCCCAGTTGTTGATTCTTGCTTTTATTTCTTGTGCTATGGGAGTCCTGTTGAGGAAGTCTGGTCCTAAGCCGACATGTTGAAGCTCTGGACCTACTTTTTCTTCTATAAGATGCAGGGCTCTGGTCTGATTCCGAGGTCCTTAATCCATTTTGAGTTTAGTTTTGTGCACGGTGAGAGATATGGGTTTAGTTTCATTCTGTTGCATATGGATTTCCAATTTTCCCAGCACCATTTGTTGAAGAGGCTATCTTTTCTCCATTGCATATTTTTGGCACCTTTGTCTAGTATGAGAAAATTATATTTATTTGGGTTTGTGTCCGTGTCCTCTATTCTGTACTATTGATCTACCTGTCTATTTTGGTACCAATACCATGCCGTTTTTGTTACTATTGCTTTGTAGTATAGTTGAAGTTCTGGTATTGCAATACCCCCTGCTTCATTTTTCCTGCGAAGGATTGCTTTAGTTATTCTGGGATTTTTATTCTTCCAGATGAATTTCATGATTGCTTGTTCTATTTCTGTAAGGTACGTCATTGGGATTTTAATTGGAATTGCATTGAATCTGTATAGCACTTTTGGTAGTATGGCCATTTTGACAATATTAATTCTGCCTATCCAGGAACATGGGAGATCTGAAGAATGTAGCTTTAATTAGATTCTTAAAGTGACCACTTGAGCCAACATAAAGATAAATTTGTCTAGTTCTATATTCACATTATTTTCAGTAGCATTTGAGAATAATGCTCTCTGTGTTTATATAAAGGCTCATCAGAACATGACTGGATCAATTGAACTTGCCATGAAAGCTTCCATTCCACCAGTCAAGGGGCTCTCGATGATCTAGAACAGGAAATGCAACAGCTACTTTTCTGACGTGTTTCAGTGTGTCCCTAGAGCAAAGGGTAGCCCTTGAATGGGAAATACCAGTATCTATTCCACTCATTATCAAGGAAAAGGAAAACCCAAAGTGCCATGTCTGTTCTTCTCTGTTTTAAAGTTTTTTTGTAGTTGTAGATGGACAGAATGCCTTTATTTTGTTTGTTTATTTTTATGTGGTGCTAAGGATCAAACCCAGTGCCTCACACATGCTAGGCAAGTTCTCTGCCACAGAGCTACAGCCCCAGCCCAACATGTCTCCTCTTACTGTAAGAGTTCACCACTGGAGAAACACTAAAAAATATATTTAATCAATGTTATGAGAAGAATTGCCCTTAAACAGTTATACTTTGAGTACTTCTGCAAGGGCACTTCAAGAGCATTTATTAAATCACTGGTCACAACAACCAATAAACATGTTTTAAGGCAGTTTTAATTCCTTTCTGAATTCTTGGGTGCTAATAAAATGAACATCACATTTACACTCCCATAACCAGAAGACAAGGGCTACAACGTTAACTGTATTTTAAAAGGGGTTAGGAAACACAGGGGATCTGCAGTACGGACATGTTAGCACTAAACTTACAGCATGGCTTCCCCCTCCATCCTACTTCAACACTTTCATAATATACATAAGACATTCAGGGCTCCAAAATCCACTAAGAGTTCCAGATTAAGGGTTTCCAAAGACGTTACTGGGAAGTCAACCTGATAAAACGCCAGATCTCTTTCAGTTTTTGTGAGCTGATTGGGGCTACAGGTTGCTGTCACCGTAAGTAGATCCACACTTATTGCATCTCTGGGGCTTAACGAAGGTAGATTTTTGCCTGCTCAAAAGAATTAGGTGACCATCCCATTAAATAATCTGATAAGGACTGATAAGAAGTTCACACAATACGCAACTGATAATCTAGACAGAGCCACATGTTTCTCAACCTGCTTCAGGGTGAGCAATCATGAAAACAGGGAGGAAGTTCCATTCCCAGTCTCTGTACAGGCTCAAGCACAGGCTTGGCTACAACTCTGCAGCAATGTCACAGGAACAGCAGGCTGACAGCATTACACTCAGTTGTTTTAGTCTAATGAGAGGTTTGATTCTTGATCAAAGAGAAAAAGGCAGAAAAACATTGACGTACGAAGGACACGCAGTCCAGACAGACCTGAGTTTGAATCTTGCCATTTGTGGGACCAGTTTCTATTTCTTCATCTTCATAGGTTAAAAAAAAAAAAAAAAAGTACATTCCTCAGGGGGCTAGTCCCCAGTACACGCCTAATACAAAGTAGGTGTCTAATTAATGTCAGCTGCATTAGCATGAAGGGCAGGGGTGGTATTATCAATGGGGAGGGAAAAAAAGGAAAGCAGTAGTTTTAAAAGAGAATATAAAAGCTGACAAAAAGCAGAAGAGAAATTCTTTTCCATTTAGCAAGCCATGCAATTAATGTCTACCAAGTAAGGGCAAGGTGTTAGGTTAGAAAGAACTGCCATCGTGTGGTTTAAAGCCAAACCAGAAAGAAGAGATTCAAACCATTATAATAGACCTGTTACAGAGAGTGACTAACAAAGGTGTGTCATCCTTAAAGAAAAGGGGGACAAAGAAACATCCATTCCTAAAAATCTAGCCAAGTTAAAGGAACAATGAAAGTGGGTCTGGGCCTGAATGTCCAGATATTTACTGCCTTGAATAGAGCTTTCTTCTGGCGCATGCTGGGAATTAGAGCAACCTAGTGTTATCTGTAGAAAGCTACTTGGTTACTTCTGTGTCAGGACAGTTAGTCCTCGGGATACTGGTAGTACAAGCAAACTAAGCAAGCTAATGCTGACGATGCCACTGCTTCTGGAGCCTAACACAAAGCTCCTCTCTTGGTGGTGACTGGTGCAGAACTGACGGCCCTGTGGAAAGGACGTACCTACTGCTCATCCAGTCAGCTGTCCTGGACAAAATGCTGTGCAGGAGAGGAGATACCACCTGGGAAGCACTATGAGGGAGGAGGTGCTCTGTTCAGCCGGTGGCCACTGACCTTTCCTGGAAGCATTTCTCAATGAAGCCTTATGCCTCATATCCTGTCAGGTATTTTCTTTGGTCTTTTGGCAACCTACCCCACTGCCCTGGCACAAGCAGGCTACGGATTAACACAGGGCTAAAGGCGCACACAGAATAGGAAGAAGACTTCAGGCTGGGACATTAGGGGGTCCTTCATTTGATTCTTCAAAAATATCAGAACTCACAGATATAGAGGGCCAACTAAACTACCCACAAGTCATGTTCTGAGGCAGCAAAGGACACCGCCCTCAAGGAGTTCACTCCCAGCCATGCTGACACACACAGTGTGATGAAGAAACAGCCTGCATATGAGCACAGTGGCATCTATGCTGAGCCTGGACGGAAGTGAGCATCAGACGGCAACTGAGGGACATTTTTCGTGAGAGGATGGTGTAAACTAAGGCAGGAAAACTAACAGAAACTCTAGTTGAGCCACACAGAAACCTGGGATAGGAGGGAAACAGGCAACAGAAGCAGCCTGGAGCCAGATTCTAAATAAAGGCTTAGAATAACATTTAATAGCTTGGGCTTCACATCATAGACAACAGGAAGCCCCCTTGAGATTCCGGAGCAGAGGATTACCAAGATCAGACTGGTGGTTTACAAAGAGTCCTTCAGAGTAAAGATGAGGGTGAACAGGAGGAGATTGACCCAGAGACCATTAAGAGGTAATTACAGCTGTCCATCTGAGAGATAATGAAGGCCTTTAGCAGGACAGTGAATGTAAAAGTGAAACAGAGAAGATAGAGAGCAGAGATACGGTAGAGTCAGAATGTACAAGGCTTGGCAACTGGTTGGACACAGAGAGAATGAGGAAGCAGAGAGATAATCGCATCTCCATGCCCAAGTCCCTAGGACTGCACTGCCTCTAACACATAGAAGAGAGAATCGAGGACGGCTAACAGCTTAAGATATGCCAACTTTTTTTCAGTACTTTCAAAACATGTTTGAAACAAAAATACATCAAATATGTTGGATGCTGGGCAATACAAGTTAGGTGGAAATGTCTAGCAGGTAGCTGGAAATTTGGACCTGGCATTCAGCAAAGGGTTCAAACTAAAGATGCATATTTGGGAAAAATCAACTGAGAGATACGAAATGAAGCCATAGAAGAAGAACATTTACCCAGGAGAAACTACAGAGAGAAAAAATAAGAAAAGTTCTTAGAATTACAGACTGAAATCCACAGGTCTGGTGGAGGACAGTCACAGAGAATAAGGGGACACAGAGCTCAGTAGTCACCTCATCTTCAACCAGGGCCACTCTGCTATTATCAGTTCTGTACATTTAGGTCTACATACCAGTGGCTTTTAAAACACTGTTGAAAATGGAACCTAGTTTCCAGGGGGAAGAGCTTTGATAAAGGAATGAACTGTCAGAGAAACTATGGGAGGATTGGAGAAACTCAGAGAACATTTCACATAGGAGGTGGTCAATAATAGAGCCATAAGCTGAAGGAAGGAGAGGACTAAAGCCAGGTGACTAAATTTGGCAATTTCAAGGTCATCTGCAACCTCTGAGAGAGCTGAACAAATGTTAAAAGATAAAGTTGGTCTGCACAGGTAAGTGGGGGGTTGGCACCAAAGGGAAACTGGGGACAGCAAGTTACTTTAGGGAAGACAAGTTAAAAGAGGTGAAAAATAAAAGAAAGGTTATTTTCAAACAATAGCTAAGGAACTAAAGAACACTGGAGATTAAAGTCTCAAGAGACATAAAAGAATGAGGGAACAAGATAGGACCCTTCGGAGTTAGGCCCCAGGGAGAGAGGCGCAAGCCTCCAGGACCCTTCGGGGCTTGGTCAGAGAGCAAAGGCACAAACCTCCAGAAGGAAGACTTAGTCTTGATACTAAAATTACCCTTTTTTTTTTTTTTACAGATGAAGAAATCAAGGTCCAGTGAGGCCAAGTAACTTGCTGAAGATCTCACCAACTGAAAAGCTTCTGTTTTTTCTTTTTACCCTTTTCTCTTTCTAGAAATGGGAACAGGTAATGTATATGGTCTGAAAGAGTTCAACTTTCTCTACCAAGAAAGAAAACAAAACCAAAAGAACTAAAGTTAGTAAAGAATCACAAAAGCAAAGCACAAATGTGCAGTGTCCATACACGTCCAGATAAGCTTAGATAAGGAGGCATTATGAAAGTTTCCGTGGCCAGATGCTCACACTTGTGATACACTGGGCACCATTTCTAAGAGTTAGCTCTGTCTCTCCCAATTTCACCTTCACATTGCAATTTTGAAGTGGAGATTCTCTCGAGGTTCACTTTGGACCCTTATAATGGTAGCTGCTGAAACAGAAGGAACGATAAAGAATTCCTCTGTGAACGCAAGTGAGTCAGAACGCGCTGTGAACCAAACGTTCCGTGCCTCAGATACAGCTGCTCTAGGACTAGGCAGGAAGGCATCCCAGAAAGGAGCAAGAAAATGAAAGAAACCGAATGGTTTTCTGTTCCCTTCTCCATCTAAATGAAAAATGTGAAGAGCAAAGAGTGTCTCCTCCCTCCTCCGTATCTGTCAGCACATTTCCAGGAGGCCTGGCCACGTCGCGCATGGCTGGCTGGGGAGCAGAGACTGACACAGCACCGGGTTCGCAGTGGGCCCGCCTGGGTGGTCTGCTGCTATCCCTTTGATTAAACTCCAGGCTGGGAGAGCTGGAGCTGCTCCTAATGATAGCTGGGTCCTGAAATCTCACACTCGCCAGCACAGACAGGGCCAGCGCTCCCTCTGAGGCCTGCCTCCCACTCCTCACCACAGGGCCGGGCTAATTCACCACATTCTTCTGCGCTCTAACAGCATTAACCACAAAGGGCCACGTCTGCTTGAGCTCAGCGCTGCACTCTCTCGCGGCACCGAGTGAGATGGAGATAGGGAGACCTCACACCGACGCCATGCACCAGCACCCTAGAGCCTCCACAGGGGCCCCCACAGGCACGGATGCTTCTAGAAAACATTGCTTTCAGGAAAGAACACATAGGCTGCCACAAGATCCCATCCCACGGGACAGCCAGTCTCTCACATGCCAAGGGAAAAGATTAAATCTGAACTGCTCTCTGCTCAGATTTCTAAAATATCTGTTGAATAATAATAGGTTGAGAACATGCACCTCGTGTTATTTCAGATGTACATATGCTTGCATGAACATTTTTTAAATAGCCACTGCTCATGTGGCAGCAAAAGTCTGATATTCTTTCGTATTCTAGGTTTTATTAACAATTTGGGGGGTTGTCAGAGTACTCTTTGCCTTTGGTCCCTAGCCTCACCAGAGCACAGGGAGGGAAAAAAGGTAACACTGCCTCATCCTCCAGCCCACCTTCTCCCAGGTGCTTGAGTGATCCAGCTGAAGGGCAAGCAGTTGTCCCTCAGTGGTTCTGCATCATCCAAGAGAAGGCCAAGCTCCCGCATGGGGCCTCCAAAGCTCCCTGAGTCAGCCCTGCCTTCTAGGCACTTCAATCCCAGCTACCACTGCTGACTCCCCATCCTCCTACACACCTCTGGACACAGGCATGCTCATTGTCATTCTGGAAACTGCTCCTTCTCTTCCTCTGCTCCTACCTGCTTACCTCTAAGGCCCAGCTGATATTACGAAGACTGCTCTGGCCTCCTCCCACTCCACACAAGCTGGGCCAGGAACCCTTTGGTGGCTTCCTTGCACCTGTCACATGTGTTCATCTGGTCAGGTGGCTGCACCCTAGTGACACTGTGAGTTACTTCACACTGAGGACCACCTTTATGACTTAGTTCAAAGGCTGGAATACTCTTAAGAGCTGAGTTCAAATGTTTCTTAATAAATAAATAAAACATGGTGGAATAGAGTTTTATGGAAAATGCCACTAAATGCTTTAAAAGACTAAGTAGTTGAAATTAAAAGCAAAATAAAATGGTTTCTTAGAAATAAACAATAATTTCAATTTTTACATCCACTGTCCACAAAAAAGAACAAATAAAGTCTGCTTTCCTTATCTAGGTGGTCTCATAACTCCTTGCTGAGAAAACCAGTTGAAGGACAGAGTTTATGGACTATAACTAAAGCCATGCTCAGAGGAAAATTCATAGCTTTCAATAATTTAGTACCCAATTCAAGAAATAGGGGAGAAATAATAAAGAACTAAAGTAAATTAAAACAAAGAATAAAATAAGGAAAGCAGAAAGAAAGAATTAGTAAAGGTAAAACAAGAAAAAAATTAATTGGAATAGAATGAATAAAAATATCCAGAATAAAAATGAATAAAAATATCTTTTTGTGAAAAAAGGAGGGGGGTGGGTACCATTAAACCTATCAGAAACATTAAAAAAGAAAAGAAAGCACAGGCACAAAACAGGAATTGAAAAGAAGGAAAAGAAGTAAGAGGAAATCAAAAGCCTTTAAAGTGAGTTCTGGAAACAGTTCTCAGACGGCAAGTGCAGAGGGGCCAGAGCTCCGCGCCCTGTGTTTGCAGCCAGGAAAGGTGTTGCTCACCTCCATGGGTAAGAGACTAAGGCAACTTTCTTTGAAACACAGACAAAGGAAAGGAAATGACAGGTGAGCAAAGTGTACCAGAGCCCTATTAAATCGCTGTTAGGGGGTTCTTAACTATTTACCAGAAAAAGAACAGTAACAGACAGAATTTCCCAAATTCCAAATTAAGAAAATGCTTTCTATAAAGAAAAGGTACTGGATAACACACAACTGAGCCTTTTAATAACAAAGCTCATTTCATCCAACAGCTTCCTTTTCTCAAAACAAACCAGAAACCACTTATTGTCGAAACCCTTTATTGTTGAAACAAAAGATTCCGAGTATATGGCATTTAGACTTTACAAAGAGCCCTTTGCATCCTATCCTCCTGACCCTGCTGTGTTCTCCCTACCAACAAATGAAGATCCTGAGGTTGAGAGAAGTTGAGTGAAATGCCCAACGTCACACAGCAACAAGGGCTGAACCCAAGTCTGCAGAAGCTAATCCAACACCCTGCTTATAGACTGCAGCACCTCTCAGCCTGCACCAAGCACTAGCCACCCTATTACCAAGACTCTGAAAGTTAAGACTGACATCTAATGGCAGGCTCAGATTCCTACGAATAGGATGCTTGTGGGCTTTCAGTTCACTGACACTTAAGTTCTTTATAGATGAGAAAAATAGGCTCAAGGGGGATGACTTCCCAATAAGGACACTTAAACCTTAGAGTCCTACAGGATAAGGATCTTATCATTTTGCAGACGCTGCAGTATAGCAAATGGGAGGAACTAAAAATAAGTAAGCATAAAACTGGTTATATATGTTTTCTTACAATAATCACAAAGGAAATCTCTTCATGTCTTGGTGCTTCTAGTTGTTTATTTACAAACTGGAAACACAAATTGCAGTCTGTGACCCAACAATAAAAGCACAGCAGACCACAGGCTTTCACCCTTTCACAGCCATTTCACATCTCAAAATCCCTCCTTCCACCATGGTCCTCCCCTCGGTCTAGCCCGGAAGCCCAACTATCCAACTCCCATCAAGGCACACCACCCCTGTACGTTCCTCTGCTTCCTACTCCACACTGGGCCTCCTCTCTACTCCCTTCAAACTTCTAGGGATTTGAAAAAATAATTATTGCCTCATACACTGGGATAGGCTGAAGTAAACTAAGTTCTGCGAAGTGGTCCTAAAGTTTTTAGAGAACTATGGTAGCACCGGGGAGCAGGGTGCTGCCTACTGTTAGCAAGCACGTGAGGTCATTATCAGCTTCGTTTTTTTCCAGACTGATTACCATTTACAGAGTTAACACCAATTAAAGACTCTGACACAAAAGAGACAGAGCAAAATATAACTGTGGCGTTAAATTATAAATAAGTCCTTGGGAAGACTTTGATGCCATTTAGCATTAAGGAAAAGGAACAATATGGCTTCTACTTCTAATTAAAAACCATAGGGATAAAAAAGAGGAACAAAGAGAATCTACAAAGTTCTTAAGACAGTCATCTAACTTCACTGTGTTGTAAGCTTGTTTTGCTTGGTTTTAAAATTATATATACACAATACATATTTATGTATATATTTATTTATTTATTTGTGCTGGGGACCGAACTCAGGAGCACTCTACCACTAAGCCACATCCCCAGCCCTCTTTTTATCTAAGACAGAGTCTCACTAAGTTGTTCAAGCTGGCCTTGAACTTGAGATCCTCTTACTTCAGTCACCCAAGTTGCTGGGATTTCAGGTGTGCCTTACCGCACCCAGCTATAAGCTTCTCTTATATATATATGAAACGTAAAGTCAATAATCTGGCATTCAGCTTACTGAATGATCTTGATCATTTCACTTCTTTCAGCCTTAAGTTTACCCCTTCTGTAAAATGGGAAGAAAGATATGTAGTGGATAAGAGTACAATTGTTCATTAATTCATATCTTTATAGATCTGAGATCATGAAATAAAAGGCAGTACAGTAGGGAATAAAAAAGTGAAAGGTAATGCTACTCCATTCTGGTAGAAAGAGTGACAAAACCAAAACACACTGGAAAATTTTACAGTAGAAAAAAGTTATTTTAAAAAATTCTTTAACATTCTATTTATAGCTGAACTTATGCAAATCTGTCTGTCCAGGAAATAGGAACATCACAGTCAGCAGCAGATGTCACTTCCTTTACATTTACATGTTCCTTAGCTTGGTACCAACAACACTCATTTGAGAGGCAAACGCATGCGGTAAAGAGGAAAGTCAGGGGAGGGCTGAGTACCCTGCCGATCCCATCCCACCTCTGGGTGTGAGGAGCTCCTTGGCACTCCAGACGGTCGGTCCCTACCTGCTGGGTGAGGAGACTGATGTGGCTGGCTGGAGAATACTGCCTTGCTGCCTGCTTCTCGGCAAGTCGTTGAAGTTCAGCCGTCACCATACTTTGGCTGTACCGTTTGCCGTATGAAGAACCATCTTCTCCCTCTTTCTGCATTTTGGCTACTCCTGAATGATGCTTGTTTGGATGGCATGAACCTGCTGAAAAGGAAAAAAAAAAATTCATCGGCTTAGGGAAAAGCCCTGAAAAAAATTAGGATGATGACAGAGTGATATCAGGCCAGGAGAATCTTCACTGACCCCTAAGAATCTTTAACAATAAGGAGCAGTAAACTATCCTTAAATGATCACATACCCTGGAAGTCCTTCCTTATAGCCAACTTTCCACCCATTTATTAATGTGCTTTTGCTAACTATGAAAACTTCACAAAGAATTTTCATTGTAACTAGTGGGGAAGAGCCATTCCTAGAATTTACTAAGTTTAAAAAATATTTTGGGCTGCAGGTCTAGCTCAGTGGTCAAGAGCCTGCCCAGCATGCACAAGGGCCTCTGTTCCATCCCACCACCACAGGGAAAAAGTCTTTGAAACTCATAACTCTTTGTTTTGTTTTCTTGTTATGTAACTACACTCATCAGTAGTCTATGGCATCCACAGTCAAATCATCTACAATATTTCTCACAAAGCTCAAAGGGAAATGGGGATGAAAGAAAAACTGAGTGTACTTAGAAAAACAGCAATGATTACATATTCTCAAATGACTGTTCCCTCAGACTTAAACTTTCTTCTTTCAACTATTTTATCAGAGAGTTCTATTATTCTGAGCACTGAAATTCTGGCAAAAAGAAATTATTTAATACAAAATCAAAGTTGATATTTGCCTGATTATAAAATTTACACATTTCATTGAAAAAATTTAAAAACTGAGGAAAGTAGAAACACCATATTTTTCCTCCTGTCCATTTCTTCACTTGTTCATTTGATTCATCCATCCCTCTCATATTTGCGGTGCTGGGGTGTAGCTGAAATTGATATTTTATTTGCTGTCTGGTATTCCATTTTGCAAATACACCACAATTTATATCTCTGCCAGGCACGGTGGTGCACGCCTGTAATCCCAGTGGCTTGGGAGGCTGAGGCAGGTGAATAGTGCGTTCAAAGCCAGCCTCAGCAACAAAGTGAGGTGCCAAGCAACTCAGTGAAACCCTGTCTCTAAATAAAATATTAAAAAGGGCTGGGGATGTGGCTCAGTGGTTGAGTGTCTCTGGGTTCCAATCCCCGGTGCCAAAAACAAAACAACACTGATACCTCTATTCCATTCCACTACCCAGGATTTTTGGTTATTATGAACTTACTGCTCTTATAATAATGTAGCCACACAAACTCGGTATACCTGCTGGTGCACATGCAGAAGAGCTTCTCTCATGTCTATGCCTACAAGTGGGACTGTTAAGTCACAGTGAGTTTTCAAATTCATGTGATAAAACTAGAAAGGTATTTTTTAGATTCCCTTAAACACAAAGTAATTCCTGCTGATTCATGTACTCCTTCAACACTTAGTTTTGTCAAACATCCTAATTCTTTCTTCTTTATGAGGATATAAATATCACTGTAGTCTTCATTTACATATCCTGATCCATAATGATGTTAAGCATGTTTCTTTTCTGATAGCCTTTTATCAGTTTTCCATTGAGTTGTCTTTTCCTTTTTGCCTTATTGGAGTCATGCTTTTGTTTCTCCCATTTCTCCACACCAAAGATCTTAAAGATGGTCTCTTTTAGTTTATTGTAGAAGTTTAAAATTTTGCATGCATGCATGCATGATGTGAGGCAGGGATCTAATTTCACTTTACCCAGCACCATTTATTGAGCAATTCCCTCTTTTTCCACTGATCTACAATGCATCTCTATCATATATCAAAGTTCCATCTATCTGTGTGATTGTTTCTAACTTTCCACTGTTTCAGTCTTTACTTTTATCAATTCCACAGTCTTAAATATTATACCTTTTAATAAAGTTTTTCCTCTGCCTCAATTATCTTCTTCAGGGAGTTCTCACTATTCTTGGTCTTCCTGCCTTTCTATTATTATTTTAAAATAGGCTTATTAAGTTCACCATAAGCTTGAGATTTGATTATAAATTTTATTGAATTCAAAGATCAATTGATATTGAGTCTTCCTATGCATGTACTAGGTATATTTTATGCACTGATTTAATTTTCTCTGATGTCATTCGACAAAGTCTTACCAAATTTTTTTTTAAAAAGTCTTTTCTAGAACTGGGCATGATGGTGTACACTTGAAATCCCAGAGACTAGGGAGGCCGAGGTAGGAGGAACATAAGTTCAGGATCATCCTGGGAACTGAGTGGGATCCTGTCTTGAACATAAAATTTTAAAAGGGCTGAGGATGTAGCTCAGTAGTAGAGTGTTTGTTTGCCTAGCATGGAGGCCCTGGGCCCAATCCCTGGTACTGCCAAAATGACAGGCAAAAAAAAACAACCACCAAAAAACCCAACCATAAACGTCTTTTCTAAAATCTTCCCTAGATAGTCTATAGTTTTTTGTTTATTTTGTTTTTGCTATTATAAATAATGGTTTGTTATTGCTGTTATTTATTTTTGCAGTGCTAAGGATCAAACCCAAGGTCTTATACATGCCAGGCAAGCATTCTACCACTGAACTACATTCCCAGGCCTCAAATAATGTTTTTAAAAACATTTTTTTGTTGTTGTTATTGGTGGTGATGCTGCATAACAATGTGTATGTATTTAATGCTACTGAAAAAGTTTTTTTTTTTTTTTTTTTTTTTTTTTTTTGTGGTACTAGGGATTAAATCCAGGGACACTTTACCACTGAATCACATTCCCAGCCCTTTTTATTTTGAGACAGAGTCTTATTAAGTTACTTAGGGTCTCACTAAGTTGCTGAGGCTGGCCTTGAATTTGTAATCCTCCTGCTTCAGCCTCCCGAGTTGCTGGAATTACAGGTGTGTGCCACCACACCAGGCTTGAAAAACTTGTAGAAATAGTTAAAATGGTAAATTTTATGTTGTATATATTTTATCACAATGAAAAATTGTTTTCTAATGCTCTGTGGCTACTAATTTTAAAAACTATTGACTGTTAGTTTTGGTCTTTCTCAAAACTTGAAGCTGACACAGTTTTCAAACAGGTTAAATCCCACCCACTTGTTCATTTTATTGATACATTTGGGCTCAGTTATCAAGGTTTAAATTCCATTACTCTTGTTTTTCCTATATTTCTTGCTTATATACTCCAAGGGGCAGTTTTTTCCTTCAATTCATTTTATTTCTTCCCATAGAATTAAGATTTACATACTTTCATTCTTTTAGTGGTAACCATTGAATTTTGATACTGTATATTTAAATTTTAAAAGTCCATAGTTAAATAGTATCTTATTCCCATTCCCAAACTACTCAAACACTATAGAAAAATTTATCTTCAATCATTAACAGTCTATTATTATCTAATATGTATGTATTTTTATTTACATGTGGTCTATTGTTCTTTAACCTATTCAGAACATATTCTCTGATAACAGCAGAAATATGCTGAAAGCCAGTTACAAAATGTAAAGAATTCTAACTACCTGAAGATTAAACAATACACTTAAAAATAATCCATGGGTCAAAGATAAAGTCATAACAGACATTAGGAAATAATTTTGCTCTTCTTCTGTTCCCTGACTCACTCTCGGAAAAGACAGAAAAGGAAGGTTTTAAAAGTTTTCATGACGACACAGAGTACCGGAGACACTAATCTTACTGAATTTCTCATGCGGGAGAAAAGGTTTAAATGAGAACATTATTGATTACTATTATTATTGATTTTAGAAAACAAAGTCATAAGAACAATTACCTGGAATTAGCAAAGACACACATATGTATATATTCTTACTTGTAACTTATTAAGTATTCCACTTAATATTTATGATTCTTCAAGATACATATTACAATATCCTATTCATTTAAAATCAGGTATTAATGAACAAATATGGATTAGTTATTTATAAAGCAAGGCTTTTAGCTATAATTCACCTTCACATGTTTAATACTAAAGTGTTTAAAAACTTGGCCAATGTTAAGATACTCCCCAAACTGATCTGCAGATTCAATGCCAGCCTTGACAAAATCCCATTAGACTTTTTGGGCAGAATTTGACAAGCTAATCCTATAATCCATATGAAAATTCAAGAAATTCAGAACAGCTGAAACAACCTTAACAATGATGAATAAAACTAGAGGAATCATTGTTGGTGATGCTATACAGTAAGACAAAGTGGTCCTGGATGGACAGATCGAAATGGAGACTCCTGAATAAATCTTCATGCTTATATTCATTGGATTTTTTGATGAGAGTGCCAAGAAAATCCAATGGGGAAACAATCAATACTCTTTTCAACAGCTGGTGCTAAAACAACTGCATATCCACATGCAAAAGAATGAAGTTGGATCCTCATGTCAAATCATACATAAAAATGAACTGAAGATGGACAAGAGCTCTAAATGTGTGTCTAACCTATAAAACTCTTAAGAAAAAAATACAAAGAAATCTTTGTGACCTTGGGTTAGAAAATACTTTTTCAGATGTGACAACAAAAACACAATTGAAGGGAAAAAAAGACAACAAAATATTTAACTTCCTCAAAACTTAAAACTTTTATGCTTCAAGAAAGCAAAAAGACAACTAGCAGATTGGGTTAAAAAATATTTTTAAGTCATTTACCTGATAAGGGACTTATATATAGAATACATAAAGAACACTTACAATTCAACAAAAAGACAAACATCTCAACTTAAAAATAGGCAAAGAATCTGAATAGACATTTCTCCAAAGATTTACAAGTAGCCAAAAAGCATATGAAAAGATGCTCAAGTCATTAGTAAATGGGGAAATGGAAATCATAACCCCCTCCACACACACTCACAAAGAGTCGGGTGAAATTAAAAAGACATTAAATGCCAGCAAAGATGTAGAAAAACTGGAACTCCCATACATTGGTAGTGGTAAAATGGTACAGACACTTTGAAAAAGAGTTTGTTGTTCCTCAAAAAGAGGAAACATAAAATTAATATATGACCTGTCAATTCAATTCTAACTATATAACCAAGATTATGAAAACATATATCCACATAAAAACGTGTACACTACTGTTATTCATAATGGCCAAAAGGTGGGGAAAAAAAATCAAATGCACATCAACTGACAAATGGATAAGCAAAATGCATACAATGGATTATTATTCAGCTATAAAAAGGAATGAAGGGCAATACATGCCACAACACAGAGGAATTTGAAAACATGGTAAGTGAAAAGAAACCAGTCACCAAAGACTACCTATTACATGACTCCACTTATATGAAATGTCCAGAACAGACAAATCTGTAGAAACAGAAAGTAGAGCAGAGTTGAGAGGGGCTGGCAGAAGGAAGAAGTAGATAGTGACTAATAGGTGTGAAGTTTCTTCTAGGGACGATGAAAATGCTCAAAAATTAGAAAATGGTGTTGGCTGTTGGTTGCACTACTCTGTGGATATGCTAAAAATCACTGAATTGTACACTTTTTTAAAATGGGCAAATTTTGTAAATATGAATTAAATCTTAATAAAGTTATTTAAAACTGAGGAGGTTGGGGATATAGATCAGTGGTAGTGCTTCCTAGTATGTGTGAGGTCCTGGGTTTGATCCCCAGTACTGAAAAAAAATAGGAGAAGGGGAAACGACTGATAATATGTGTCTACTTCATTGAAGTTAAATACCAAAGAACTCTTAAAAGAGGGTATTTATTTGCGTCATTCCTGACTTTAAATGCGCTGAAAAATAAAGTGCTAATTTGTCTGAGGTCAGGAATGACTTCTTGAATCAGAAAAAATGCATATAGCACATTCACAGGTCTAAGCTTATCCGTGTGGGAAATGCCTGGACTAGATGTAAGCATCCAGTGAAGAGAAGCCTTGACCGATCTCCTCCTCGACAATACCTAGAAGAAGTCCTGTTTCGTTGTTCTCTCAGTGAATGAATACTAGTGGACAAAATGCAAGACTTTTCTTTAGTCACAGCACAATACTACAGTGTGTGTCCCTTTACCTTTCAATAAGAAAAGGCAAAGGGAAGAGATGGCATTCTTTCTCCAGGGGGCTGGGGAGGAGCTGGCATTTTCTCACTCACCTGCCTTGGCTGAAGAGGGACGAGACAGTTTCTGGCTATAGATGTGTGCAGCGCTTTGGAAAGAGGAAAAGGGGCCAATGGTGTAACTGCCTGATCGACAGCGCGGCAGGCCAGCGGGGCTTGGTATGTTCTGTGTCCCAGGATGTATGGAGGAAGAAGCATTGTCAGGGACTGGGTTCAGTAAAACTGCTGGCTGATGAGGCATGGTGGGGATGGCTTGAGGAATGTGAGATAAAGTAGAATGGTGGCCAGGCCCTGGCGAGAGGGCAGAGGTTGTCATAATAGATGACAGATGGGTGTTGGGAATTTTCTGCAGAAGAGTAGCAGCAGGGCCAGAGAAAGAAGCAGAGGTACAATTGGTATAGACTAATTTAGCCTCTTTTTCTGCTGAAGTGGTAAATCCTATTAAAACAAAAACAAAACAAAACAAAACAGATCATTTTAGGAAAAAATGAACACATCATCTTCATAAAACATAAACATTTTTAAAACATCAGAATAATCTTAGCATGAAACAGAAACCATGAAAAATACAGACGTTAATGAGTTTTTGTCATGAACATAATGAATTTTGCCTATCAGAGACAACCTAGCAAGAGGCATTTTAGTTTATTTTTAGTCCTTTCTAAAAACTGGAACTGGGAATACCTCCACAAAGCAGAGCAGACACGTTTTACAAATGTTAGGACAGTAGGACAAAGCTCCTGCAGGCCCTAGCTAATTCTTCTCCCTCTTGACCCTTCTAGGAGAAAAGAAAAGAAAGTGCTCAGGATTTCTAAAGAAAACGGAACAATTCCTAGGAAAGAAAATAGGTTAAGTGTATTTAAGAGGAAATTCTAGGGGAAGAGAAGAACAAAGAAAGGGAATGTCTCAGGGGTAATTTTCATGCTTTAGAAAAACTTGATATTTGATGACTCTAAGAGATTTATCAGAGCAAATCTATATAGGTTTGAAATCACTCACGAGATAATTTATCAGAGTGAATTTCTGTTGCCTGTTGCTGTTTGGGTTGCTTTATTTTCACTTCTTGTATTGTCTCAGGGTGATCTGAAAGAAGAAATAAAGAAAAATACTGAACTTAGGCTCTTTTACTAATCAAGTATAACAATTTTGTTTATAAAAATATAACACAAGTACTAATCCCTACGGGAGACACTGCACATCACAAGCTTTTCTGAGGATGGCCCCCCACAGTCCTGCTGAGTGGGCAACCAACTCAGTGATTCCCAGGTCTCGCCAACCCCAATTCTGCCTTATTGAACCAGGGAAAGATACCTAAACCCAGAGCAGCCATCCATGGACATGGCATGTGAGAGACCAAGTTGGGTGGTGGTGCCAACAGAAGCCAAGAGGTCACAATATGTATGGAGTAGGGCAGCGACCATGATACACAAAGAATGGTGCCATTATGTGCTGGCACAATACCTAGAGAATATGACGACTCTATACTTCAAGGTCAATGTCTCAGTTTTACTTGAGATAGGTTGATCAGTACATTGAATACCAAAATCACTAATGGTTCCACTGTAGCAAATTAGTTTTTCTCTACTACAGAGCTAATAATATACTTGGGGAAACATTTCAAAATTTTTGTCAAGGGTGAAGTTCATACAAAAATTTAACCTGGGGCAGAGGTGCATCCCTGTAATCCCAGTTACTCTGGAGGTTGGAGCAGGAGGATTCCAAGTTTGAGGCCAATATGGGCAACTTAGTGAGAACCTGTCTCAAAATAAAGTTTAGAAAAGTCTGAGGATGTGACTCAGTGGTAGAGGGCTTGCCTAGCATGCATGAGGCCCTGGGTTTTATCTCACTACCACGAAAATATACAAACTAACTTTCAGAGTAAAAGGATTAAGACGTAGGAACTTGGTCCTCTCCATCACCACCAGGGATGGTAATTCTGTCACTATACTTTTTTGCTCATGGTCACAATGAGGCAATGAGAAAATGTTATTTTCTTGATTGAGGCCTCCTTCCTCCTGTACCTCTAGATATTCTTAATAGGTACAGACAGGTACAGATCTTGTTTTATGAAAGTAGGTATTAATAAATGAACCACAGAATCTCAACTGACCCATTGGTATAAAGAGGTGCTGCCAGGCCATGCTGTGAAGGCTTCCCCACTACCACCCGGGAGGAGTCACTGAGGTGGGTCCACCTCCCCAGGTGAGCATGCTTTTCTCCCTTCTAACCTTATCACAAGCATTCCTTGGCTCCTTCCACAATACTGTGGTTACAGGAGCTTTTCAGAGCTTCCGACAACCTTCTGGTAATCTATCACTGAACTCCATTCACCAGACAATAAACTTTATAAAGTTAAGGACTGTGACGGTCCTGGTCACTGTACTGCTAGCAACTATCCAAGTGCCTAACACATGATGGGTGCTCAGTAAAATGCACAGAAGGAATGAATGGACAGGTGAACATGAAATTAGGAACACTCAATGAGGTGGGGCTCAGAAGGGCTGCTAGTGATATAATAATTCAATTACGCTGTGAGTTAAAGAGGCTTTTCTGGATTAGTTTATGAACCAATCAGCTTTTAAAACACTGGTTGAAGGTGTAATTCAGTAGGAAAAGGCTTGCCTACCATGTGTGAAACAAGCAACTAACCAATCAGAAAGAAAAACCCACTAACATTGTTTCTTTGGAAAAATTCATTTTGCAATATTTTTTTGGAGGGGTGCTATGGAGATTGAACCCAGGGGTGCTCTATCATGGGGCTACATTCCCAGTCCTTTTTATTTTTTGAGACAAGACCTTGCTGAGTTGCCCTGGCTAGCCTTGAACTTGTAGCCGGTATTACCATTCCCAGCTTTATTCCACATCTCAAGTAACCAATTTTTCTGGCTACTTCCACACCAGATTATGATAGCTTTAAGAGTAGGGAGGAAGTGTCCATGTTTGCATCTAATACTTAAAACACTAGCAAAATTAGAATGTTTATTATGTATTATACTTCCACCTAGGGTCTAAATGAATCTTACATTCAAAGCACAGAGCTTTGTTTATAACAGAATGTCACTGCTATTTTGATCACGATGATGTGGGCAAGATAGTTTGGTTCACATTCTATTTCAGAATCCCAATCATGGAGTTCACCAGCAGTGAGAACTTTTAGAAATGTATGGGAAAGTTCTGAGTTATCAATGCCTGAGGGCAGCCAATGGCATTTGGTGTTGGGGCCAACGAAATCAGATATTCCACCAGGTACAGAATAGCCCCGTACAACAAAGAATCCTCCCACCCCAAACGCCAGTGGTGTTGAGGAGTTTCACTTGACAGGAGAGAGAAACAAGCCCTTAGGGGAGGCAAAGGAGTGGAGACTGGGAGCACAAACTTGGAGCCAGGCAGACTAGGGGTCAAAGTCCTGCCTGTGCGTGGTGAAGTTTTACTCGGTTCTTTTAGCTCATTATCTCATCCGTAAAGAAGTTTAAAAACAGAACCTACTCCATGTGGTTTTGGGAAGTAAAAAAATAAAAGCATGTCCAACAGATTGTAAGATAAGTATTCACTAAATGTTAGCTAGCTATTATTAGCATTTCCTGAAAAGCTCTCTGTTATTAATTTTCATGAAAAAAAACAACAAACCCAGACCATGCCCCTCTTCTGCTCTGAGGACAGGACGTCTGTGGCCCATCTCCCACTCCAGCGCATGCTGCAGTCTCACCCCTGGATGCTCAGCCAGCCAGCCCATCGTTCCCACCTCTCCCTGCACCTCCACTTTTTCACCTGTTCTCATTTCATTCAACAGCCAGCACACTTACCACCTTTTGCCCCACTATCTGAATAACTGCTGCTGTTCTTAGAACTTTTAGAGTGGGTCCCCAGGAAGACACTTGCAGACTTGTTTTTTTGAGTATAAAAAGTCAATACCTCCTCCAACTCAGCCTCACTGAAATGAGAAAAAGTATGGTCAGCACAGGAAGCTGTTCTGGAAAATCTTTCCACTAGATTTTATTATGGAAACAGAATAAACTGCAGAAGGGAAAAACGAAAAGCACAAGCTGAAAATATGTCACTAATAGATGGTTAAAAATGAAGTACAAATGAAAACAATCTAAAAAATATAAAAAAATGTGGTAAGGTTTTATTCATCCCACATGGAATTTTCTAGATCTGCACCATCTGAAGGGGCAACCACTAGTCAGATGGGACATTTAAATTTAATTAAAATTAAATAAATATAGTTTTTTTTTTTAATTACACTAGTCACACTTCAAGTGCTCAGAAGTCACCACAGAAAGGTCTACTGGACAGTCATGCTCTTGGTCAGGAGTCAAATGTAGAAGTTTATATATTTATACATATAAATAAAATACACATGTATATTTTAAAAGAAAATGAGAAAAACACCATTTATAGCCACGAAGTCTGAAACATTTATTATCTGGCCCTTTGGTTTGCCTACCCCACTTCTAGAAAACTGATGCATCTTCACTGAAGGAAGCTACTTGTCATTTTAGTTGCCTGTGTCAGAATTAAGGAGACCCACCAGTGTGACCCCAGAAGAGCTCTCTAACCATCTGTATGGTGCAGGAGATTCAACTAGATGGTCTCTAAGGTCACTCTGAACTACTGAAATTACATGCAATTTATGACCATCCACAAAATGGAAGTTACTATAAAGAAACATGAGGCCTAAGGGATCCTTCTGGTCAACATATATGTGCATGAATTTGGTAACTTCTGTAGCAGCTTCTCGATGGACTTTTTCTTTTCTTTTTCCTGAAAACTAACTGTTCAATACCTGGTCTTCAAATAAGCAAAGCATGACTGCATTACTACAAAGGAACTACAGGCCATCTTCGAAATACACTAATAAGGACATAGGAAACCATTTCTATTTTTTTTTTATTTTTAGGTTTCATTTCTATCAATCTCAGAGTAAACCCCAAGGCTTCAGAAGTAGCCCAGTGCCACAAGATAAGTACCTCAAGTGACTACCATTGAGCTAAGGCTAGGGCAGCAAACAGGCAGCTGCCTTTGTGTGGCAGTGTCTTTTAACTGGCCTTTCACAGAATACTGAAAGGCTTGGTTGAAATACAAGCTGCCCCCTTCCTGTCTTATCCTCTATTCCCTGGCATTTGAATTTACTAGCCCTGACTAATGCATCTGTGTACTTGCAAAAACTCAATAAAAGAAGAACTGACACTACAACATATCCCCCAGTAATCAATGTTCAATCAACAATCAATAGTAAATATGACCCCACTTACTTCATTTTCAAATCTACAAAAGTTAATAGTATATATGATTCATTTTTAGTATTCAGTGAGACCTGCTAGGGAAATACATATTACTTTTTAAAAGTTTAGATTTTTTTTTTTTCTTATATTTTAGGGATATCTGAAGACCCCGAGGAGGAACCGGAATGAATTTTTAGCTTTAGGAATAGAGCTACTTTCTGGACCTAGTTTCTGCTCTACTCTTTTTCTGTTTTTATAATGTTAATGTAAGAAACTGTTTCTTGCTTTATTTCTATACCTGTTTTACTCAAAACCCAAGAATTGCAAAGTAGCAGCAAATAATAATTATGAAACTCCTACAAAATGATGTATTTGTTTGCTATGTTTAAGGGCATGGCAATAAGGCTACAGTGAAGTCTATACAAGATATTAAACAATGGTCATTCTGTGCTGGAGAGACTGATGGGCCCTCACCTAGTTTAACTTCACAAACAAGAGAGCTGATTTTCTACTGATTTTTCACCCCACTGTGATTTGATAATTGGAGCCTAATTAATGGGGTGTAGTTAGTTGCTTTAACCTTGCATTTCAATAGTCTGCACAACTGTCTAGTTAAAAAAGGTGCTCCAGTATGAGCTTCTACAAAATTTAAAACTACATGCTTTTATTATCTCATGCTTGGAAATAATGTCAAAGGACAAAACCAGGCTGATTTGTATCAAGATAGAGCTGAATACTGAGACTTTCAATTTCTAAAGGTTAACCTTAAGCATGAAAAACTTGTTCTATTTTATATAAATTAGGTGTATAATCCCAGAGTTGAAAAATTGTCAATTTCTCAATCCACTCAATGTAGGCAAAAGTTGGTCATCTCCACACATCAATAGGTCAGGGACAAGTTCAGACCCAGTAATCACTAGAAGCCTCTGACGTCAAGTTTCCAAAAGTCTCTCTCAGTTCTTTGAGTGGTATGTACTTTAAAAGCTGTCCAGACCTACAGACCAGACACCCAGAGGCAGTGTTTTGATAACGGAAACCATGACAACAGCAACATAATTGGCTGAGATATGGAAAGGCCGAGCCTATGAAATTTTTGCTCCTACTGAGAGTGATTTCATTCATATCTGTGTGTCAGAAACAAGGGAATTTTAGGTATTCAATGAACAGTATGGAAGAAAGAATCAGGTGACTTTTATTAATCAAAAATGTCTTCTACCTTGCTCGTCTGATGAAATCCTGAAAGTTTTCTGTATTCACCCCATCTTCCTCCTCTTCTTCAAGTTTCTTCTTTGATTTCTTTTCAGCCATTTGTTCTGTTTCCTATCCAAGCCCAACACCACAGAAAAATAACAAGATAAAACTGACTCCTGATAAATGCATACTTCATTACCCTTGGGTTAACTGTTCCTTATAGTAAAGACTTTTTATTCTTCCATGTGCTTTTGCCACCTTTAAACTCAATATCTTACTTTTGGTCACCATATTGTGAAATGTTTTGAAATTCCCAAGTAACAGTTGCTGAATAAATGTAAATTTTTCCAAGATTTTACTTTCTATTTGTATAGCCCATTATGAAAAGAGCTTTGGATGGCAGCTTAGTAATATCTGTGACCAGATTCATACCCTGAACAATATTATGGTATAGCACAGACAGCATTTTGCTGCAATTCAGAAAGAGAAGTTGTCTTGAAAGATTCACTTACACCAACTTCCACACTGAATGAATTCTTTTCTCCCCACTGGTGCTAGGGATCAAACCCAGGGCCTTGTGCTCTACCATGGAGTTACACCCCAGGCTTTTCTGTTTTGAAAAATGACCTCACTAAGTGGTGTAGGGCCTTGCTAAATTGCTGAGGCTGGCCTCAAACTTGTGATCCTTGTGCCTCAGACTCTGAAGCAGCTGGTTATAGGCATGTGCCACCACGCACAGCTCAACTTCAACAAATTATTTATGCAAGACACAATAATTTTCAGTAGAGCTGGGATAAATTGTGTATATGGGTATGGTGGGCTGATATTCTAAGATTCCATGTAACTTTAGAAAAGTCATTTACATTTTTAGGCCTCAGTTTTTGCTTCTGCAAACTGAACTATGTAACTATATACGTTTTTCTCTCACAAGTAATATTTTTAATATATTCAAAGACCCTTGGATATAAGACACTTTGTAGAAATTATAATTAAGTAGTGTATTTCTTGGGTTTGATTGTAAAATGTTTTGGAGAAGAAAAGCTTATTCTTTGAAAAAAAAAATGCCATCATATTAAATTAACAGTTCAAATTTTCTCTCTATAGTCAACTCACCATCGTCTACAGGCCAGTGACAATAATACAGATGCACATATGCCAGGATTCACCTCACGCATAACAGAACTCAAAAGGAACATGGCTTTTGATAAGAGTTAACTGTGGCCACTGGGTCGTCAGAAATAATAAGTAGCATTTCATTCCAGCCAGGTTAAAGTGTGGGATCCGCCCCCCCTGACAGCAAGGCGCCAGGAACGATGGGTCACAGAACAGAAGCTGGACAGCTATCCAGCCCATGTCTGATGATGTGTTACAACTCAATGCACAAGACCACCAGATTAATGACTTACCTTGTTGTACACAATGATAAAGTCACCTAGTTGGTGGGCGAGGATTCTTCTGCGTTCTAGAAGTGCCAATCGTCGACTAGGTAATACCATCCTCAGTGAATGCTGGAGGTTACTTGATGCTCGTTTAAGAAAACGAACAACCAGCTCCTATAAAGAATCAGGGAGGAAAAACGGAGGGCTTGTGTTAATCAATGGAAGACATGCTGTGAGGGTATTATACAACAGAGATGTTAGAAGAGGTATGTTATACACCCCGACAAACAAGATCCAGAGCAAACATGTTAGGTTTAAGAAGGAAACAGAAAGAAAACAAAAGAATCTTATTTTCTTCTTTCAATAAGTTGACAATCAGAAAATTAAATGTGTATGCAAATAACTCTGCAATAAGGTAGTGGTTGTAAAAATACACATATAAATGGTCCTGTCCTAAATCAAAGGGCAGAAAACACTATTAAGATGATCAAATAGAGCTATTGAGGGAAGGCAGCAAAGTCAGTCTTGGAGCAGATGAAATGACCAAAGGTGAGAAAGCAGAAAAAGGATACAGAAATATTCATACTTAGAGACAGAAAAAGAGGAGGAAGAATCGGGGTGGAGAAAACAGGGTACAAACGTTAGAAGGATAGAAAGAAACCCAGGTGAAAATGCCATGGGGGCCAAGGGAGAAAAGAGTCCCATGTCAGGACTTCTAAAAGTCTGGAACTGGAAAGGACCATGACGGAGCCATTGCCAGATAATTTCAAGAGGACATCTTTCAGTAAAGAGAGCAGAAGGAAGACAAGCAGATGTGCACAGGCAACAACAGATAGGAGTAAACAGCAGAAACAACCGATTTGAAGCCTGGTGATGAATACGGAGTGGGTAGAAAGGTGGTGACTTTCCCCCTCCCCAAAGACGAGGGAGCTTCCAGAATTGGGGATTGCCAAGGAGGGCACAGCAGGACGTCCTAAAGGGAAGGAAAGAATACACTGCACTTCAGATGCAGGCGAAGGACTGAAATCTGAACAGATACTAATCAGAGAACTCAGAACATCCCAAATATTGCAGAGATTTTATGGGACGAAGAGCCTTAAAAAGGTTGTTGCTCCGTAAACACAATAAAATTGCTTTCAAATCAAGGACCTGGAGACCTTCTGTTGCTGTGTCTTCTGTGAGTTATGAGATAAAGAATCTCAAACACTAACCAGGCAAGAGAGGGCAGCTCTACAACTATCTTCCTCATAACCAAAACCACTGTCACAATCGTCACAATGGTCTGGGTTTGCTCTCTGGATATATTTTCAAGAAAGAATTCATGGAACTGGAGTTAAGTTTGCAGAGTTGATCCTATATATTCTTATAGAAAGCCTCACAGAAGTCCCGTGTGACTTCTAAGCCAGCATTTCAGCAGTTACTTTCTTTTAAGCTATGTTTTTTTCTTCTTGAATTTGATTTTGGTTCATTGTCCTTCAGTGCCAATTTACTCCAGCTATAAGTGAACAGTCTTATAACCAGAGGGTTGGATTTCACAGTTCTACTCTGCTGTCTTTACTATAGGGTGGTTTAAGTTGCTATATTAAAACATGATTTTTTCACAGTGAAGCAGACAAACTGACTCTCAAAAAGGCAGTCTCAATTTTCCACTTGGAAAGAGCAGAGCTAACATTTTCCACTGATGGTTGAAGGATTATTCACAACACACAAGTTTTTATCTCTGAGTTGTACTGGCTACTTTAAATTCACAAGTTGTTTTCTGGAATAACTAACATGTTTTTATAACAAGCCTCACATAAAGACTTGCCTTTTGTATGCAAAAGACTAAAAATTAGAGTAGGGTCACCACTATGTGGGATAAAGGATGCAAGTTTCTCCGACTTAAAGGTCCCTCTCTTTTTGGTGACAGATCCCTGTTGTTAAAATGGCTATGTAAGGGTTGTGGCTTCTTTTATAAGTTCTGGCCTTAACGAAGAGTTTTAAGTTCCTTATCACTGTGATCCAAAAACAACAACGATGACAACAACAAAAACTTCCTAAAATGTTAAATCCCAACCTGTCCAAATGACTGATATTCAGTCAAAACCACCACACAAGGCAGATTTCAGATATCCAAGAATTTTATAAAGGTACAACTGGTAAAGAAAAAATGTTTAAGTCAGAGAGGATGATGTGTTCTGAGAGGGCCTATGACAAGGCGGCGACTTTTGAAGAGCTAAGGTGACTTCTTAGGACAAAAAATGAATGGTTTATGACACCTGAAAAAAGTGGAAGAGAGGTCAGGTACAGGTATAACACCTGGGCTCAAGTTCTAGCTTCACCACATAGAAGCTGGCGAACAACAAAGACCTAGAGAAGTCTGTTTCCTCATCCGTAAAATGGGGATGACCATGCCCACCTCAAAGAGTTAATAAAACATGAGGATGTTTGAGAAAAGACAGTAAATTGTTATTCTTCTTGAGGGCTATGCACAGGGCTTAACATCAAATGAGCAATCAATTTCCATTTTCAAATGAAATAAATCAGTGCTCTCCTTAAGTAGCATAATGAACACGACTCCAGGTCAAAGATTTGTGTCACATCACATTAAAGTTAAGAGTAATCTAGAAATTTTACTATGCAATAATGCTTTTACCAGAAGAATATACAAAAGAGATAGAAAAGGGGGGAAGGGAGGGAAAAGAAAGGAAAGGAGGAGGAGGGAAAACAAAAACAAAGAAAAAGGGCAAGTTGAAGGTTCCAAGGGGAAGAGCCTCACCATCTGTTCATCCTCTTTGGCAGCCCAACTGGCACTGAGGGTCTGACTTCCACTGTCCTTCGTCAGGCGAACTTGAACATGCTGGAGATAGGCAGAGAATGCTATTCGGGCCTGCACTTTGCTATAGAAATCCAAAACAATACACGGTTATGAGACAGAGTGGTGATTCTACCAAATGTGTACCTGTCTCTCTCAAAGTGGCCTCTGATGATCCTTCCATTAGGATGGCTAAGAAATATGAAGCCCATCATGTACTGAATAAAGAATCCCAGTTCTAAACAATACATGAGGTTTAAATTTTTTTCTTATTAAAAGAATCAGATATGGAGAATTCTATTTAAATTCTCATTACTGGCATGGGGGAAAAATTAAAAAACCAGATTTCCTACTCATTATGTTATCTATTTGAACTTTTTAACTCTATTCTTGGGAGAATGGACAAAAGTACTGAATTCTCCCAAGAAACATTGTAGTAAGTTTTTTGTTTGTTTAGGGTTTGAGGTTTGTTATTTTTTGTAGGTGTGTGTTTTGTTGTTTTTGTGTTGGAGGCCTTTGAGGACATATTTATCAGAGAGTGCAAAAGTATGGATTTTGTTATGCCAACTAAGATTTCTAGTGTGCTAAATCTCCCAAACAGGAAATTGATAGATCCTACAAAGGAACTTTTGAGACCATATTTTAAGGTCATGCTTTTCTCAACTACAAGAGAGGAGTGGCTGGAGCCCAGAACAAATGAATGCGGTCCAACAGAGTTTGGCATAGATAAACCAATGGGCCGGGACGAGCCCAGACGTTCAACGAGGAAAAAGCAAGCCTTAGCAGTGGTGACAAGCACCACAGCAACATTGCTGAAGAAGCCATCCATCTTCTGCCTGGACAAGGGGATCTGATCAGGCTATAGTAGGGAAGACCAAGGTACCAGGGAGACAGTGATGATTTTCACTTCGGCTGCTAATTGTGGCAGATCTGTTTTCTTTCAGGCAAGATTTTGGTTACTTCAGCTGATCGGCCTTCTGGCACTGTAGCCAAAATGACATCAGCGATGATTAGGGCCCAACACAAACTGTGTTTACAATCCTCACACATGCAGTCACTGGATGCTTTCTACTCACTGTTCCCCCAAGATTAGGATGAAGGGTTTGTCCAGTGCAAACTGGAAATCCTAAGAGGGTCCAGGTCTAGATTCTATGTGTTTGTTGCATGACTCCAGGGCAAGGGAGTTGGGCTGGGTAGTCCACTTGCTTTTTAGAGTTTCATACGTAAGAGTCTCAGAACATGAACTATAATATAAATAAGGCCAAATCTCTGTTACTGACAGGGATAGTTTATAGGAGCATGAGATGAATCTGAAACAATAAACCTGTATATCCAAATGTTCTCAACAATTATATTCTTGTTCACCTAGAGAGTGTGTCTACTATTTTCCCCTTCACCATCTCCATAACCTTTACCTCCACAACAAATGATTTTTAAGTCAAAATACATTAAAAAGATTGTTCACTGTGGGGAACAAATTCATATGCAACATAATAAGCAAAAAAGTGTTTTGGACATCTCCAAATGTAGCAGAATACTCAACTGCATTGACTGGTCCCTTTATACTAAAGTATGAAGGTCTTTTTTTTTTTTTTTTTTTTTTTTTTTTTTTTGCATGAAGGTCTTTTGAATAGGGAATTATTGCTCATAAGTTGGTATTTCAATCATTGTTTTCTTGAAAAGTCAAATGGAAAAGTACTGAGTTTTTCATTTCTATAAACCTTACTAAAGAGATGCCTGCAATGTTAATTCTAAGATTGTCTCAAAGTTGTTGATCAGCTAGTCATTTGTAGCACACCCTCCCCAAACACCAAAAAAGAAAAGAAAAGAAAGAATGAATGAATGAAAACCAGAATGAATCACACCAAAGGAACTTATTTTTAAAACCCAACGGGTTGTCTAGATGTCAGCATATGAAACATACAACAACAGGCTGTGCCTGCAATCTCAAGCCCTCGATGTCGCCCCTCCCCAGACCTCTTGCTAGCTACTGAGATGCCCCACAGGACAACAAGCAGCTTTGGGGAACACAGTCTGAAATCTACACTAATACACCCTGCAATTCTAACAGTTTACTTGTAAGAAGTGAGATCCCTAAGATTTATGAAGAAGTAATTTATTTCTATAACAGCTAAGGAGAATGTTATTGCTGGAAAGGAACTCAGGATACAGTCCAGTGGTTTTCAGATGTTCTATTTTCAATTCACTGGAATCTTTTTTTCCCCTCCAGAAAGCAGTTGGAAAAACCCTTGTCTAACCCCACACCTTGGCTTGACAGGAAAGGAAACTGAGGCCTATAGAAGCTCTTTGACTTGCCTCTGATCACATAACGAGTTGGGCACACTAGAAGACCAGTGCCCAGGTATGCTGATTGAGTTCATAAGACCTGAGCTCACTAATGAACTATTCTCATTCTCCATGACTCTGCTGCAAACATGAAATCTATGCCCCCACATGCCAATGTCACCCTTCAGCCTCTCAGTATGACATCTGGCCTATAACTAGAAAAAAAAGGTCGTCGTGCCAAACACCAACACCTCCCTGCTTTTTAGCTTCTATGTACTGCGCTCTTCCCACAGTCCTCTCCTTCTGACTTTCAGAGAGAGATACCCCTCCCCAGCCTCTTTCCACATTCCTTTAGGATCCTCCTTGGTCAATATATCCATTTCTGCATCTCTAATCCTCTGTCCATCAAACCTCCTTCTCTTAGCTGGTTCTCTCCCCGATGTGATCTTTATCTTCCTTTCATTGCCAATCCCTTTGAAAAAGTTCCTTTGCACTTGGAGTCCTGGTTCTTCAGCTCACAAATCCAGGAGTCTCTTTTCATTCCTTATCACCACTAGAGTGGCTAGGGCACCCTAGAGGCCTAACATCTCCCCTTAGAGCTTTTTTACATACTATGCCCTCCCACCTTTATGCCTCTCTCTAATTCTAGGTCTTTTTACTGACTTACTCATTTAACAGTGGTGTTCCCCAGGGCCCCATGCTCTTCCTTTTCTCCTTGGTGAATTACAGAATTGCCAGTTTCATCCACTTGGAAGGCCTTGCCCTACAAAGTTGTATTTTCACTGTCTTCACTGTGTCTCAAATGAAACCTGTTATTTCTTCATGAAATAATTCCTACGTCCCTAATGATGACTGATGGCATCACCAGGTTGACAAATGTGAACATAAATCTCTGCCACTTGTTACCTTGCAAATTCCACAGAGCCCGTCCTAGTCTCTCCATTCCTACAGCTACTGCTCTGGTCAATGCCTTCATCTTCCTGGTTCTGGACAATTCCCACTTCTCTAACCCACTTCTCTGACCCAAAAATGGTTGACCCAAAATGCAACCCAAATTTACTTTTTAAAATGAGACTAGACTATCATGCATCTGTTTAAAAATCATTCAGAAAATGCTCCCCTTAGGGTCCTAGTAATTGACCATCATCCAAATTGTTAGTCTCATTTCTTTCCACACTCTGTCCACACAACTCTCTACTACTCTAGTTGGTATCTCATAAACGCATCATGCTCCTCCCAATGTCGGGGCCTTGTATTTTCGGTTCTGCCTCAAGTATTCTGCCCCTTGACATTAACATGACTGACTCCTCATCATTCAAAACTCACCTCAAAGGTTGCCTCTTCATGCCTGACCACTATGGTCTGAGGAAGCCTCTGCCTCATCACTGGAACATGACACCAACTACTGTCTTCAGAGTATTTCTCACCACCTGGACCTGCCTGTTTATCTGGTCACTGTCAGTGTTCCCCATCAGACCAGACTACAAGCTCCAAAGTCTTGCCTTGGTCCCCACTGTAATGCCTAGCACAATTCTTGGCACAGGGCAGGTGCTCAGTAAACACGGGTTGAGGAACCAAATGAACGCCTACACAGTTCTATTTCGCCGTGCTTTCCTCTTCTCCATAGGGCTCCACACTTGGCTGGTGCTGCCCAAGCCTCCTGCAGTCCTACTTAGCAGCCAGGGCCTGGTGTAATACTGCCTCCTCCGGGCGCCTTTCTGGCCCTTCAAAGACTCACCATTATTCCTTTTTCTGTCTCCTAAGAGCAGTTTGTTCTTACAAGGGGACAGAGCCCCAGGTCCTTAAGGGGCTCCCAAACTCAACCTTGAACTGATTGAGCAACTTGAATGAAACCTTGTGCTCTTAGTGACTGACACTAATGCCCAGCAAATATCTGTTAAGCCCAATAAGACCTGGGATTGTGTCACAGCTCTACCATGGACAAGGCACTGAACCTAAGGCCCAGAGGCCTTCACAATAGCAATGTCCAATCACAGTCATGAGTTCACAGGACTTGTGTGAATATTGAATGAAAAATGACTGTCAGGCCGTTAAAAAAGTACCAGGTACACAAGTTAGCCACGATTAGTTTCACTATTACAATCACAAAAGGTAACTTGCCTTAGATTTCCATTATCTTGCAGAATCTGCATCAGGTTGAACTTAGGCTCTGGTTCCTGAGTATCGATTTTGCAGCACTGTTCACCTTTATTATTCCATTCGGAAACCTTCATGGAATTGTCTTTGGATGAATTTTCTACCATCACAGTTAATGAGGGTGAATATTTGGTTTGATTTTCTCCAAGAGACCCTGCAGACTCCTCCTGGGAAGCTTCCTGCTCTTCATCTTCATTGTCTAATGCAACTTCTTCCTCCTCTTCACTCTCTGTCTCAGTTTTAACATTCATTTCAGCTGGTTGGGTAATCACTAAATGCGAAGAATCACTAATGTTGCTGAAAAAAGGATTAAATTTTCCTCTCTCCCAATACCTTCCTTTTATCTTTGCAGTAAAGACCCACTTCTAAATAAAACCACAAACAAGGCACAAAATTAACAGCAACTACATGCCACTCTCTAATCTTATATATTGTAAAACAGATTATCTTCATTCAAATTGATATTTCTCATCATATCAACAGCTTAAGGCAACAAATGAAAACCTCCCCCCCAAAAAACCCCACACTCTTAACTGAGTAACCAATCAAAAAAGGCACCCAGCATAGAGGCATAAAGAATAGGGGAACACCTTCCTGTCATGTTTGTTCATTGTCCCTTTCCTCCATTGCCTGGCAGGCTCTGTAAGAACCATCTTTTTTATTTACCAATGAAAGTCCAATGACTAATATGCTACCTGACACAGGTGCTCTACAAAGGAGGGAAGCAGGGGAAAGAGGAAATCAGCCTCTTAGTCAATTAAAAATAGACCTGCAACACGGGAGAATATGAGAGAAGGAAATTCCCCTTTGTCTAACATAGTTACATCATTTTGCAATTTCAAAGGATGAACCGGACTTACCTACTCAAAAACCCAAGAGTAGTGTTCAGAATTCCATTAAACTCAAGGTAATATTATTTCTCAAGTATCAGGTATTTGTATGATGGTGGAATAGGGCAAGACCCAAAAGCTGTATACTTCGTATACTCTTCAATACAAATATTGTGGAATGGAAGGTTTAACACTCATTTTGAAATCAAGTTTCAGAGAGGAGGACTATAAAACAAAAATGAGTGCATGTGATGAGGAAAGTTCTGGCTCATTAAGTGCTGAGCAGGAAGCTGTGAACCTGCTGGCAGGACCCACTTTACATAGCTTGGGGAAAGCCCACAGGCAGGTACCTGGGTATTTTGGCCTCACTGCCCTCAATCTGCCACTCCGTCTTCTACGTTTTCGCACCTCCAGAGACAGGAGCTTTCTCTCGTAAAGAGCAGCATGCAGCTTGGCCTTTGAATTCACACTCTCTACCTTCAGTTCTGGTGCCCCATCCACAGTCATCCTAGGGGAAAAACAACAGAACAGCTACAGCCTTTGGAAAGTTCTCTCCTTCATCCACAGGTAAACTCAGAATTCTGTAAGGATAAGTGAATGGGTATGGTAACTACAGTGAATTCTAAAAGGTTTGACAGATAAAGGGGAATACAGGAATTCTATTAAAACCTCACTAGTGGTCTACCTGAAGTTGTTAAAAGGTTCTGAACAAAAATCTACCTAAAGAGAGTGTTTAAGGCTCACAGGGGAAGTGTCTCAGTGAAAAGTTAACAAGACTAAGGACCTCACCAAGTCTCAAGCATCCCAACATGAGGTCCTGCTGAGGCCACTGCACTCCTTTAGGTCCTGCTTAGCTCCAGGAGGAGGTGGGAGAGATAGCAGGACTTCTCCAGGTGTGCAGTGAAGGACAGAGTTACAGACAGAGGCACAGGAAAGGGAAGGCAGAAATGGAGGACAAGGCCAAACTCAGGTCATGAATGAGAAATGGGATGGGCAAAGGGGGCTGCTAGCAGTCACAGCAGTCATTAAACAGGACCAATTACAAATTAGGGAAGTGTTTGATTTCAGGTCCAATTCAGACAAGGACTGGCTGAAGTACTGGGCAGACAGAGATAAACAGGTCAGAAGAAGAGAGAGGGTGCTGGGTAATTGAGCCAGGAAAGCAGGATCCATGGCAGTGTCTGAAAACATGCAGCTAACTCACTCTGAATGCTAAGAACTCAAGATTTAACTGGTTATCTCTGAACTCTCTAGAACTCAAAATATATTCCCTTTGAGGTCAAGGAATCACCCTAATTCCTCTGGGAGTTTTTGGTTTCTAAGTACGATGGAGAGGCTGCTATCTTTTACACCCTTTAGAACTTTCGGGGTGGATGGAGAGGGCAGGGAATCTTTTGGAAGTGTTCTCTACAGAACAGGATATTGAGCCAAGAGCAAGGTCCTGACACTGGAAACAGGAATGGGAAGTGGGAAGCTAATTAATGAACTTTTTTTCTTCTTTCTTTTTTTGAGGCCAGTCTCACTATGTTGTCCAGGCTGGCCTCAAACTCCTGAGCTCAAACAATCCCCTTTTCAGCCTCCCAAATGGCTGTGATTATAGGCACTCATTCAACTCTATCTTCTTTCATAGTCCCAAAGACTGAAGCATGCAAACACAAAGGTATGAAAATAAATATTTAGGAAGTTAAAAAATAAAATAAGTAAAATCATCCAAAACCATTTATTTAATATTATCTGGCTAACTTGATTAAATCTAATAATTGTATAGGCAAACATTAACACAGGTAGACATGAATTTTCTATCCAATATGCTCATGAGTGTTTTTTTCCCAAAGACATGTCTTTTAAAAATTTAATGTGATTTAAAGTCCAGTAAGTTTATGCTCATAAACCAATGTCCACTAAATAAGTAAGACTGTTTCTGCCTACACTCCTACACTGCCAAAACACTTTTTTTTTTTTTTTTTTTTTTTGGTACCAGGGATTGAACACAGGGACACTTAACCACTGAGCCACATCCCTTTAAAAATTTTTTTTTGAGACAGGGTCTCATTAAGTCCTTAAGGCTTCACTAAGTTGTTGAGATTGGCTTTGAACTTGTGATACTCCTGCCTCAGCCTCCCAAGCCCCTGGGATTAAAGGCATGTGCCACCGGGCCCAGCAGAACACAATTCTTTAGGGGAAAAAAATGATTTTTTGGGGGGCAATTATCAATAAAAACCCAATAAAAAGACTCTGAAAACACAAATCCTAAAAGCTGAGAGATAAAGAAAAGCAGTAAGAATTTCCTTTTCTACGGGCATTTTTAAGTAATAATATGAACTAAAAGATCTTGGGTGGACAGATAAATCCTACTAGTACAAGGGATGGAGAAGATGGAATGTGGGGAAAGGTGTGAATCTAAGCTGCTCTGGGTGTTGATCACCGGCTAATTAGCAATTCAGTTCTCTATAAATAAGTTGTAATATCTTTTAGTTATATCTATTTCATTTTCTTTTTTCAATGTTTTATTATAAAAATATTGAAACAAAAGTTTAAAAGAATTACAAAGTGAACATCCATATACCTACCCATCATCCAGTCTACAATGACTACTTCACAGTATTGGTTTCATCATATCTATATGCAATCATACATTCCTCTATCCATCCACCAATCCATTTAATTTTCAAAGCATTTCCAAGTTTCAGACCAATAGTGCATTTCGCTCCTAAAACATTTCAACTTATAATCATCACTACTTGGAATTCAATATTTTGCTTTAAAGAATTTTCTTAGAGTAAAAACTTAAGAATGAAATAACCAAATATTAAATATCACGATAAATTTTAATAAATGCCTACAACTATATAATCCAAACTAATATTACTATCAACTCAGAAAGTTCTTGTGCCTGTTTCCAGTTAATTTCTCCCTAACACCTTAAAGGCAATTGGTGTTTGAGTTTTCATCATGTTCATTTTGCCTGTTTCAAAACTTCATACAAAAGGAACCACAGTCTGAACTCGTTTGTGTAAAGCTTCTTGTATTCAGCATGTATCTGGGCATCAGTATTCATCAACTTTTATTATAGAGTAGCAAGCACTAAGCAATCCAATTGATCTACTCTCTTGCTGTTGGACACCTGAATTCCTGTTTTGGAATATTATGAGTAAAGCTACTGGTATGATTCATTTTGTGATTACGTCTTTCCTTTCATCTGGGTGAAGATCTCAGAGAGAAATTTACTAGACTTTCTAAGAAGCCAGATGCTTTGTTTAAGATGCTTGTACCAGTTAAAATTACTAAAGGCACCCTATCAGAGTCGTTAGCTCCCTCTCCTCACTAACAGATGGTTCAATCAGACCTTCTACTAGGTGCTCAGTGGTACATCATGGTTTTAATTCACAATTCTCTGTGTTGTTAAGCACATTTTCATGAGCCTGTTGGCTACTCACATATCTTCAAGTATCTGTTCAAATATTTTACCCATTTGTAACGGAACTATCTTTTTATTCTTTAGTTGTAGTGTTTGATAGATTTTTCTAGATACTAATTCTTCAACAGATATAGTTGATGAATATCTCCGTTCAGTCCATAGCTTGCCTAATCATTTTCTTATGATGAAGTTTTAATTTCAAGGAAATCTAACTTTTTAAAATTTATTGCTGTTATGTCTAAAAACTTTTTCCAAATGCAAAGACAAAAATATTCTATATTTTCCTCGGCAAGTCTTATGTGAATAGCTTTTATGTTTATGTCTATGAATTGCCTCTTATTTCTGCAGCAGACAGGGGCTGAGGTTCATTTAAAAGATGATATCTAGTTGTTTCAACCCCATTTGTTAAAAAGAGTTCCCTCGCTAGGCATAGTGGTGTATGCCTATAATCCCAGCTACTCAGGAGGCCCAGGCAGGAGATTTTGAGTTCAAGGCCAGCCTGGGAAACTTAGCAACACCTGGTCTCAAAATTAACAATGAAAAAGGTTGGGAATGTAGTTCAGTAGTAGAGCACCCCTCACTGGGTTCCACCCTCAGTACTTAAAAAAAAAAAAGTTTCTTTTCCCTGCTGGACTACTTTCAGCCTTCTGCTGCAAATCTAATGACCATATAAATACGGGCCCATTTCTGGGCTGTATTCTGTTGCAATGACATGTGTGCCTCCATCTTGACTGCTATGGCATCAAATATCTAAGCCAGGTTCTCTAAATCTTACTCAAGATCACTTTGGATTTTCTAGATTCTTTGCATTTCCATATAAATTTTAAAAGTGGCTCAGTTTCTACAAAAAGAATGTACTAGAATAACGATTGAGTTTCTACTGGATCTTTAGACTCATCTTAGGAGAATGGATATTTCAACAATACTGCGTCTACCAATTCCAGGGCACAGCGGCTCTCTCCCTTCATGTCTTTCAGTACTAGTTTTTAGTTTATAGCTTTTGATTTGTAAGTATTAAACATATTTCATTATATTTATATCTAAGTATTTTATGTTTTCAAATGCTAGTACAAATAGAATTTTATGTTTCACTTTCAAATTATTATTAGCCAGTATATTAAAACTCAACAGGTTTTAGTATATTGATCATGTGTTCTAAGACCTCACTACACGCACCTATATGATCTTGTAGTTCTTCTGTGGATGCCTTTGGATTTGCTACTAACTTGATTATGTCATCCAAGAATGAAGACATTTTACTTCTTGCCTTCTAGTCTGTATGCCTTTTGCTTTTCTCTTCCTTGCTTCATCACACTGCATAGGGCCTCTGGCACAATGTGAATAAAAGTGGTGAGTGGACACCTTGCATCCTTACTCATCAACAGGAAAGGACTTCAATATTTTACGAGACATGATGTTAGTGACAGTTTCACATATGGTTTTATCGGATTGAAGACGCTCCTTGACGCTCCTTTCTGTTCCTGATTTGCTGAGTTTTTCTCATAAAATATGCTTTGAATTTCATCAGCTGTGGTTTTTCTTGGCAGGGTTATCTAATGAAATAATCATTTAGTTTTTCTCCTTTATGGCGAATTATATTGACATTTTTCCAATATTAAACCTGGGTTGGGGATGTAATTCAGAGGCAGAGTAGTTGCCTAGCTTATAAAGGGCCCTCAGTTCAGTCACCAGCACTACCAAAAACCAAAGTGAAATCATCCTTGAATCACTGGGGAAAATTTCACTTATTCATATGTAAATTTTACTTACTCATATTTCCTTTTCATATACTGTGGATTAGCCTGATCTAATTTTCTTCTCGCTCTCTCAGATAAGGCCAAGGCAGGCCTCAAACTACTGGCTCGAGTCATCCTCCTGCCTCAGTCTTCCAAGTCACTAGGATTGTAGATGTGCATCATCACATCCAGCTAGATTTATTACTCTTCTTAAAACAAATTTTGTGACTATTCTTGTGAAGGACATTAGCCTATAATTTTCTTCTTTTTTAATGTCAGGTTTTGGCATCAAGGTCATGTTGGTATCACAGAAAGAAGTGGGAAGGATCCCTTTATTTTTGAAGGAGTTTGTGTAAGACAGATCTTATTCTTTCCTCATAGGACTAACAGAATTTGTCAGTTAAACCAATGAGTCTGGAGTGCTCTTTACAGAAAGATTTTCCATTATAAAGTCAATATTCTGAAAAGATACAGTGCTCTTCAAAATGTGTTTTCAGTTTTTGTCAGTTTGGGTAAGTGCCCCCTCATCAAGGGAATTTAGTCATTTCATCTAAGATGTCAGAAAGTAACAGAATAAGGCTGTTAAATAATATTCCTTTAATTCATTTTATGTCCATAGAATCTGTAGTGAATCTGCTCTTCTCTCCCTGATATTGGCATTGTGTATTCTCCCTCTCTTGTTTTTCTAGATCAATTTATCTAAGGGCTTATCGAGGCTAGTAGCTTACCATCGAGTAAGTTTTGGATTTTGTTAATTTCTTTTTTGCTTGTCTTTTATTCAATTATCTGTGCTTTTTATTATTCCCCATCTTTTACTTCTATTTTTGGTTATTTTGCTTTTTCTAGTTTCTTTACGTGGACATTAGATCAGTGATTTAAGTCCTCAGTTTTCCAACATAAGCATTTTAAAGCTATACATTTCCTTCAAAGCATTACTTTACCTGCATCCCACATATTCTGATGCTATATTTTTATACTGAATTCAAATATTTCCTAGATTCCTTGTGATTTCTTCCTTGATCCACAGATTATTTAGAATGTATTGTTTCATTCTCAAATGTTTGGAGATTTTTCTGTTGTTACTGATATCAAATTCCATTGTGGTCAAAGAACATCCTTGGATCATTTCAATCCTTTTAAATATATTAACGCTATTTCATGCTCTGGTGTACGTACTGTATGCCAGCTTTCATTTGTTTATACCTCTATACCACCAAACCCCCTACTGATAGGGATACTAAATGAGTGCTAAACAATGAAGAACAGAACTCAGATCTCAAATATTCTTACTGTGTAAGATTTCTTCTTTTTGTTTCCACTGCCAATTTGATACTTCCTATACTCTAGGAAGTATATTCCTGGACTAAAAACTTGAGAAAATTGATAAACTAAGTGTGATTTTCCTTTGGAAACAAGCTACAAACTTGACTTACTTCAGTTTTCCCCTTAATTAAAAGACAATGTTAATGCTTTCCTTCTTTAAAGAAAAATTAGATTTATGCTTCAAAGGTTTCCTAGATGGAAACCAAATTTATTTTACCTCTTTGTTTTATCTTAACTCTTAGAGGCAATACAAAAAGCTATATATGGAAGGTTTCTTCCTTATTATTATAACACTGCCATTTTTAAAGATGTACAGCACCAACAGGGAATATGTAAAACCTCAAATTCTCCATAACCAGAAGATAATATGTTTACGTTAAAGAGTTTCTGTGGTAGTTGAAGTCTTTAGTAAGGCAAAATTATCTCTGACACATTTCTCTTTTCTGACCAAATGAAAAGTCCCAGGTATTTTGCACCCTTTCAGTTCTGGGGCAAACTGAAAGCAAGTTCGGCTCAGTCCTATAAGACATAGGGTCATAAGCCTCAGAATATCAAGACCAAAGCACAAACTCTTATTTAAATCTAACATGCAATGGTCTTGAAATCTCATTAATATTCTGGTCTCTCTCACTTAGCCATACAAGAATACAGTTATTATCAGTTCAAATGATATACATGTATTTATAAGAAAATAAATCTGTAAAAAGTGGCCACAGAATACCTTTTCAACAGAAAACATTTTTTTATGTTACTATTCATACTGAGCCAAACTAAAAATGATCATATAAAGTATTATGCTTAGTCTGTGCATGGTCACACCATTATGCACATGGAAAGAATTCTCAACTTTTAAAAATCAGTTACCGTGTTCTTCCTGTCAATAAGCTTCTTCTTGGGTTTCCCCTACAGAAGTAGAAAGGACAACTGGGTTAGAGAGTGCTATTCAGATATTCACTCTGGAGTTCACACACACAAACACTCCTCCTGAAATCTTCATTATGGACATTCAACATGAAATCAGAAGAGAAGACGCATTCTAGGGGTTGGGGAGTGGGACATGGATCAATTAGAAATATTCTCAGAGAAGAGCAGAATATTGTGCTGGAGGGAAGATCAATAAAAAACAGAAGGAAAAGAACAGAGATTCTAGAGAAAAATGGTAACAATAACTTGCATGTGTCCATTTGCTTACAAAGCAAATCACATTTATTCCTCTCCACAATCCTGTCAAGAAGGATGTTATTAGCTTTCTTTACATAAAGGAGAGTGATAAAAATAATTCTGCAACCTGCTCACAGTCAGAGCTTAAAGGTTTTACATCTCAACCCAGGACTTGGTTAGGTCTCTTTCTAACCTTCATTGAACTATTTTAGGAAAGGAAAACAAGTTCAATTCTTATGGGGTTCCAAAAAGATGTTCATCAGAAACAGACTTTTCACAACTTAAAATGTGTGTGTGTGTTAAAAAAAAAAAAAAAAAAAAAAAAAAAAAAAAAAAAAGGAGAGAGAGAGAGAGAGACCATGCACTGTCTCTAAACTAGGGTTAGGCTCTAACCACAGGAACTGAGTACCATTCACGTTTAAATAGGCTTTTGTTTCTCTTTCAAAACATTCTCTCATTTGTTTCATTTCATTTCATACATTTTATTTCTGAATGTGTATATTTAGTTCAGCACAATGTTATCACCCTTGAAGATTCTTGTCTTGTGAGCTGCTGAGCAAATTGTATCACCCACCATAAGCACCCCAGTGTTGCCCTTTCATAACGACACACACCTCCTACCTAACCCCCTCCCATTAACTGCTCATTCTAAAATTTTGTCATCTCAAAAAAGTCAGGTAAATAGAATCCCTCAGCATGTAATTTATGAGTTTTCTTTTATGAAGAGACAAATGCAATGCAGATTATATTTATTTTAAAAAGTAGAGTGAAAAGACTGTCTTCACCAAGATTTTTGTCTTTACTTTCCCACGTCTTTTATCCCTGATATTGTCACATTATCATCAAAAAGTCTCAAGGCAACTTTAACTTCTTCACCACATGAAAGTTTTCTCCAGTAATCTATAATCATGGCTTCACATTATAATCAGCAGGGCAGCTTTTAGTAAGGACTTCCTTCTGGGGATGGGCCAGCGCACGAATGTGATCTACAAGATGCCCAGGAGTTACAAATATGCAGCCAAGCTAAAACTAATGCCATACAATAAGACACTCATGTAAGATACTGTGTGCCTGGGAGACAGGCAGAGGAGCTGGTAGGGAAGGAAGGCAAACAAAACACACTTATAAGAAAAGTGGAGACTAGTCTGAAAGTGCTTCTGACAACAGTACACTTGGATTTATAAGAGGAAATACACTGATTCGGATTGAAGAGATTTACTAGAATATATCAGCACCTGGAAAAATGCAATTTCATTTTCTCAATGGCTGGTTTTGTGTGTTTGCCTACTATGTGGTAGGTAGGTTCTTGACACTAACAAAGATGACAAACTACCCACTCTAAAGGGCCAACTTGTAAAACACAAATTAGCAAAAAGGAAATTATAATACAACCTAGGAATTTAAACCAGACTTCAGGATAGAAGTCAAGGCTGGAGGGAGGACGAACATAGCTAGAGGAATTTAGTTATCAACCGAAGTCCATTGCAAGGGAAGGAAAGTTTGTAAGGATAAGGACTTGTAAAACAGGAAGTAAAGATGGCTTCATTGGCCATGGGTTGGTAAGTAGCAGGCAAGAGTAAATCACAAAGGCATTCTTTACTAACAGGGAAATTGATGTTTTCTTAATCAAAATTTATAGAATGCTTTATAAGTAGGAGTTGCTAACTGAGACATGAAGAAAGAATGCAGGGAGTATACCAAATTGTATAGAAAAAAATTTATATCCTCTAATGAAAAGGTAGCATTCCTCCATATAAATGTAGGAAACCATCCACAGTAGTGGATTAGTGTAACTTTAATACCAAAAGAAATACATCTTTTCTCATACTACTTAGAATTGTAACGATGATCTCAAAATACTGTCAATTCTTATCATTTTGTGAGGTTATGGTAGTTTTTAGAACTGCTGTTAGATTTTGCTATTTCATGTGTTAGCAAAGCATATACATTATTACAATCTCAAATTTTTTGATTGTTATACTACTCATAAGAGAATGCTTCCTAATTTTGTCTAGCATGATGGTTCCCAGCTAGTCTACTGAACCCTTCTTCTTCCTCAGGAAACCCAAGTATTGGAAGATCCAGCCTCAAGCAGAGACCATGTCAGTTCAGGAATATCCCTACAAAACCTGTAAGAAAGCCCATACAAACTACCAAACAGTCCATTCCTTCTCAATAGGACTTAACAGTCAGAGATCACCAGATAGTTGCGGATACGTGACAATAAAAATTAAAAGAACAAGATGAATAAACAAAATCAATACAGATGGATTATATAATGCAAAAGCTGAAAGGAACTTAAGTGAATGAAGACAGAGATCTGAAAAGATTCCATATCCATAAAATATGAAAACTAAATGAAAATAGTTCTTGGATATTGAAATCATACCCTCAAAATTAAAAGGAAATTAAACAGCTCTCTTCTGTGAGGGTAATGAATTAAAAAACAAACAAACAACAACAAAAAGATTCAAAAAAATCAAAACCCTGAGGACCAGTTTAGAATTTTAGAAGATAAGTTTCAAGAAATATCCTAGAGTGAAAAGCTACGAATCCAGGCGACACAGCCATAACAGCTGGAGTCTAGGTCTGTTTTCAGAATCATTCAAAAAAGGACACATATTCTCAAAATAATATGAATTTCTCCAAATGAGTAGGATACCTTGTTTTGATAATTACTGAACTGTGTTCAATGCACTTGTGTGTCAGCAACCACTAAATTATGTGGGACCATGCTATTTGAATTCCAGTGGTTGTTCTCCATCCTTTCCCTGTTTTCCCTGTGTCAAGATGACTGGCTATCATTTCCTACAAGTCTCGGTGAATTTATTTTGTAAATTACTTCCTCTTCTCTTTTTCTGATCTGATAATTCTAATCCCTTCTGGTCTAGAAAAACCACCAGGTCTATTAAAATTGTGCCTAAGGTAAAAAGATGATGAATAGGAACGGCATCTGTTAAGACTGCTTGGAGACCTTTATGGTTTAATTTTGGGTTTCTGAGAATGTTATGAAGTGCTGAGAGTTACTATAGATTCTGGAAAATGAAGTAGGCTGTGTCTCCTGCAGGGCTCCATCACAGATTTTACAAACACCTTTATAAGACATCTTCCTTTGACATACGCTTTTTCCTAACCTTGTGATCTAGTCCTACATTTAGAAGTCCAGCAAATTCCCACCTGTCCTGGAAGAGACGTGTTGCCAGCATGTAGTTCATGGAGGTTTTGTGCTCAAGGTAGGACCTGAAGGACAAAGAAAGAACCCAGTTAATCCATAAGCTTGGTTCAAGAGGAAAATATAGAAATAAAAACATGAACCAAGCCCAGAAGGGACACGTTACTTACATACTGTTTCTAAAGAAATACACTGTTTTTAAGTGGCAGATGAACAGACTGTTGCTCAAATTAAAATTGCAAAATACTAGAGTAGCAGCAAGTAGAAAAAATGAAAAGAATAAAGAAAAAGGACTTAATTTAGAAAATAAAAAGAAGAAAAAGACAATATTTCTTGGATTAATACTAAAATCAGAAAATAAAATTGAAAGATAATGTGATGTACAACTAATTAGAATAAAATTTAGAAATTAAAAATAGAAAAACAAAACTACTACATTACACATGTAGAAAATATTGAACGAAGTGAAGCACAGGAGATGCAGAAAGGGCATGAAAATACAGATAGGAAATCGTTTTAATCATGTTCTTCCTCCACGTTACAGCTCTCAGTGGCTCTGATGTCTGCTGCAGGAGGCACATGCTTTACCTCTAACCCTGAGTGGGAAAGCTGGATACTCCATACCACCAATTCCGCCACACTTTCTCCAGCAGTTATCCATCATTATTCTGCAGTGTGGTCAGACAAGTTTCCTTGCAGTCCTTCACACCACACTGCCAGGGGTCCTTTGCCTCTGACTGGACACCTTGCTCCCATACCAAGCTGCAGCTCAAGTCTACCCTGCTGCATGAAGCCTTCCCTGATAGGACTGCTCCAATACAGAAGTTTCCCTGTCAGAGTATGCTTGCAGAATCTGTCACACACGGATGGCCTTGCAGAGTACTTTTTCTTCTGGGAAAACTGCAGGATGCAATTCACTCCTAGATATACACTCAAGAGACATAGACCAGAATATTTATAGCACAGCTCTCTTGAGTAGCAAAAGACCAGAAAGAAGTCAAATGCCCATTCTCAACAGGATAATGGAAAAATCAACAGTAGTACAAACACACAGTAAAAGACAATAAAGCACTGAAAAGGAATGATGTATAGCTACAGCCAACACATGGAGCTCAGTACCATAATGCTTAATGAAAAAAGCAGGAGTACCTAAAGCATACTATTTTTTGTTTAGAAGAAGGTCCAAAGCATGTATAACTAAACAATAGAATTCTTCTATACATGAGAGGATAACTGCTACAGGACCTGCATTCCTAGCAAAGAACTAGAAAAGTGTACAACACATAAGAAACAACTGTCTTCAGATATCAAACAACTGGCAGCACAGAACTGTGATCCCTGATAGAGGGAAATAAAAATCTTCAAACTATGTAAGAAAGGGGAAGTCAAGTACATCCCAAGAGTCTCTGAGAGGAGATGGCAGAGATCTGAAATCCAGGAAGCAGCCAGAGTTTTCAGAGCAGTGAGCTGCAGAGGACTAAGCTGTGCCTAAGCAAAATTCAAAACAGGGGTCCCTGGAGTCTTCTGGTGAATACTAATCCACTCAGGAAAAGAGTAAAAGTCTGCAAGGCTAAGCAAAAAGCAACTGTCAGAACAAAGTACATTAAGAACAAAGCACAAGCCAAACTCCCAGAGTTCACACAAGCCTGCAAGTTGAGTTTCCCTAGTCAGAAGGAGAGATCTTTAAATATGGGAGTCATTTAGCAGACATCCAAAAAGAATCTAAAGTGGTGGAACTATCCAAGATCTAGAAAAAAGGTAGTCTCAATATACCAAATGATGTTTCAAAATATGCCTAAAAAATATTTAGCTGATCTACAAGTAACTTAAGTGCCTGAAGAAAACCAAACATGTACTTCACAGCTTTTAAGAAGGCAATAAAATCCAAACACTCAAGATAGGACATTTATAATGGTCAGTACCCAGGCTGAGAATGGAGATGCATATGCCTGCAATCCCAGCAACTCAGATTACAAGTTTGAGGCAGGAATGCAAGTCTGAGGCCAGCCTTGGCAACTTAGCCAGGCCCAAAGCAACTTAGTGAGACCCTGTCTCAAAATAAAAAATAAAAATAAAAATAAAAAGGGCTGGGGATGAGGCTCAGTGATTGAGTGCCATTGGGTTCAATCCCCAGTACCGAAAAAAAAAAAAAAAAAAAAGAAATACAAACACACACATACACAATGGTCAGTATCCAATCAAAAAATTACAGTACATAAGAAGAAATTGGAGAAATGTAAACCATATACAAAAGGAAAATCAGTCAACAGAAACAGACCCAGAAATGACAGAAATAACAGAATAAGGAAAAGATTTTAAAAGTTAACATAATTATATAATTATAAGCACAATGATCTAAAGGAAATAAAAAAAAAAAAAGGAGCAAAGGAAATCCTTAAAAAGAAACAGGAATTCTACGGATGAAAATAAATGTTCCGAAATAAAAATTTCACTGCAAGTAATAAATTAGCATTGCAGACATGATAAATGACCTAAGAGACACAGGGAAACAGAAAACCATTCAAAATGAAGGCAAGAAAGGGGAAAAAAAAAGTTTGAAAAAATATGAACACTGCTGAACTTGCAAAATATGAACCAATCTAACATGCAACCAGAGTCCCAGAAATAGAAAGGAAAGGAGGGAACTAGAAAAAAGTATTTGAAGAAATAATGGCCAAAATTTTTCGAAATTCAATGAAAAGTATGAGCCCACAACCCGGGAAGCTCAAAGAATCCCCAAGAGAAGAAACCTGTAGAAAACCAAATGTGCCACCTCATTTACACAGCAGACGTCTGAAGTAGGAATTATTTTAATTTGACAGAGTGGGAAGCAGGTCGCCTGACAGAGGGGACCAGAGACTTGCTTCTGCTAAAATACCGCTAGAAAGCCGAGATTTGAAGCTAGGACCTTCTCTCCCGGTAGAGCTCAGGGCAACATGTAAAAGACACCTCTCTCAGCACCAGGAGTATCTTTCCCTTGTGGGTGTCAGAAGCACTTACACCTGACAACAAGTAAAACAAGGAGGGAAAAATATCTGGGCTAACTGCTTGCTGAAAGTTCAAACTCAAGAATTGGGAATTTAATTCCATTCTTGGTGATGAAGGCCATTTCAAAGTTAGAGGTCTCAGTGAGTGTAGATCCAGCAGATGCAAATTGTCCCCAGTGCCCTGGTTGATTAGTTTGCTGGTTCCAGGCTGGTTCTTGGCATGGGGGTATCACATACAGCAGCTACAGAATCAAAGGATAAGCTTCCCTTGTCCACATCCAGCAGGAAGAAAGAGGCCCTCTCTCTCAGGCAGGATGCCAAGATGGCTCTGATTGGGCAGGACCTGGTCACATGTCCATCTCTGAACCTATCAGTAGCTCAAGAATGAGCTGTTCTGATTGTTTTACCCCAGGTTATCTTTGGAGGGAACTGCCCAGACCACCAATAGTCCACATGAATATGGGAATGCTGTAGAGTAGGGGAATATATGTTATGGAAGACAGTTAAAGAGGAAATCTACAAAAACAAAAAAGCAAGCTGAGGGAAAAAGAGGCACACAAAAGAACAAAGAGGTACACCAAAGAACAAAGAATTACTGCACATTTCTCATAAGAAAAATGCAAGCCAGAACAATGGAAACGCATTTTTAAAGTACCAGGGGAAAAGAATCAACCTTAATTCTATAACTAGTCAAACAATTCTCTCAAACATCAAAAACAAAGACTTGTTTAGATAAACAAAAGAGAGAATTTTGTTAACATTGGACCTGCAATATGACATATCCTAAAAGAAGTTCTTCAGATGGAAGAAAATGATACCAGGTAAACACCTGAATTGACATAAAAGAATGAATGACACTGAAAATGGTAATAAACGCTTCAATTTCCTTAAATTGTAACTCATATTCAAATCAAAAATAACAATGTACTGTGGAACTTGTATAGAAATAAAATATATGATAATGATAACTTAAACAACAGGAAGAGGAAATGGAAAGGATACTGGTTGTAAAGTTCTCACATTATACACAAACTACTATGATATTATTTGAAGGTGACACTGCAATAAGTTAAAAATGTACACTTTCACTAGGGTAATATCCCTAATAAAAGTAAAACAAAGAGGCAAGAGAAAACAATTAATCCAAAGACAACAGGAGAAAATCAAAAGGAAACAAAAACACGACAATTAAAAAACAAATAGTAACATGGCATATTTAAACCTAATCATATGAATAATTATGTTAAATGTAAATACATTTAACATTCCAAATAAAAGGCAGAGATTAAATTTTAAAGACCAAGATTAACCACAAACCGTCTATGAGAAGTCCACCTTAATTATAAAGATAGAGATAGAAAAAAGGTAAAACAAGGGGGAAAGATATACCATGCAAACACCTATATCAAAAAACAAGAAAGATCTCAAACAACCTAATGTTGCACCTCAAAGAACTGAAAAATCAAAAGCAAACTCAACCCAGAATTAGTAGAAGAAAGGAAACAATAAAGATCAGAGTTGATTCTCTGAAAAGACAAACAAAATCAATAAACCAGTAGTTAAAATAATGAAGACAGAAGACTCAAATCCATAAAATTAGGAAGAGGAGATATTACAACTGATATCAGAAATGCAGAGGATCCACCAGCAATGAATGACTGTATCTTTTCCCCCACATCCTTTTCCCCCACATCCTTGCCAACACTTATTATTGCTTGTATTCTTGATAATTGCCCTTCTGACTACAATGAGATGAAATCTTAGAGTAGTTTTGATTTGCATTTCTCTAATTACTAAAGATGTCGAACATCTTTTCATATATTTATTGATCAATTATATTTCTTCTGTGAAATGTCTATTCAGTTCCTTAGACCATTTATTGATTGGATTATTTGGTGTTTTCTTGTTTTGGGGTTTTTTTTTTTTTTTTTTTTTGGTGTTAAGTTTTTTGAGTACTTTATATATCCTGGAGATTAGTGCTCTATCTGATATGCAAATGATAAAAAGATTTTCTACGATTCTGTAGGCTCTATCTTCATGTTATTGATTGGAAAGCAGTATGGAGATTCCTCAGAAAATGTGGAATAGAACTACCATTTGACCCAGCTATCCTACTCTTCAGCTTCTACCCAAAGGACTTAAAATCAGCAGACTACAGTGACATAGCCACACCAATGTTTACAGCAGCTCAAATCACAATAGCTATGCTATGGAACCAACTCAGATGCCCTTCAACGGATGAATGGATAAAGAAAATGTGGCATATATACCCAATGTAATATTACTCAGTCTTAAAGAAGAATGAAATTATGGCATTTGCAGGTAAATGAATGGAGCTGGAGAATATCATGCTAAGTGAAATAAGCCAAACCCAAAAAACCAAAGGCCAATTGTTCTCTCTGACAAGCAGATGCTGAACCATAATGGGAGGGTGGGTAGGGAAGAATGGAGGAAGTTGGATTGGGCAGAGGGGAGGAAGTACCGGGGGTGGGAAGGATGGTGGAATGAGACCTTTTACCCATATACATGTATGATTACATGACCAATGTGGCTCTGCACCATGTACAGCCAGAGGAATGAGAAGTGGTGCTCCATTTGTATATAATGTATCAAAATGATTTCTACTGTCATGTATAACTAATTAGAACAAATTTTAAAAAAGAAATGCAAAGGATCATGAGAGTAGTATGGACAATTAGGAGCCATCAAACTGGGTGATCTAGAAGAAATGGGGGCTTTCCTGGACATGGATAGTTTATCAAGCTTAAATTATGAAGAAGCAAAAATGTGAACAGATCAGTAACAAGTAACAAGACTGAATCAGTAATAAAGTCTCCCAAGAAAAGAAAAAAGCCCAAAACCTCATATCTTCACTGCTGAATTACACCAAATATGTAAAGGATGAACACCAATTCTTCTCAAATCTTTCAAAAAAGATGAGGGAATACTTTCAAACTCATTCTACAAGGCCAGCATTATTATGATACCAAAACTAGATGAAGACACACAAACATACACACACACAGCCCATAGGTGAACACAGATGAACTTAGATGCAAAAATTCTCAATAAAATGCTAGCAAACTGAATTTAACAGCACATTAAAAATGATCATTTGCTATGATAAACTGGGATTCATCCCAGGAATGCAAGGATGGCTCAGCATACGCAAATCAACAACTAGAATACATTTCACTAACAATATGAAGGATAAACATTCTATGATAACTTCAACAGGGGCAGAAAATGCAACAATTTTTTATGACTAAAACTCCCAGAAAACTAAGTATAGAAGAAATATGTACACAGAAAAGGTCATAGCTAACATCCTACTGAACAAGGAAAAGTTGAAACCTTTCCCCTAAGATAAGGCTGCCCACTTTTTACCATTTCTGTTCACCATAGTAGTTAGTCCTAGTGAGAGCAACTAGGCAAGAGAAAGAAAGAAAAGGCATCTCAACCGGAAAGGAAGAAATTAAATTGTCCCTGTTTGTAGATGACATGATCTTATATATAGAAAACCCTAAAGGACTACACTAAAAAAACTGTTTGATCTAATGAACAAATTTAATTAACTGCAGGATTAAAAACATCAACATATAAAATCAGAAGCACTTCTATACACTAATAGTGAATTATTTGAAATACAAATCACAAAACATTTACAATAGCTACAAAAAAGATACTTAGGAATAAATTTAAGAGAAAAATCTCTATGTTGAAAACTATAAAGCACTGGTAAACAAAATTGAAGAAAACAAAAACAAATGGGAAGATATCTATATACTAAGGGATCAGAAAAGTAAATATTGTTAATATGTCCATACTACTGAAAGCAATCTACAAATTCAATGCAATCCCTATCAAAATAACAATGCCATTGTTCAAGAAACAGGAAACACATTCCTGAAATTTATGTGGATCTATAAAAAAACCCAAATAGACAAAGCAATTGAAGGAAGACCTAGTTGCTGACCTAATTAACTCCATTTTGTCTCTTGAATCCCTTTTCCCCCTTTTTCCCTTGAGTTCTCCTGTAGTTACCCTGAATTCCAGGAACAACAGGCCTCACCAAGAAACATCTTTATAACAAGGAACTGAGACTATCCCCAAGCAACAGCAAGCCTCATGACAGATAACCCCATGATGAGATGAGCCCTGCAAGTGGCAGCAATTACCCCAAGATAGAGCAGAGGGTGCCCCCCTAAGCAGGAGAAATCATCTCATGATGGGAATCAAACTGTCCCTCAAGCAAAGAAAACTTCCCCAGAACTTCATAAAACCAGTACTGAGATAATCATCAACCAGACCATGACTTGACCAAGGTTACCTGCTTTGCCAGATATGCACCAACCCCATACCCCATCCTGAGAAAGGTCTAGTGATCTAAGATTGGACTTTGAGGAACTGATAGGAACTTTGAGGTTTCATGAACAAAGGCTATGGAAACCCCTGGCCCTTGCCTTTGATCATAAAACCTCAAAGTGCCTGTCAGTTCCTCAAACACAGATCTTAGGTCACTAGACCTTTCTCTGTTCTTCCCAATGTGGCCACATTAATTACGGCTTCTTTCCTCCTTCACTACTGCTTGTCTCTTAAATTGGCATTTTGGAATGGGTAGACAAATCCAGTCTGTTGAAATCCCTGGAATCAGAGCCTTTACCCTAAAACTCTGATAACAAAATCTGAGCCAATGGAACAAAGTTGGAGGCATCAAACTACATGATCTCAAAGTTACAGTAACCAAAACAGCATGGTACTTGAATGAAAACAAGATACACAGACCAATGGAATGGACAGCAGAGCCCAGAAGTAAATCCACACACTTAATGGCTGACCAACCTTCAACAAAGCTGCTAAGAATATGATGGGGAAAAAATAGTCTGTTCAATAAATGGTGATGTATAAACTAGATATCCACATGGAGAAGGATGAACTTAGATCCTGACCTTTCACCATATTAAAAAATCAACTAAAAATGGATTGAAGACTTAAATGGAGGAGATCCAAGATGGTGGACTAGAGGGAGACTGCTCTCAAACTCGGGTTTCAAGCAGAGGATATTTGCTTTTCTGTGAGGCAGCCATTGCTACTTATTGATCCCCTGCTGTTTACCCCATTTGTCCACTGCAATCACCTGCAATCTGCCAGCATATCCACTATTCCTTGAGTGCAGATTGCTCACTGACTGGTGCCTATCATTTGCCATTTGCCCGTTTGCCTGCCTCTTGCCTACCCCTCGCCTGCCTTTCACCTACTTATCACCCACTGCCTGAGGTCCACCTTGCTGATTGTCTACCAGTAGCCCGCAGACCGACCACAGACTACCAGCAGGTTGCCAGTTGACTGCTGTTGCCTGGAAGTCCACTGTCACAGTATCAGCAGATTTGGTTACACGTGGCTGCCGCTATATTGAGAAAACAGTCAGGACCTGCAGGAACCCTGGCTGGACCACTGAGCCCCGTATCCAGGACCCCTCAGCCCAACTGACAGCACCCTGTTTCCAGGACCACCAGGCTGACTGACTGGGCTGCCAGGACCCTAGGCCGACAATGCGCCCGTCCCAAGCTGTAGCTCCCCATTTGCCAACATATTTGGAAGCCAGTGTGGCCATCTTGGAGTATCCTGGAAGCAGAAGCTCCCATCTTTAGGTGGGGCAAATCCCATCATGAGATGCCTGCTGGAGACTAGAAGCTCATTGTCAGGTACCTCTCATGCATCAGGCTACAGAAGACTGGGAAGTTTGAATACTATATGACTGTTATAGTGTAGATTTTTTTTCTTTTTTTTTTTTTCTCCTTTCTGAAAGTTTTTAAGTTTTTATTTCTTTATTTTCTTGCTGTTTTCCTTTTGTTTACCTGTTTCCTCAGAGTCTCTTTCTCCCTTTTCTCATGCTAACAACCAACTTCTTTTGATTACACTTTCACTTTCTATGATCTAGAATTTCTATATACTCTTTTCTTATCCCATTAACAGTTACATCCGGGGGTGATCCAAGATGGTGGCCTAGAGGGTGACTGCACCCCCAGTCGCTCCAGAACCCAGGAGTTAAGAAGGGGAGGCACTGAGAGACTCGGACTGAAACAGAGCCACAGGTGAGTCTGCCCACTGGGTAAAGCTCGGCCCGGGTGGCAGGCCCAGATAGAGGTGGCTTATTGGAGCCGGGCAGGGCAGCTAGAGTCTTCCACAGGCAGCCCTGCGCACTCCGGCGGTGGGCCCTGCCCACACTGCCAGCTTCTCCAGGTTCTCGGAGCAGGCCCCCTAGTGAGAGCCCTTTTGACTGGAACAAGCTCCAAGTCCCGGAGCCAGCGCAGCGCAGCATACTCCGGCACGCAAGCAGCTTCAGGGACCAGGATAGAGCTGCCAGAGACTTCTCCAAGTAGCCTGGACCCCTGCGGTGGGAGGTGCCTTTCAAGGCTAGCTTCTCGGACCAGACCGCCCAGTGAGAGGCTTTCTACATAGAACCAGCCCACAAGTCCCTGAACCTCCTGGTTCAGTTTGGGAGGAGCATATATCTCTAGAAATTTGTCGATGTCTTCGATATTTTCTATTTTATTGGTGTATAGATTTTCAAAGTAGCTTCTCATTATTTTATGTATTTCAGTGGTGTCTATCGTGATATTTCCTTTTTCATCACAAATTTTAGTGATTTGAGTTTTCTCTCTCCTTCTCTTTGTTAGTGTGGCTAAGGGTTTATCTATTTTGTTTACTTTTTCAAAGAACCAACATTTTGTTTTGTCAATTTTTTGAATTGTTTCTTTTGTTTCAATTTCATTGATTTCAGCTCTGATTTTAATTATTTCCTTATTTCTACTACTTTTTGTGTTGTTCTGTTCTTCTTTTTCTAGGACTTTGAGATGAAATGTTTGGTCATTTAGTTGTTGACTTTTTATTCTTTTCTTGAATGCGCTCCATGCAATGAATTTTCCTCTTAGTACTGCTTTCATAGTGTCCCAGAGAATTTAATACGTTGTATTGTCATTCTCATTAACCTCTAAGAAGTTTTTTATCTCCTCCCTGATGTTTTCTGTTATCCATGCTTCATTCAATAGCGTATTATTTAGTCTCTAGGTGTTTGAGTAATTTCTGTTTTTAATTTTGTCATTGATTTCTAATTTCATTCCATTATGATCTGATAGAACACAAGGCAGTATCTCTATTTTTTTTTTTTTTTTTTGCAGTTACTAAAGGCTGCTTTGTGGCATAACATATGGTTTATTTTAGAGAAGGATTCATGTGCTGCTGAGAAGAAAGGGTATTCGCTCATTGATGGACAGAATATTCTATATATGTCTGTTAAGTCTAAGTTATTGATTGTTATTGAGTTCTATGGTTTTTTTGTGTAGTTTTTGTTTGGAAGATCTATCCAGTGGTGAGTGATGTGTTAAAGTCACCCAGAATTATTGTGTTGTGGTCTATTTGATTCCTGGAATTGAGAAGGATTTGTTTGATGTACATGTATGTGGTATTGTTTGGTGCATAAATATTTATGATCATTATGTCTTCCAGTTTTATGGTTCCCTTAAGCAGTATGAAATGTCCTTCTTTATCCCTTCTGATTAACTTTGGCTTGAAATCCCCTTTATTTGATATAAGGATGGAATCCCTCGCTGTTTTACTGAGTTTGTGTGTGTGGTATGTTTTTTCCCATCCTTTCATTTTTAGTCTGTGGATGTCCTTTTCTATGAGATGAGTCTCTTGAAGGCAGCATATTGTTTGATCTTTCTTTTTAATCCAGTTTGCCAGTTTATGTCTTTTGATTGATGAGTTCAGGCCATTAACATTCAATTATCGAGATATAGATTTGTATTCCCAGTTATTTGGGCTTATATTTGGTTTTTAACTTGCCCTGATTTCTCATTTGATTGGTTTTTCCTTTAAGGTTGTTCCTCCCTTTGCTAACCTACATTGTTGTTTTTCATTTCCTCCTCATGGAATGTTTTGCTGAGAATGTTCTGTACCAGAGACTTTCTATTTGTAAATTCTTTTAACTTTTATTTATCATGGAAGAATTTTATTTTGTCTTCAAATCTGAAGGTTAGTTTTGCTGGGTATAAGATTCTTGGTTGACAACTATGTTCTTTCAGAGCTTGAAATATGTTGTTCCAGGCTCTTCTAGCTTTTAGGTCTGGGCTAAGAAGTCTGCTGATATCTGTATTCGTTTCCCCCTATATGTAATCTGATGCTTTTCTCTTATAGCCTTCAAAATCCTATCTTTATTTTGTTAGGCATTTTCATTGTAATGTGCCTTGGTGTGGATCTGTTGTAATTTTGTGCATTTGGTGTTCTGTAAACGTCTTGTATTTGATTTTCCATTTCATTCTTCAGGTTTGGGAAATTTTCTGATCTTATTCCATTGAATAGGTTGTTCATTCCTTTGGTTTGTATCTCTGTGCCTTCCTCAATCCTGATCATTCTTAAATTTGGACTTTTCATGATGTCCCATAGTTCTTGGAGGTTTTGCTCATGATTTCTTATCATCCTCTCTGTTTGGTCAACTTTATTTTCAAGATTAAATATTTTGTCTTCATTGTCTGAAGTTCTTCCTTCCAATTGATCTAGTCTGTGGTGATGCTTTCCATTTAGTTTTTTTTTTATTTGTTTTTTTGTTTCCTTCATTTGAAGCATTTGTGGTTTTTTTTTTTTTTTTTTGAGAATCTCTATCTCTTTGTTGAAATGGTCTTTTGCTTCCTGCTTTCAACTGCTTATTGGAGTGATCATTCATTACCTGCATTTGCTCTCTTATCTCTTCCTTTGCTTCATGCATCATTTTAATTATGTATATCGTGAACTCCTTTTCTGACATTTCTTCTACCATGTTATCACTGGATTCTATTAATATAGAATCTAGGTTTGTTTGGATCATTTTCTTCCCTTGTTTTTTTTTTCATGTTTTTCCCATACCTTCCCCTCTAACAGTGCAGATCTGGAGTACTAGAGTTTTCCCCTCTATAGGCTTATGGTGTCCCTATAGGTTTCCAAAACTACTTCTTTAAGGGGGAGATCAAAATTAGCAGCGCCCAGTACAGACAATATGCAGCCCTAAACCAACTAGCCCCAATGAAGACATTAATAATTTGAGGGTGAGTTCCATTATTATCTACAATATAACAAATAGATTTGCAATAAGGTCTGCAATTTCTAATGGAGGACAAAGAGGATGGGGGGGTGTAGGATGTAACTGTTTTTTTTTTTTATTATTGTATACAAATGGGATACATGTTGTTTCTCTATTTGTACATAGAGTCAAGGCATACCATTTGTGTAATCATACGTTTACATAGGGCAATGATGTTTATTTTTTTTCCTTCCCCCCCACCCCTCCCACCCCTCTTTCCCCTCTATACAGTCCTTCTTTCCTTCATTCTTACCGCTCTCCTTATCCCTAACCCTAAACCTAACCCTAAACCTAATGCTAACCCCTCCCACCCCCCATTATATGTCCTCATCCGCTTATCAGCGAGATCATTCGTCCTTTAGTTTTTTGAGTTTGGCTTATCTCACTTAGCATGATATTCTCCAATTTCATCCATTTGCCTGCAAATGCCATAATTTTATCATTCTTCATTGTGGAGTAATATTCCATTGTATATATATGCCACAGTTTCTTTATCCATTCATCAACTGAAGGGCATCTAGGTTGGTTCCACAATCTGACTATGGTGAATTGAGCAGCAATGAACATTGATGAGGCTGTATCTCTGTAGTATGCTGATTGTAAGTCCTTTGGGTATAGGCCAAGGAGTGGGATAGCTGGGTCAAATGGTGTTTCCATTCCAAGCTTTCTGAGGAATCTCCATACTGCTTTCCAGAGTGGCTGCACTAATTTGCAACCCCACCAGCAATGTATGAGTGTTCCTTTTTCACCACATCCTCGCCAACACCTATTGTTGCTTGTGCTCTTGATAATCGCCATTCTAATTGGGGTGAGATGAAATCTTAGGGTAGTTTTGATTTGCATTTCCCTTATTACTAGGGATGTTGAACATTTTTTCATATATCTGTTGATTCCTTGTAGATCTTCTTCTGTGAAGTGTCTGTTCATTTCCTTAGCCCATTTGTTGATTGGATTATTTGTATTCTTCGTGTAGAGTTTTTTGAGTTCTTTATAGATTCTGGAAATTAGCGCTCTATCTGAAGTATGGTTGGCAAAGATATTCTCCCACTCTGTAGGCTCTCTCTTCACATTACTGATAGATTCCTTTGCTGAGAGAAAGCTTTTTAGTTTGAATCTATCCCAGTTGTTGATTCTTGCTTTTATTTCTTGTGCTATGGGAGTCCTGTTAAGGAAGTCTGATCCTAAGCCAACAAGTTGAAGGTTTGGACCTACTTTTTCTTCTATAAGATGCAGGGTCTCTGGTCTGATTCCGAGGTCCTTGATCCATTTTGAGTTGAGTTCTGTGTAGGGTGAGAGATAGGGGTTTAACTTCATTCTGTTGCATATGGTTTTCCAGTTTTCCCAGCACCATTTGTTGAAGAGGCTATATTTTCTCCATTGCATATTTTTAGAACCTTTGTCTAGTATGAGAAAATTGTATTTATTTGGGTTTGTGTCCATGTCCTCTAGTCTGTACCATTGATCTACCTGTCTATTTCGGTACCAATACCATGCCGTTTTTGTTACTATTGCTTTGTAGTAGAGTTGAAGATCTGGTATTGCAATACCCCCTGCTTCGCTCTTGCTACTGAGGATTGCTTTAGCTATTCTAGATTTTTTATTCTTCCAGATGAATTTCATAATTGCTTGCTCTATTTCTGCACGGTACGTCATTGGGATTTTAATTGGAATTGCATTGAATCTGTATAGCACTTTAGGTAGTATGACCATTTTGACAATATTAATTCTGCCTATCCAGGAACATGGGAGATCTTTCCATCTTCTAAGGTTTTCTTTAATTTCTTTCTTTAGTGTTCTGTAGTTCTCATTGTAGAGGTCTTTCACCTCTTTTGTGAGATTGATTCCCAAGTATTTTATTTTTTTCGATGCTATTGTGAATGGGGTAGTTTTCCTAATTTCTCTTTCTGAAGATTCATCACTTATGTATAAAAATGCATTGGATTTATGAGCATTGATCTTGTAACCTGCTACTTTACTGAATTCACTTATGAGTTCTAAAAGTTTTCTGGTGGAATTTCCAGGTTCCTCTAAATATATAATCATGTCATCAGCGAACAGGGATAGTTTGAGTTCTTCTTTTCCTATTCGTATCCCTTTAATTTCTTTGGTTTGTCTAATTGCTCTGGCTAGAGTCTCAAGGACAATGTTGAATAGAAGTGGTGAAAGAGGGCATCCTTGCCTTGTTCCAGTTTTTAGGGGGAATGCTTTCAGTTTTTCACCATTTAGAATGATATTAGCCATGGGCTTAGCGTAGATGGCCTTTATAATGTTAAGGAATGTTCCCACTACCCCAATTTTTTCTAGTGTTTTGAGCATGAAGGGATGCTGTATTTTATCGAATGCTTTTTCTGCATCTATTGAAATAATCATGTGATTCTTGACTTTAATCTGTTGATATGGTGAATGACATTTATTGATTTCCTGATGTTGAACCAACCTTGCATCCCTGGGATAAAACCCACTTGATCGTGGTGCACTATCTTTTTAATATATATTTGTAAGCGATTTGCTAAAATTTTGTTGAGAATTTTTTCGTCGATGTTTAAACAGATCAATTTCAACAATGAAATAGAAGAAGCCATCAAAAGCTTACCAACCAAGAAAATCCCAGGACCAGATGGATTCTCAGTAAAGTTCTACAAGACCTTCAAAGAAAGACTCATTCTAAAACTGCTCAAAGTATTCCAGGAAATAGAAAAAGAGAGAACCCTTCCAAACTCATTCTATGAAGCTAGTATCACTCTGATACCAAAAGCAGACAAAGACACATCAAGGAAAGAAAATGTTAGACTGATATCACTGATGAATACAGACACAAAAATGCTTAACAAAATTCTGGCAAATTGCATACAAAAACATATTAATAAGATAGTGCACCACAATCAAGTGTTGTGCATCCCAGGGATGCAAGCTTGATTCAACATCCAGAAATCAATAAATGTAATTCATCACATCAATAGACTTAAGGTTAAGAATTATGATTATTTCAATAGACGCAAAGAAAGCATTTGACAAAATACAACACCCCTTCGTGCTCAAAACACAAGAAAAAAATAGGGATAGTAGGAACATACCTCAACATTGTAAAGGCTATTTATGCCAAGCCCATGGCCAACATCATTCTTAATGGAGAAAAACTGAAAGCAATCCCTTTAAAAACTGGAACAAGACAGGGATGCCCTCTTTCACCACTTCTATTCAATATTGTCCTTGAAATACTAGCCAGAGCAATTTGAGAGACCAAAGAAATTAAAGGGATATGAACAGGAAAAGAAGAACTCAAGCTGTCCCTATTTGCCAATAGCACAATTCTATATCTAGAGGATCCAAAAAATTCCACCAGAAATCTTCTAGATCTAAAAAATGAATTCAGCAAAATAGCAGGATATAAAATCAACAGGCATAAATCTAAAGCAATGAAATATCTGAAAGGGAAATAAGGAAAACAACTCCGTTCACAATAGCCTCAAAAAAAAAAAAAAAAAAATACGTGGGAATCAATCTAACCAAAGAGGTGAAAGATCTCTACAATGAAAACTACAGAACACTAAAGAAAAAAATTGAAGAAGACTTTAGAAGATGAAAAGATTTTCCATGTATTTGGATAGGCAGAATTAATATTATCAAAATGGCCATACTTCCAAAGGTGCTATACAGATTTGATGTAATTCCAATTAGAATCGCAATGACATTTCTCATAGAAATGAAGAAAGCAATCTTGAAATTCATCTGGAAGAACAAAAGACCCAGAATAGCCAAAGCAATCCTGGGCAGGAAGAGTGAGGCAGGAGGTATCACAATACCAGACCTTAAACTTGACTATAGAGCAATAGTAACAAAAAAGGCATGGTATTGGCACCAAAATAGACAGGTAGACCAATGGTACAGGATAGAAGACATGGAGACATACCCATGTAAGTGTAGTTATCCCATACTAGACAGAGGTGCCAAAAATTTACAATGGAGAAAAGATAGCCTCTTCAACAAATGGTGCTGGCAAAACTGGAAATCCATATGCAGTAAAATGAAATTAAACCCCTATCTCTCACCCAGTATAAAACTCAACTCAAAATGGATCAAGGATCTAGGAATTAGACCTGAGACCCTTCACCAACTAGAAGAAAAAGTAAGCCTGAATCTCTATCACGTTGACTTAGGACCAGACTTCCTTAACAAGACACTCATAGTGTAGAAATAAAAGCAAGAATCAATAAATGGGATAGATTAAACTAAAAATCTTTTTCTCAACAAAGGAAATAATCAATGTGAAAAGAGAGCCTACAAGGTGAGAGAAAATCTCTTCCACATACACTTAAGACAGAGCACTAATCTTCAAAGTTTATAAAGAACTTAAAAAACTTTATATCAAAAATACAAAGAACCCAATCAATAAATGGGCTAAGGAACTGAGCAGACACTTCACAGAAGAAGATATATAGGTGATCAACAAATATATGAAAAAGGGCTCATCATCTCTATAATTAGAGAAATGCAAATTAAAACCACCCTAAGATTTCATCTAACTCCAATTAAAATAGTTATTATCAAGAACACAAGCAATAATAAATGTTGGCATGGATGTGGGGGAAAAGGCTCGCTTGTACATTGCTGGTGGAGTTGCAAATTGGTGCAGTCACTCTGGAAAGCAGTATGGAGATCCTCAGAAAGCTTGGAATGGACCCACAATTTGACCCAGTTATCCCACTCCTCAGTTTATACCCAAAAGACTTAAAATCAGCATACTATAGTGACACAGTCACAGCAATGTTTACAGCAGCTCAATTCACAATAGCTATGCTATGGAACCAACTCAGATGCCCTTCAACAGAAAAACAGATAAAGAAAATGTGTTATATATACACAATGGAATATTACTCAGTCTTAAAGAAGAATGTAATTATGGCATTTGCAGGTAAATGAATGGAGATGGAGAACATCATGCTAAGTGAAATAAGCCAAACCCAAAAAACCAAAGGCCAAATAGTCTCTCTGATATGCAGATCCTAATTCACAATAAGGGGGGCGGTGCTATGGAAGAATAGAGGTACTTTGGATTGGGGAGAGGGGAGTGAAGTGAGGGAGGGGGAATGAGCATAGGAAGGACAGTAGAATGAATGGGACATATCACCCTATATGCATATATGACTTCACAACTGGTATAATTCCACATTATGTACAACCAGAAGAATGAGAAGTTATATTCCATTTATGTATGATAAGTCAAAATGCATTCTATTACCATGGTAACTAATTAGAACAAATTTTAAAAAAAACACAGTGTCAACTCATTCCTATTAGAATGGCTCTTACCAAAAAGACAAAAGATAGGTTAGCTCAGTAGTACAGCAAATGCTTATCATGCATGAGTTCGATCCCCAGCACCAAAGACTAAAACAAAAGACAAAAATTAACAATAGCTGGCAAAAATGTGGAGAAAAGGGAACCTTATATACTGTTGCTGGATATGTACATTAGTAGAAGAATTATGGAAAACAGTATGAGGGTTCTCCAAAAAACTCAACATAGATGTGTTTTCACCACAAATATGATAACTATGTGTAGTAGCACATTCATTAATGAACTAGACTTAACCATTCAACAACATAAATATATTTCAAAATATGTTGTACCTGACAATTAAACACAACTTTATCTGTCATTAAAAAAAATTTTAAGGTAAAATAATGGAAAAATATTTCAGGCAAACACTAGTCATAAGATAGTTGGAGTAAAAGATATAAACAGCAGATAAGCAGACTTCAGAGTAAAGAACAATAATCAGGGATAAGGAAGAACATTTAAGAACAATGAAGAAGTCAATTTATCAAGAAGATATAACAAACCTAATGTATATTTACCTAATCAGAGTTTTCAAACACATGAAAAGCAAAACTGATAGAATCAAAAAGAAATTGAAAGCTTCACCAATTATAGTTGAAGATTTCAACATTATTCTCTCAATAGTTGATGAAACCAGAACAGATAGAGAAGATATGAACAACACTGTCAGTCTCCACATGGCTATGGAACACTCCATCCAACAACAGACTATACTTTCTTTTCAATGTAATATTACATTTATCAAGATGAATGGTATGTGGTCCATAAGACAAATCTCAGTAAATTTGAAAAGATTTAAATTACATGAAATCTGTTCTCAATAGAAGTAAACTGGAAATAAATAACACAAAGATCTCTGGGAAAACCCCAAATATTTGAAAACTAAATAGTATACTTCTAAATAACCTGTGGGCCATAAAGGAAATCAACAGAGGAATTAGAAAGTATTTTAAATAGAATGAAAAAAAAAACCTCAAAACAATGAAAATGCATGGCATGTCACTAAAGAAGAACTCAAAAGGAAATTTATGCCCTAAACATTTAGTTCAAAACATATTATAGACCTGAAATAAAAAGCTGAAATTGCAAAACTCCAGAAGAAAATGTAACAGAAAAAAGCTTTGCAAAGCTGAGAATAGCAGATTTCTTTGACAGAAAATACAGAGCTTTAGTCTTAATAAAAGGCACTGCATCTTATTCAATTAAAAAGTTAGCTTCAACTTGGAGAAAATATGTATTTTTCCATGTATATATGGAAAGACTTGTCCCAGAAGTAGCCAAGTCCTTTTTAACATAACAAAAAATAAAAATGACAATAGCATCTGAATAGATGTTTCATATCATTAGACTTCAGAGGAAAGAAAATCAAAACCACAGAGATACACTCAACTGCCTAAAGTTTAAAAAGTCTGGCAATACTAAGTATTGACAAGGATGGGGACCAACCCAAGCTTTCCTAAGTCACTGATAAATGTAAAAGGATAGTGCAGCTCCTCATATAACCCATCAACCCCACTCCTAGGTATTTACTCAAGAGCAATGAGATCCTAAGAGCACACGGGGAATTGTATGTGAATGTTCACGGCATCTTTCTTCATAATAGCTGAACACTGGATACAACCCATGGGCTCACAATAGGTGAATGGATAGACTGACTACAGTATATTCACACAATCCAAGAGTACAAAGTAAGAAGAATGACTTATTTCTTCAGACAACACAAATCTCAAAAACACTACACCAAATAAAAGAATCAAGACATAAAAGAGTTCATATGATATGACTCCATTTATATGAAACTCTAGAGAAATGATAGTGAGAAAGCAGATCAGATGTCTGAGGTCCAGGGTCATGGGACAGATGACTATACAATGGGTACAAAGATACTGATGGAGATACGGGAATACCATATATCTTGACTGTGGGGAGAGAGCAAATCTATGTTCTTATTTGTCAAAAATATAATCATAATGTACACTTAAAATGGATGCATTTCACTGCATGTAAACTAGATCTCAGTGATGATTAAAAATAAACAATCTACTGCTTAGGCACATACATAGATGATAAAACAATTGTTAGAATCAAGATCATTAGAAATACAAAATTTAGGACTAGGTCTAACCCTGGGTTGGGGAACTAGTGAAGAGACAGTCTTGGGATTAAAAAAGGAGGGGTGGTGGGGAGGAATACACACAGGTGGATTAAATCACTGTGGATAACCCAGTCCTTATATTTTAAACAAACAGAATAACAAAGGCACTACAGGGGAGGAATGAAAACTGCTTCACAATGAATCTAACTCTACAACTGAAGTACGGATTAAAAAAAGGTAGTCACCTCACCCATATATTTCCCATGTCTCGGATGTAGGAAATATGCGAATAAATCCACCTCTCCGATCATTTTCTTCCTTTACCCTCCGTAAAACTTTGATCTAGATGGAGGAAGAGAAAATAAAACAAGCACCTGGGTTTTTTTTGTTTGTTTGTTTTGTGTTGTCTTGTTTGTTTTTTTGGTACCAGGGTTTGAATCCAGGGAAACTTAACCACTGAGCCACATCCCCAGCCCTTTTCACTGTTTATTTTGAGACAGGGTCTCATTAAGTCGCTCAGGGCCTCACTAAGTTGCTGAGGGTGGCCTCAAACTTGTGATCCTCCTGCCTCAGCCCCCAGAGTTGCTGGAATTACAGACGTGGGTTACCACGTCTGGCTCTAAGTACCTATTTTGAAAACTGAAATCCACGTGGTTATTGGACAAAGGAAGAGAGTTATGATCCAAGAAAATGACGAAAGCATGTAGGGAGAAATTAACTGCATTTAAAGTGTTTTCTGAGCAGCTTCTCCCATCTCGAATCTTTCTTTTCAATTTAAGAGCTTGTTGTGGATATGATGAATCACTCACTAATTTCCAGTGAGCCCTATGTTAACCACAAAGGACTGAACCAGAGTGATCCTTACCTCCTCCATTGATAAGCCAAGCACAGAACCACACAGCTTCCCTGGCAGCTTCTCCCGGGCTGAGCCCACAAGGTTTTTCATTTCCGCATCACTGGCAGAGAGTGGACGGGAACGCTAACAAGAAGAAAATAAAAGCAAATTAAAAAAAATAAAAAAACAACTTCTCTTTATCTGTCCTCATCTCCCTCTATTCATTTACTCAACATCATTATCCTTCCCAACGTGTATAAGCTCAAATCTATAGCCCAGTTTCTGTAATTAATCACTTGGCCTGAAACCTAGGGAAACAGATAAAAAACTAGCAAATTTAAAGGCCAGAAGAGAAAAGAGAACAGTAGAAAAACATTATGGGTAAGAGAAAAAAAGACCCAGGTAAAAGAAATGATGTCCATGAGTTTTGTAAGCTAGCATTTACTCCTAATCCCGGTCTTAAAATATATCCAATATGTCAAGGATATGGAAAAAGATTTGAAAATAGTCTCACAGAAAAGAAAGGAAAATGTGTATTTACTCCAGTTAGGAATTATATTCTTCTTAGCACTGGGGAAGGAGAGCTCAGGGAATGGGACACAGGACACAAAACCAAGGAACAGTCCATCAAGCCGCAGATGGACAAGCTGGGTGTGGCAGGTTTTAGAATGTCGGAGGGCACACTGAGACGGGCCTCGTCAGCGACACAGAGGAGCCATGATGGAAGCGCTGTGGCTGCCGGACTTCAGGAGAGCTGGACGAAGGCTCTGGTGCTTCAAGGAGGGATCATCACAGAGCCATGTCCATCAAGGATCCCAGCAAACAATCTGTACTATCTCAGCTTCTGCATGAGGATCAGGGAGGCCATCTGGGTATGAAAGTTTTAAGTAATTCTGATGCTGTGCAGGCAGAGGAACAGAAAGGCAGCAAGGGAAGTCAGACGGTTTGAAGCATGACCATAACTCTATATCCAAACAGATGAAGTGGCGGATAAAGTAAGAGAAATAAATCTGCCGAGTAGAAAAAATAAGAATGAACTCAGGGACTATGGATGCAAACTGCCTTTTTAGATTCCCAAAAGAAACTTCAACCAGGGAGAAGCAGCCCCATTGTATACATCCATGATTATGTCCATGTTTAGACTACCTATGGATGTTTGTGTCTCCAAATCCACATGGCAAGTCCTCTGGGGCCCTGGGGAGGTAATGTGAGTTAGACGAGGTCCTGAGGGTGAAGCCTTGGTCTAACAGAGGGAGCCTGCTCACCAAAGATGAGGTCCCGCGAGCATACAAAAAGGAACTACCTACAAGTCAAAGTCAGAATAAAATATGGGTTTTGTTAGGACCTTGACTTTGTACTTTCCATTCCCCAGAATTGTGAGAAATAAATTTTTGTTGTTTAAACCACGCAATCTATAGTATATTATTATGCCAGCCCCAACACACCAATATACCCAGGTATACACAAAAACATGAATGGTTTGGACACAGGGAGAGAAAGACATACTGATTTCAAAGCTAGCGAGGCAATTATAAAAACTAGATTTTTTAATAGAGAACTCTACAGGAGATACCTATGTAAAGAAAAACCTTGAAATCAACAGAAGTCAGCAACACATGATGGCAGGGACTTTTACCCGTCTAGCACTTACTGTGGTATCTCCAACACCTAGAGCAGTATTTGGCATGGACTAGATCAACAAATATTTGCAGAACAAATAAATGAATGAATGTGCTGACAAACAAATTAATCATATTTAGAATTAAAACTTGCAGAAAGCTTTGGGAAATACTTTAATTCAGTTCAGTCTCTAGGAATACATAAAACAGTATGTGTAGGAATGAGAAGGTAAAAAGGGGAAAGTTTAAAGATTTAAGAAGGGAACCAAGGTAAGTAATATAATCATGTTTTCAAAAATCCTTAAAGTATGATGCTTATTTAGTGCATTATTTTGAAAAGTCAAAATATTAAATGAGAAGCTTGAGAACTCCTTGTGTGATCACACCCTACTTACTGTTTATCAAAAAATACTTATCTAGGCCAGACGCGGTGGCGCGCTCCTGTATCCCAGCAGCTCAGGAGGCTGAGGCAGGAGGATCTCGAGTTCAAAGCCAGCCTCAGCAAAAGTGAGGTGCTAAGCAACTCAGTGAAACCCTGTCTCATGATAAAATATAAAACCGGTCTGGGGATGTGGCTCAGTGGTTGAGTGACCCTGGGTTCAATCCCAGTACCAGAAAAGCAAAACAAAAACTTATCTAGTTCACATGGGACAGGATGGCTCTGATCATAAACCACATAAAGTCACTCGTAGTGAATCCTCCAAAGTCAAGTAGCCATACTTGATGCTTTAAGGGTATTTTAAGTCATCTCAAATTATATAAGGCGAGAGCATTAATTCAAATGATATAATAAAATAAAGACCTTAAATAGTTTAGGATAAAAAGAACTCTATTTAAAAGTGTTAATAGGTTAACACCTATAGTAAAATGTTAATAAAAGTATTTTAGAAAATAGTTATTACACGAGAATAGTTTTAAGGAATCCATGTTTGTAATTATAAGAAGAAAGGTCGAATCACAATTAAATAATATCTAATAAGCACCTCCAGTTTGGGGAGTTTTAAAAATGATATTTAATATTCCTGGCTTCCACAAATTACAATAACATTATTGTAACTTTCTTCTAAAATAGTAACTTAAAGTCATCTTATAAACCATGAATTAGCATTCCAAAACTCTTACACTTCTTCAACCACTTTCAAAGAGGTGTCTCCCCCTCCCGTGTCTTCACTCCCAGCCACTCCTCTGATAGTCTACAACTCTAGCCAGCTACTGGGCACTCACAGGCGGACCATCTGGGGTGGGGCAGGACACAGGGCTTCAGGCCTGAGTATCTGACCAAGGTATTTGGGAGGTGTGAGAAACAAAAAGCTACCACCTGAGTCAGAGACAGATGAGAATGAGAAAAGGGGAGAAGAAAGAAAAGGAAAGAAAGGAGATGTTCACGAGTGTCAAAGAGACACAATTGGAGACAAAAAGCAAAAGGAATCAGATTGATTTGAAAGGTTTTCACGACTATCAGAAACAAGGACAAAACAACACAAATGTAAGCCATTCTGTGGTTTCAACTCTGGGGACCTCAAAGATAACAAACCACATGTTCCAATGGGTTGACAGACTGCAGTAAGGCAATGAGCCCCCTCTGAACTTAGAGAGACCCATTGCCACTGCTTAGATGACACATGATTTAGACTACCAGGTGCCCAGATAAATTTTAAACTGTTAAATTACTATTGAGGTAAGAATTCTACCTTGCAACATGGATCAAAGATGTTAAATTATCCTAAGCAAAACTTATGACTCAGAAATCTACCCAGAGAAGAAATGTTTATGTATCTAACCATTATTGCTAAGGAAGAATTGACCGAGAATGTTAAATTATTGAGACAAGGAACCCTGTGTCCCCACTCACACCAGTAAGAAACAGATGTTGATTCAGAAAAAGTATTCTCATCCTAAAGAAAGCTGGCAAGTATTAATAATAAGAACCTAACAAAGTATAGAACATGAAGAAAGGTGAGCTCTCCTAAAATATATCATAATTGAGGGGCAGAAAATAATCTGTTTGACAGAATTCAAATGTAAAGAATAAAAAATTCCAACAGTTTCACCGAGTTTGGAATTCATCATTAAAACCAAAGGAATAAGAAATAAGCTCAATTAATATGTGATACAATTTGACATCTAGAACATGAAAAGGTAAACTCAAGTTTAAAAAGCAAAATGAAGGACTACTATCAAATGAAAAAAATAAACAAAAAGAATGACTTATTAATAAATCTCGGTAGATATGGACCAAAAAATGTTTTCTAAGAGAAGGTTTAAATTTAATGATAACCAGAAATGGTGGAGGTAACTAAGTAAGTTAGCAAGTAGGCTTGTGTTACAATAAAAGAGGTAGGAAATGTATGGAACTTTGGAATAAATGTAAGTCAGCAGGCCTGAGAGACATGCATCTTATCCTTAAGGGAACTGGCTTTAAAAACAAAAAACTTAACAAAACCACTAGCCATTATGTCTGAAAACTCATGAAGAACTGAGGAGGTACCATAGGGTTAGAAAAAAAAAAAAATGATGTACCAATCTTCAAAAATGTAAGAAGTATGCTCCTGGTGATTACCACCTGGCAAGTCTAGCAAGAAAGCCTAGTAAAATAATGGAACAAATGTTAAAAGAAAAAAAATCCATAAACATTTGGAATTTAATAGTCTCATGAATAGTACTATGGAGACTGCTTTATTTATTTTAAAACATGCTTTCAAAGTTTGGCTTTTCGGGCAAAATTACAAAAATGGAGATTACAGAAGATACATTTGATGTCTTTGGATTTTAGAGAAGTGTCTGAAAAAATTATGTAAAATGTTTATTCTAAATTATATTTCCAGTCAAGGGTTACAGCCATGATATAATGAATACAATACATTGACAAAACTGAAAACAGTTTAAAAAAAACAACTCAAAGGGGATAGCAACAGCAGTAAATGAAGCTAAGAAGTAATTTTCAGAATGGATACTCATGAAGCATTATTGAGAACCTCCATTACTATCTGGAAGAAAAAAAAAGAAATGAACAAATAAATAACACTTGTAGATGACAGCAAATGTGTAAAATGTGATTAGAGATTGATGAATATCAAAATAACAATAGATATTAACAATGGAAAAAAGAAAATCAAAACAGGACTCAGACGTGTGACAAGCACTATGTCTTCTGAGTATGCCCGGAGTGAACAGCACTGTCCTAAGTATCCGACATGTTTTATCCTTACTCTCTCATCATACTTCCATGTGTGTATCATGCTCCCGTTTGGTGATGTGGGAACTGAGCCGCAGAGTTAAAGGAGGGTGCCAAGGTCCATCAGCAAGCTATGGCAGAGATCAAATCTGAATCCAGGTCTACCTGACTCTAAAGTCCAAGCTCTTTGTATACTACCATGCAATACAATTTCTGATGAGTGGAAAAATCTGACATAGAATTTTGAGGAAAAAGAAAAATGTAGATGGAGATAATAAATCAGAAAGGAAAAGGCAGTCAAGGGGCAAAAGTACTAAGACTTCATGATGAAAACGTGACAGTCTACATGGTCAAGAGCAGAGATTTCTTTTTTTCTTTTTCTCTTTCTTATTTAGTTCTGATGAACTCCTATAAGATTGAGTGCTTCATTAGTGACAAAATAGGACACTGCAAAGAACAAGAGTCAAAGAATAACATGTTTGATGGTGATTGAACAAAGGTTCTGTGGCAGGTAAACAGTGTTTAAAGACCCGAGAGAGAAGCCTGGCTCTCCAGCCTGGCATCAACAGAAAGAGGACTTGAAGTTCTAGCCTACTGCTTTAAAAAGATATCAAAAAACAAACAAACAAAAAAATCTGCTTAGAAGAAAGTGACAGCTAATCTGAAATACGACTTACAAGAACAGTAAGAGAGCAAATGCTGACCATTCAGACAGAAAGATGTTTGCCTTTGTTTTAAAGGTAGCATCTGAGACATTAATCATGGCAGGTTTCTAAGATTCAACTGCAAATCACTACATACATGAAATGTCATCTATCAAGAAACTCAAATACAGAACAATATCCAATGTGAGAACACTGTTAATATTAAGATGCTAACAAGTATATTTCATTAAGACATCTGAATCAAAGAAAGTTCATTTGTGAACTGAAATATTTCCTTTCTAGAATATTTTGGTCAAAGCAATATATATACCTCTATGGCCTTGTACATCATTTAAATTTAGCTGCCTCCACCACAGCAAAATCCATATCAGGAAGAGGACCCATACGTTCCTGCATCTTCTACTCTAATGTTCTATAACCAAGAGTACTTGTGTGCTTGTCTTTCTGTTTATTCCATCTGGTGTGACTAAACTATGCAAAAAAAGCAGATGCATAAAATATGTACCATGAAAGGTTAAAGCTGAAAGATTTTCCATCTGCAAATGGAAATTAAATTTGAATGAAGTCTCCAAATGATCCAGAACTTACCTGCTTGGTATATGATGACTGAAACTGTGCAGATACTGGGCGCTATAAAAGACAGAAAAATGGAATAAAGGCTTATCTTCTCCTAACATGCCTACATTTTCCATCTTCTACATCTATGATATAAAAAAGGAAAAAAAAAATCTCCAAGCACAGAACAGAGGCAAGAGGCCTACACTTTGTGGATAGAGAATTTATATTTTTCACACTTTTTCCTACACAATTTGCATTCCATCTTCAACTTCTCACCACTAAGGGCACAATTCTGCCAGGCACTAAAGATCATCATCACCTGACCATTGGTTTCAAACAGTACATGTAACTAGGCTATAGTTCTTTTAGCACCTGTATGTAAGTGTTCTATGGGCTACTTATGGATGACATAATGCCATTACCTACCAGTGAGCAAAACAAACATTAAGTAGATTGCGTACCACGTGCGAAGAATTGCCAATAAAAAAAAAAAATGACAGACAAGCCAAGAGAGGGATTCATTCATCCAAGCTTGCTATACAGCTTCCCCTAGAAGTGAAATTTGGCAGAAACTATGTTAAAACTGCACTGAAACATTCACAGTTCTTTCTATATCATTTTTGTGGCTCTTGCCAAAGATGCTGCAGGAAATAACCTGCAAAGGAATGTGATTGCTCAAATTAAGTTTTCCCAGTACACCTAAGTTAATTCTCTACTTTTTCTTATTAAAATTTAAAGAAAACCCTTTGATCTGCGATGATGCACTGATCAAGTACAACTCTGTTGCCTGGTTTTATTTGTAATCCAAGATAATACCTCTTAAAATACAGTACACCCTGTTCCACATCACAATAATACTTAGGAAGTCATTCCAGAGCAGGGGTCACAGATAGACAGCCGACAGACTGTATCTAGCTCAAAGACTGTTATGTTTGGCCTGCAAACCTGTTTTTTTTTTTTTTTTTTTCTTTTTAATGAACTAGTTGCTGATACTTAAAAGCAAGATTTCTGATTTCTCTTGACCCCAGGAAGTTCTCAGCCCCCTTGGCCCACACTGATGCGTGGCAGTGATCAGTTAGAGCACATTTGTTAAACAGACGCCCCTTTTCCATTAGGCCTGTGCTTTCCTACTAGCCCCTGTCACATCACTCTAGCTGTGTTACACCTGCCCTTCATACGCACAGCATCACCTGCCTGTAGGCAGATGAGTCTGAAAATCCTGTTCTAATGGAAAATTCTGTATTGAATAATAGTATATGAGCTTGGCAAACATAAACAGCATCACTCTAAATAAGATCAGCAAGCAAAAGGCAGGCGAGAAGGAAGAGGAATGGAAGAAAGAGAGATGAAAAAGGAAAGGAGTGGAGGGCTGAAGTAAGGGTGGGAGAAGGATCAAAAGGACAGGAGGAAAAAGAAAGAGAAGAGTGAAGGAGGAACACAGAAAAGAGCCAACACCTAGTAAAGGAGAACTGAACAATTTAAAAGCCACAAACTAACAAATGCAAAACCATACAATGCAGAATAAGTAAGTGATGTTGCCATGAAAAGTGAAGGTCACGGGAAGAGAGGAATGGATTTAATAAGACAATACCTCCAAAACTTCTGGGTAGGCAAGGTGATTAAACCCGATGGACAGAGGGGAAAGATGGAACTTTTAAATGAGAAGAAAAATTAAAAGCAAAGAAAACAGAAGTGAGGAAACAGAAAGGGACTCATGAGATGATGGAACGAGCAGACAGAAGGATTAGCCGATTGGTTTGTAGAACAAAATCTCAGCACACAAAGACAAGAGCAAAGTTTGATCAAATGTTGTTTTTGACAAGCCTACGTTTCTCTGGGCATTTATTTCATTTAGCTTCAATCAATAACTCATGATCATTCAGGGTCCTTCGAAGAGAATTTCAGGTAGAGAAGATGCTATTTCAAGGGAGCATCTTTGAAATTAGTCTGAAGATCAGAGAGAACGCAGTAATGACTAAGAATTAGTAGGCTCCCTCTCTGTGCTGTTTATGAGTATGCCCATTTGGGAGGCGGGAGGTACTTTTTGAAAAGAGAAAGAAAGGCAAAAGGAAAGGCATGAGAAAAAGAAGCCAAGAGAAAAGACAAAACAAAAGCAGGGAGTAAGCTGGTTGGAAAGCACTGAAAGCATAAGCTTTTGGCCACAGCTGAACATGACTGTCCCTGTCTAGACTGATCCCCAATTCTCCTCCCCTAAGCGACCTCACCTCCATGGTGCTTCAGCTCCCTCATTTACATCTGCTGCCACTTCCCTGTAGTCCTCCCCTGGACTCCCTGCTACTGAATTTGCTTACCTGAGATTTCTGGAAAGGGTTTCGCCTGGAAGACTCGAAGGTGGGATAAATTGGCCGAGTAGATGCCCGCTGGGCAGGATCTTGGCACACAAATCCTAAATGGGGAATGGGACACGTTAAAACCTGCCATTTTCTAAGATATTAGCAGATCTGGCTGCAACTTGAGATGCACAAACTCAGTTTCACGGTCATAAATATCATAGAGATCCATCCTCAAGATGAGTATGCTAGTTGGGTAGCTGAAATGTGATTATGATTGAGAAAGAGATGTAGGTTCTTGATGAATCCTGAATAAATGTGTACATGGCCATTTTAAAACACAGTTATTAATAAAAGCAAGTTATTTCAAAGTGCTTCCAGGAATCTGACTAGAAAATGATGTTGTTTTTACTGGGAATCCAAAAGCAAGAGAGAGATGTTGTGCTGCTATATGATCTACTTCTGGAATTGCCAAAGGTGGCCCACTGGCTACTCCCAAAATGGGCTTTGTATATTATCTATCACTTAAGAAATTGGACTTGAGCTAATTTCACTGACTTCCTAAAAAGAACTGGATTCCCATCCAAGAAGAATAGAGTAGCTAAGTTTTATAGCATTTGCTGGTACATCAAGTACTAGTTCATCTTGAATATGTTTTATTATGTCTTTTTAGAGAATTTTAAAAAACAACAATAAATCCACATCATATCCACCTGACTGCCCATCTCCATTTCAAAGTTTTGGCTTATCTACTTAAAATGAGATTTCTTCTTTGGGCTGCTTTGGTTATAACTACTATAGCAAGGATCATGTTGAGACCAGGAGAGACTGTCCAGCAGAAATACAGCCAGTCTCCTTTGTAACCGGCTTCGTCAGTGGGTTTCACTTTCTCAGTCCAGAGAAAAATAGACTTTCTGCAGATCTTTGCTTAATTCTCTGCCTCAGCTCATAATTCCTATGCCCCAGGTCTCAGCCTTAGTTGTGGTTCAGCCTCAGGACAGGATGGAGCCAGGGGGAGTAGAAACATATAAACACTTCCCTGAAAATATAATTTTTTAGTACAAAACATTCAGCATGGCTTAGGAACTGCCAGTTGGCAATACCTATGGAGCCTGACAAAATGGATGCTCTAGTTCATTTTTATGTGAGACTGCTTCAAAAAACACTACTACTCACCTACAACAGTGAACATATCTGAAATCATACTGGCTTTAATTTTTAGGTCCAGAGGTGCATCACTAACAAAATAGAGAAAGAAAAGAACAATCGATAATTTTATAGGTTAACAGAATAGCTGCTTTCTAATGGGCCCCAATATAGCAAAGTTTCCAAATGTTGATGAGAAGCAACACATAAAGCACATCAAATCCATGGAAAAAGAAAAGAACATCTGGGCAAAAGTACTAGAAATAAAAGCCTGGTGTTAAACTCACCCTCTGTAAGGCAGGCCCAGCACCAACACATTGATTCTCTAACATGTAATCTTTTTATTCCAGAAGGTCTTATGCAATTCAGATTTTGCACAAGTCAAGAATATTGCTTCATTATCACTGTGGGTTTTAAAGGCTTAGACTTTTAGTGTGCTCTTTTACGAGTGTGCCTATTATCCAAATTTCGTTTTACTGCTGCAATAGTTGAATCACATTCACATATAAGACAGGAAACTTTGGCCACCTTCATAGTTTCCTGTAAGTCTTCATTTTCTGTTCTAAATCAATCTTCTTAGGCTTGCAGGCTTGCAAATAATGCAGAAAGACACAAGCAAGCCATACCAGAGCTCACCAAATGATGCAGCAGGAACCCACACAGAAACAAGAGCAACATGATCAGGAAGCAAAAGGCCAGCTTTGGTGTTCCTCCATGCTGCACCTGATGCAACACCCTGGGGATCTCTACCAGTGTCTAAAGTGCTTTACTGGGCAATCTGCAGAAGGCTGACTCAACCAAAGTGCACATCACATCTGCAGCATCTGTAACATCTAACTCTACACCTTACTACTGAGGTGAAGCCAGACTCCCGCTCCACTGGCATTCCGCCAAACTTTCTCATCCTTAAAAACTCAACAGCTGGGTGGTCTTTGGCATAAATCTGTAGGGTTTTCTATTTAGTTAAGTGTATAGCTAATAGAAATTCTGGCTGCAGAGGTAAGAAGAATCTTCTCTGGTACTGAAAAATAAGTTTCTTTCCTTCTTCTAAACAAGAATTGGTATTTAAAAAAAAAAAAAAAAAAAAAAACTTAAAGGTTTTTTGAAGTTGTTAGACTTTAATTTTGGATGGATACCAGGACATGGAAGGGGCAAAAGAACCAGATATTACCTACACAGTCAGAGGTCCAGACCTGAGACTGCATAAACCTTTGGTAATAGAATACGATACCATATGTATTTCTTTATCCTTAACAGAATACCTACGAAGTTAAAAAAAAAAAAAAAAAAAAAATGCTTGGGTAAAAACAAATGCAGAAATCATACTCCAGAAGACCAATAAACAGTAAGCATATACTGCAAACTGACATGGAAGACAGGGATCCCTGGTTGCCATATGGACTTTGAAAACATGCCAAAAAATCATTTAAAAATTTAAGCCATCTCTATCTAATAATAAGGGGGAAAGTCTTCCAGTGTTAAGTGAAATGACCCAACCCTCCCCCCTAGAAAAGTGTTTTAGTGTCACTTGCAGGTTTGTCCTTTTATAGTTGATGGAAATGACTTACCAGGCCAAAGAAGGAGAGAGATTCACTTCCAACAACCATGGCTTCAGAGTAGAATCTATGAGCACATCAAAGCCATATAGTTCTAGGAATACAACACAACACACAAGATCATTTAACACATTAAAATTGCATAAAGATCTGAAAGGGCTGATCCAATCAACTCCCACCAGAAGCCTTAAAAACTCAAGAGTATAAGTAGTAAATGGAAACAGAAGCACAGAATCTTTTAAGTTCAAGACATTAATCAGGTTCTAAAGCTAATTTTAAAATATTATACAATTCCTGTTTATAGCACCAACTCTATTTGTGTTCCTAAGTTCCCCACAGAGAGCAACCTGACTCAACAAGAGCTAACAAGCAAGACTCTGCTGTGCTCACGGATAAAAAGCTGTTGAGAAAAGGAACGAAGCAAGTGCATCCAACATCAACTCTTCTCTGGGCTACCACAAACCTCCCTGCCATACCCTGAAAACAGAAAAATCTACTCAAGACTGTAGGGTCCTTCCATCACATTTTCTCAGACGTAAGATCTTGCTTTTGCAACCTAGGTCAAGAAGACATTTAAATGTAAAATATATTTATTATTTCCCCTCTCCTATGGTTTCAATCTCCCTTTGAACACAGAAGATAAAATACTTGGACTATAGACAGAGAGTCAGAAGAGAAAAGAGGAAGCCAGGAATGGTAGAGCAGGCCTGTGACAAACCATCTCACACCATGACCATTTAAGGAGCGGGACAGAAAAAGATCAAATTTCCACAGTTTCTGGATTCTTTCCTGATTCTCTTCTTCAACCTCCCACCCCAACTATGGCAAGGAGCAAAACAAGACCCATGAGTAGACTCTACTCCTAGATAGCCTGATTTTATTTAACAAACTCAGAGAAGAAAGGTTAACTTTGGAGCCCTTCATATTATTACTAGTGAGATCCTCTCTGTAGAAATCACAGTGGTGTACTGTCTTGAGGTGCACATATCAAACAAGTTTCATAAGTGCCGCAGATGCTCGAACTTCCCACCCCAGGTCACTCAAAAAAATTACTTACACCTTTTCTCCAAGAAAAAAGACTAGCTTCCTTACTGTGATTAGAGGTCATGCCCACAGAACACAACAGAAATTTTCCAGAAATCCATTCTGAAACAAATTTCCTTGTTTCAAGAAGGGTATTTTTTTTTCCTTTCATTTCTTAATCCTCTCAGAAAGAAAGAAAAGAAAAAGAAAAAATAAAATAAATGTAGACTTCTAAAAAGATGGCCTCAAAGACTCTCAGAACACAGGAAGTCTGAAGTTATATGATGTAGTCCCCAGAATCCTAGAAGGGGGATCTAGAGACCTGGTAGTCCTCATGACTCTGCACTGTGGAACCTGGGGAAGTCACTTCTCTCTCTGACACTTCTTTAGCAATCTTTGGTTTCCCTTGCCCTCTGTATTAATCACTGTTAATACCTGGATGCTCAGCAAATCTCTATCTTGTTTGTGCTGTGTGAAGACAAGAAGATGTTTGTATTCTAAACCCTCTAGGGCAAAGTTTTCATGCATGTATTGGCTTCCATAGCAATTATATAGGATTCCAATGAATTTGCAAACTAATAAAAAATTACATGAGTGTTTGAGATGATATCTACCTTCAGGTAACTATATAAAATGTATATATCATCTACACTTTAAAATGTAAAGAAAAGGAAACTCCTTTACCCATCTATTTTGGTAGCAAATTCATACCTTTTATAGCCACTAGAATCCTCTGAATATCTTGCCCAACCTTCAATAATGCCACAGGATATTCCCCCTTTATCCTGAGAAAAATCTTTTGGAATATAGCACCGACTAAGGCTAAAAAGGAAAAATTTGTACAACCTAGAAGTCCTTGTAGACGTTATACAAACAAGAAAGCACAATATCTGATTCAAGAAAATAACAGTCTCTTTAGTTTTAAAAGCTGAATTTAGTACAGGATTCAATTGTTTCATAAAGCAGTAATAATAATCATGGTATGAAGAACAGTGAAAATAATGATCGATGCATATATTAATCAGGTTTGTAGAATTAACCACAAATTAAGACATAGTTGGATTATCAATCCAGGAGAGCACTAAGCAAGCACCACATTTGCTTAACCATTTCCCCAAATCACAGGCAAATTACAGGAACCTCAGTGGAAAGGTTGAGAACAAATATTTTGGTTAAGTGAAAGAGAAAAAAATTGTCCTAAGAGAGAAAACTCCTTCACAGTGCTAAAGTAATTTTCACCCCCGTGAATAAAACCTGTTGGGGCTAAATGATGTCTATGGGGAGCGTGCCATAGTAAAAAAGCTAACTACACCGCGTCAGGCTTGAATCTGCAGTAACCAAAGAGTGGAGAAGAAATACATGTGGCTACGTGACACCATTACAACACCAGCTCACTTAAAAGGCTGGAATCAGGGAAGAGAAATGGGACAAAAAGACGCTGTGCATCTGCTATCTCTCTTGAATAATCAACTCAGCCTGTGACAAGAGACTAAGATGGCAGCAGGCTACGAAAGCCCTCCTAATTATCCTTTTAACGAGGGCTGAACTTTTCTACCAATGCTAAAGATTATAAAAGGTAAAGAGAGGGTTGTGCTGAGAATATCAAGCTTCCTCACCTTTTCATTTTTGTGTGTTTAAGCAGCCAGGTCTAGAATTTCAAAACTTCAGTATCCAAGATGGGATTCACTAGTGTCCCTGTCATCACTGGGTGCAGGCAAGCCAGGCTTTTCCTGTGCTGATAGTTCCTCTCTTTGTTCCTCTGTTCAGAGCCACTATTTTCCAAGACTGTTGATACAACCTTATTTAACATTTCCCCAGGACAATTTTTCTTGGTGAGAAAAATTTCCTTCAGCCCCTGGCCAAACCAAAGCAAACCTGAAAATGAGACTATTTGGGGTAAAAGGCTGCTTCACTGTACCTTCTGCTTCACATTTGCACCCCTTTCTCCCCATTGCTTTAAACATGGCTTCTTAAAACAGCACTCCACACTTAGCTGTCTGAACTCTCTTAACGCCTGTTCACTCCCCAACCCATAAAAATCTGTTTCTGCGTCAACCATCTAGTAATGGACTGTTCTCACTGTGATCGCCAAAGAAGGCCTTATGGCTAAACCCAAGTATCTGGAACTGTTGACACCTCCTACTTATAGGAACTTCCTTCCTCCTTGGGTTCCAGGACACTGCTCTCTTCTGATTCTCCTCTTAATCCTTCTCTTCAGACATCATCAGGTCTCTTTCTTGCTCAATTCTATTCTCTTATTCTCCTGGCTACAATTAATATTATGAGGATAACATTTAACTGTCTTTAGTCAAGTGTCTCCTAGATACCAAATCCATAATTCCAACTGCTATTTAGACATTGTCACCAGCACATCAGCACTTGGTATCTTTGCCCAAAATCATTTAGTTTCCTATCCTGGAAAATGGTGACCCCATTCGCCAGGTCTCAAAGCTAGAAACACTCTCCCTGCCACCTCCCAAACCAAGTCTCTCTCTCTCTTTCTCTTAAACCCAACAGATCTCCTCTATCCCTTCAAAGGTATCATTTACAATGGTGAAGTGAAAGACCTTAAGGTAAGTTTAATGAGTCTTGGTATCTGGATGCATCCATGTAACCCACACTCCCATCAGCCCATGCAGAATATTTCCATCACCCCACACAGATTCCCTGTGCCCTTTCCTGGTAAATACCTGGCCTATTACCCCTAATCCTGACAATCACAATTCCTATTTTTTTTTTTCACCATAGATTTGTTTTGCCTACCTAGAATTTCCTATAAATTGAATCATACGAAATATAATCTTCTGAGTCTGACATCTTTAGCACATTTTTGGGGTTCATCTACACTGTTTTTGGTCTTAACTGGTTTATTGAAGTATGACATATATAATAAAATTCACCCCTTTAAAGTGAACAGTTTGATAAGTTTTGATAAATGTATAGTTGTTTACTCAGTCAAGATACACAACAATTATCACAAAGTGTCCTCATGCCCCTTTGCAGTCAATCCCCATACTTCCCTCATCCCCCAGCAACCACTGATCTGATTTTTGTCTCCTTTTGACCTTTTCCAGATAATCAAATAAATGGAATCAATACAGCCTTCTGAGATTGGCTTATTTCACTGAGCATTGTGCTCTTGAGATTTATTTACACGTGCCAGTAGTATAATTCATTTCTTTTTTTGCTGAGTAGTATTCTACAATATGAACATGCCACATGACATCCATTCAGCATTTGATGGCTATTTGGGTTGTTTCCAATTGTAGGCCATTATGAATAAAGCTGCTGTAAATGTTTGTGCGGAGGTATCTGTGGGAGCGTACGGTTTCCTCTCTCCTGAGGAATCCTGAGTAGGAACGCCTGGTCACCTCGTGAAGATTAGCTATGCAGCTATAGCACCTACCATTAACCTCCCCACTGCCATCAGAATTACCCTTCTAAAAAACCAAATCTGGCCAGGTGTGGTGGAGCACGCCTGTAATCCCAGCAGCTTTGGAGGCTGAGGCAGGAGGATTACAAGTTCAAAGCCCTAAACAACTTAGCAAAACCCTGTTTCAAAAAATAAAAAGGGTTGGAGGTGTAGCTCAGTGCCCCTGGGTTCAATCTCTGGCACAAAAAAAAAAAAAAAAAATCAAATCTATCACATTGAGACAGTGAATTGGTCCAGCAATAAACACTAACGTCAGATTGGTTCCTGAAGGATTTTAAATTAGTCACTGCTAGTAATACTGTACAGTACTCCCCCTGTTATAACTGCCATCTTGAGCTCTGGTTTGAATTAAGATAAAAGTTAAAGAAAACAAAAATAATCCTATTACTCTTTGCTCAAAAGCTTCCAGTAGCTATCTATTACCTACAGATGAACTTAAACTTGTCAGTCTTTTACAATCTGGTATTAATCCACCTGTATGACCTTATCTTCTAAACCCCCATTCCATGCTGGCTACATCTAGTCACACTTCATACCATTTCAAAAAATGCCACATCGTGTCCTGACACTGTATCTTGCTATCATACTCCCGTCAGAAATGACTTTTTGTAGCCCTAGGTAGAGGTGGTAACTCTGTGTATTCCAAGAGCATTATGCTCATTCTACTACTTGCTCTGTCATTTATCGTTTCATGTTTGCTCTTCCCCATCCCGTGAGGGCAAAGGCCATGTTTCCTTCATCCTTATATACCAAGCAGCCTGCTCCATAACTAAAACACAGGAGAAGGAAGGAAGGAAAGAAGCAAGCGGGGGTGGGGGGGAGAAGGAAGGAAAGCAAGAAAAGAAAAGAAAAGAAAAGAAAAGAAAAGGAAGGAAGGAAAAAAAACTTAAGTTTAAAAAACCATACAGTTTTTGAGAAAGAAAATAATCTGTAGCTACTCCCCGCAAAATAACCTGATCCACATGACCTGAGAATAATACATACCACCAATCAAGAAGAAAATTAAAGAAATTCTCAATATAAATTTTACATATTAAAAATATATTAAGGAAAAACTGACAAAAGATGATCTAGGAAGAGAAAGGGGAAAAAAAAGATTTGACAGAAAATAGTTCATCCAAGGCCTAAGAGATTATTAAACATGTCACACCACTAATTTTGGAAACAGTCCACTAACCCTCCCCAGAAATAAAGTCCCAGTTGAAGTTATAGTCCCAGAGGCAATGGAAAGTGCTGACATTAGCCAGTACTCACTGTCACTGAAATCCTTTTGTATAAAGGAAATTCTTTTCACCTTGACTTTGGATTCAAGTGTAAAAGTGAAGAGAGGTCTTTATAATGGGGTCCATGAGAAGAGTTTTGGAAAAAAGCAGACCAAGATCCCACATGAAACTGAATGAAATTAAAGAAAAAGGCCACAGACAATTTACTAGCTAGTCCAACAGATCAATATGGTATCTGGCTACCAGACATAAAGGCAGATTTGAGAGGATTATCTAGGAGAGGGTACTCTTGACTAGAGGGTAAGAGTGCCCTTTCAGAGTCCTGATCTGCTAGAAAGGATGATATCAAAGGATGATATCATTTTTCCTGAGATCTAGTTACAAGAGAGCAGAGGAGAATCCAGGATATGAGGCATGCCAAAAGTGGCGGGCTCATCAGAACTTGTCTTTATGTGGGTGGAGAAAGAGTCAGAGACCTGGCTCCCAAACTTGGTTTTGCCATTTATTAGCTGCATGACCTAGGATAACTTATTTAACCTTTCTAAATCTTTTTTTTAACCCATTTTATGGTATATGGTATAGGGTAAAATAAATACCGATGACACTGCTAGAACTGGAGGAAATCACCTTTGTTTGCTTGACAAACGGTAGGTACTTCCTATAACCTACAAGTCCCTTCTAGGGTCAACTTCCCTTCCCATCTAAATAGAAGTAAGGAATAAACTGGAAAAGGAGATTATCTTGAAAAGTGAACACTTGACTTTCATTCTTTTTTAGTTGGAGGTCAAGTGGTTTACACTCTTGGAGAATGTGTACTACATACGTTCAGTCCTTCGATAGTCATTTATGGGCCTGCTCCCTTTAAGATCTTCAGTTTACCCTGAGGAAGCCATAGAAGGCCAAACCAGATTTCATTCAACAAAGAGATGTACTGGGCATGGGTGGCCCTGAGCTCATGCCTCACTGGTCTCTGATTAAAACAAGGCCAGGCTGTAAGTTCCCTAAGTGGTCTCACCTCTGATCCACAGGATCCCACTGGATCACAGTGCATCACTTTAGCCATCCTCACATACAAAGATAAAACCACTGTCAGCAGCAATATCTTTAAAGGACAGCTAACATCCTGTTGTTTTTGGCTGTTTTTCTTCAACTGGTCAAAAGGCTGTTCTCATAGTCAGTTATCTCACAGTGCCAAGTCCCTTAGCATATTTTAAAAAGCTGCTACTAAAGCATATTATTTCACATATGGTCATATTTTCACCATCTTGGAAGGCAGTAAAGAATAATCATCAAAAACCTGTTTTATTGAGGTGGGCATTGAACATTACATACATGAAATTTCATGATCAAGATACTACAATTGCCACGATATAACTTCTGACGCCCAGCTCTCTGAAGCCCAGCTCTTCAGGCTGTCTCTTTTTTCACTCACTAGCTCTAAAACCTGAGACATGTTAATTTTTCAAGCTCTCCCTTTGTATATATGAACTAATTATTTTCTAAAGTCCTTCTAGATGTACAAATCTATGAAAAAGCTTTAAATGACCATATTTACATCTGTACATAACACTGACAATATAACACAAGTATAGGTATGTACCACCCCATGTAAATTTTGGTTGGAGAGGGACAGATTGTTGATGGTAATGCACTACTGAAAGACAGCAAGAACTGTCTTCAAACAGCAAGAACTGGGGGAAGAAAGCTAAAATGTATAAATAAAGGAATGAAAGGGAATATTGAAGATACCTGGAAACAGAGTTAGACATCACAGGTGGTCGGGCAAGAAACAAACCACAGGACAGAAACAAGATGGTAATGGAGTGCTCTTGGCACAGAGCCACAGATGGAAGGTCAGGGACAACAACCAAATGAATATAGGGAACTCCATCTCTGGACTATTTGCTTCTCCTAAAAGCACCAACACTCTGTTGAAGCCAAAATCTTCTGGGAAGCTCTCAATTCCTGTTTATTCTAACACAAATGAAAGAGAGAAGGAAAAAAAAAAAAAAAAAAAAGCTTACTCCTTGTAACTTAAACCCCAAGGGAAGCTAAGAGTCAGAGGGAAGCAAGGAGACACAAATATACACACGTATACGAAATCATATCTGACAGTGGAGGGGGAGGTTAATGAAGCACACAAAATCCCAGGGCTGACAGGAAGTGGAATTAGAACCTCAGAAGCCAAGAAGACAGTCAACAACTTAAAAAAGTCCAGATGCACTTGGTTTATTGAAGCTGAACACAAGCAGGAAGGGGAAGGGAGACCCATGCTGATCAAATGGACTTGGGGGGATTTCACCAATCAGAGAAAGTCACTGCTTCTTTCACATTGAAATGTTCTCCTGACCTGAGGTTCAATAAATTCCTAAGCTTCCAAAAAATTAATCAGGTAATAAAACATGTTAGAAAAAGAAACATTCAGGGAAGTTGCCATGATTAACTGATCAGAACAAAGATTTTCACACCAACAACTATGTGAAATTTATCCTCAAGTAGATGTGGAAGAAATTTATTTATTACTTCAATCTGAGGTTTTGGAAGTTGACACTCATTCTATGCCCCCACTCCCATCCTCAAACAGACTGTGATAATTCTAAGGGTTCTAGGCCCTTACCAACCCAGGTACATTGGGAAATCTGCTGTCAAGTCACCAAAAAGCAATTAAAGCAAGTACCAATTGTTCGTTCAATGAACATCTCCACGTATCCTCTAAGAACAAAGGATGCTGCCTGGCACTGGAGGGGCAAAACCAATGGAGTCACTGTTACTGTCCTCAAGAAGCTTCCAGTTCAGTAGGAGAGACAGACACATAGATGACACCAGATGACACACAGGTACTACTGCAAAGTTATGAACAGAGTGCTGATTAGAGGATGGGAGAGTCTAACCCTGACTAGTAGAGTTGGAAAAAGGTCAGCAGAGAATTGACAACTGGGTTTGTCTTGAAGGATGTCACTGAGCTATTAGGTAAAGTAACATGAGAAATGGAGACCAGACACAGAATAAACAGCAGGTACAAAGGCAAAGGGGTAGAAAAAGTCCTCGGAGGCCCAGGGAAATGGCAGAAGATTTGGCTCGACCAATCCTTCAGTGACTGTTAAGAATTCAAGAATAAACTCGGAGACAACCGGGGAAGTATACACGTAAACAAAGCATTGCAACACAGAGGAGGGAAGACGAACAGGCGCTAGTTAGGCAAGGTTTCCAGAGGCAAGGTGGAGCTGAGTCTTAGACAAGAAATGAGTGTGCAAGGCAGACTGTAGGGTGCCCTAGCTGGAGAGCAGAACTGAGACACGAGACACGAAAGCTTGGTGTGCTCAAGAGATACAGTAGGGCACTGCTAAAGTATAAGGTACAAGAGGGAAAAGAGAATTCTAGAAAAGTCAGCTGTGATCAGATCCTTAGAGACCGCAAAGGTCATATAGTTTCTATTTTACTACTTAAGCTTTGGGAGTCACTTAGGAAGACATCAACATCTGGATACACACTTTAATAATATACTATGACCTCTTTTTTCCCTGTGCAACTGTAGGTCCTGATTTATCCACAGCTTCTATTCAGAGTTTCAATAGTATGTCTATTTTAGTGCTTCTTGAGTACAGGCTACAATGATAACCCATTAAAGAAATTAAGAAATATGATGTATAATTATAAAAAATAATTTAAAAAGAAGTTACTGAGTTTAGCATAAGGGCCTGACATGGTGCCAAACACTGCATACATGATTTCATTCCATCTTCATGATCCTCTTAGATGACAGATACCCTCGTTGCTGCCACCTTATAGTTGAGAAAGCAGGATTAGAAAAGCTTGCTGAAAGTCACCAAACTAGTAAAGGGTGCAAATGGATTTCAAATGAAGGCCATCAGACCACTGGGCATAGTGCCACATGCCTACAATCCCAGTGACTTGAGAGGCTAAAGCAGGACAATCACACGTTCAAGGCTAGCTTTGGCAATTTGGCAAAACTCTGTCTCAAAATAAAAAATAAAAAGGGGCAGGAAAGTAGCTCGGTGGCAGAGCACCCCTGGGTTCAATCCCAATACCAATAAATAAAAGAAAGAAAAAAAAAAATGAAGGCTGTCAGGATCTAAAGGCCATGTTCTTTTTTCTCCACGTTTTTACTGGTGCATCAGAGTTGTACATAATGGAGGGGTTTGTTCATACACACATACAATAAAAGACAATTTAGCCAATATCATTCCCCAGTATGTCCCCTTTCCTCCCTCTCCTCTCTCCCCTTTCTTCTCTGCCTCCTGAGCAAGCTGTACCTCTGATGTCCTTGCTGGCTATATTAGTCCACACCGCACTTAAGCATCCTCTGTACTGGTGGGTGACCCTGGCACACTTTACTAACCAGGCCTCATAGCTGCTGAAATCTTATGTGATTTTAGAGACATCCACACTGGCAGTTACTAACAAGTTCCTATCCACAAAGACAGCAAATATATACAGGCAGCCTCAGTGCCACCGTCATAGCTAGCGGGTTCGAAGGAAACAGGTTTGCTGTTTTGGTGCTTGTGAACTGTTTATTTCTCCTTCTCTGTGCCAGGTTGGGGGTGAAGTAAAAGGGGAGGGGGGAGGAGGAGGAAGAAGAAAAAGCAGGAGTAGGAGGAGGGGAAAGGAACCCACTAGAAAGAAGACTAAAACAAAAAGGAGGAGTCATCAGAAAATGGAAGAAAGCACACACTGGTACCAGCCAGAGCATTTTGGAACAGCTCCCAGTCTGGCTGCCAAAGAGCTCTGGAATATATTTGTTAGAGCTGGATTCCTGTACAGTCCGTTGCAGACTTTTTCTGACTGCATGACAGAGAGACCCACACTTCAGTTCTAATCCCTGCTTCCCACACAGAAAGTGAGTTACTCCCAGGGGGAATTCCAGCTAAGCTCACCACTGGCCTCTTAGCGGGATCTGCACACTACCTGATCTCAGAGAGAAAGTGCATCAAGGAACTCTCACTACCGAAAAATCACTAAGGTTCTCTACCCCAGAACTCATCCCAACTCCCCAAGACCCTCTTCACAAAACACACAAGACTCTTGCAGAGTGCCTTACCAAAACAGCTGCTGCGATGAGGGACAAAGGTTTTACAAGCTGTAGCAATAGCTAGCTCAGCAGAGATGATAGTCTTGATGATCAGGTCTTCCACGTGGGCCATCAATGCTGGGAAAAAAAATGTAAATCTGAAGAAAGACCTGGTTTCTAGCAGGACCAGATTCTAGGTCACAATCTAATTGGAAAAGCATGTGTGCTCAATCGGGAAAAAAAGAAAAAAAATAAAAGCAACAACTCTATACGGCAATATTCAGAATACACCCGACAGGGACAGTAATATCCATAAATAGGTTGATGCAGTCAAGAACGGAAGTGTCTGGGGATGCACTCAGGCAGCCTCCTTTGACAGAAGACAGACACGGAATGGAAAAGGAGCCTCTGTCTCTTCCCCTCCTCCCCATCACCCTTTCTCTTGTGAACTGAGGTAGTTTCTCTGCCCGGTGCTTCCCATCTGCTCAAGGCTTAGCAATGTGCCCATTTTGACTCTAAGTCTTGTATTCAGACTCCACTCTGCCCATTCATTCTCCAACTTAGCAACAGGAATGAGAGATAAACTCAGGGACAATGTAGTGGGAAGCAATATATTAAAAAGCTGACAATTTAGTGAATTTACCCTTCACTGAGGATTAAAGCAGAAAGTTACCTTCCAAACTAGAAACAAGAAAAAGGAAATGGGGTTACAGAAAAAGTAACACCAAGAACAATCAGCCCACTGGACACCTCAGCAATACACTGTAGTTAGGAGTGGAACTCCTGGCAAGAGGCCATGGTAAGGTTGTACAAAGTCAGGAAGGAAAACGATCTGGTACTACTCACCAGTTGTGTCTCTGCCTTCCTGTTTCAGGTACCTAAGCATAGCACTCATGCTCCATTTGTTCCCATAATCCTCCACTTCTGGATCATCACAACTGAAACAAAGTAATGAATAGAAGTCATATGCCCCCAGGCCTGGCTAAAAAAACAAGATTCTTTATGAACAGTTTTCTTGGTCCTTTGAAGTTTTTAGAAAAACACTCACTTTGTTGATTTCCTCTCACCCAATTTTTCTCAGTCCTTCTTGTCATGCTTATGTGGAAATTAAAACGCATATAGTGTCCCCTACTGAAAACGGTAAGGGACAAGGCGGCAAATTCTTCCTTAACCAAATAATTATGCATCATGAAAGAGTGGAAGAAACATGTGAAAGGATATAAGCAAATTTAAGAATGGTTGCAATAATTTTACAAAAATGGATTAACAATCGAGCCTTTAAAGTGAATGTCACTCGAGTGCACCGAGTCCACAAAACCACCCTGAGTGCCATTTTCAGACCAAACTGAGTTGGAATGGGTTAGTGAGCTAATTGAGCACAGCAATTTAATGAGCTCACCCTACACAGAAATGCTTTGGCATGTGAAGGAAGCTCCCTCCTCTCTGGTGGTGGATTGGGCCTTCTTCCTACCTTCCGAAGCACCAGGTAGGGAGAGTGCACTAGAGTGGCAGGAAGAGCAATGAAGCACCCACTGCTACAGTGCACGGAGGCAGTGACTCCCACGGAGACTGTGAGTCCTGCCACCTGCAACACATGCTCTGTGGCTGTGCCCCCTTCCCTCCCGCCGTCCTGCCTCACTGCACCTCTCTCATCTTCCAAGGGGAAGGATGTGATGTCTTTGACCAACTAACCCAGCCCACAGGACACTTGTGGGGCCTAAGAGCTTTAGCACCTATCCCAACACTTCCGGATTCCTTCCTTCTTTCTTTCCCTGAACCTACTGGGCACCTATTTTTAGCCTGAGGAGAAAGTGACTGTTTGGGTTTCTTTTCTGTTTTTTCACTTTTTGGCAAAATTACCAGCATGAAAGAAAATTAAGCAAAAAGAACATTTCGACACAGCAGGGTTGGTGCTCCCTTCTGCCACAATCTTTTCTGAGATGTCCTCATTTCTCTTTTAATTTTCTTCCTAATTTTTTTCCTGATCATATAAGTACTTGTTTTAGAAAAATACATAAGAGCACACAGAAAGAAAATAAAAATCACCCACCCACAATCCCACTCCCTATAGTTAAGTAGTACATATCCTTTTCTCTTTTCCACCTCTAGCAAAAATAAATAACTCTAGCTATCAGAAATATTCATGCAAGAAATTCAGTTCCATGTACTGCCTCATAATACGCTTTTCCACCTAACAATACACAGTAATGAACATTCTTTACTTCTGATCCTATGGGTAAAACCCTCATTTAAAGTTAAGTTTCTAGAAATGGAACTGCTGGGTCAAAGGGTACAGATATTTGTCAAGTTCTGGGTATGTTTTCCAAGTGCTGAAATGACCTCACTTGTTGACTTCCCAACGTTCTATATGCCTATGAAATTCCTACTCCTAAGTGAGGGGAAGACAATGAAGAACACAAAATGATGAAAGCACATTTTAGTAGAGAAAGGTGACCCTGCGGCAGGGCAAACAGTGGGGCAGCAGCACCAGGTACGCCTCACAACTGTCACATGACCCTGACAGCTTTCCATAAGTGTTACATGAACAGAAACCTCACATCGAGCCCCAGAGCAGCACTTTAACTTTCTACTATTAAACACCCATGTCTCAATCTGCTTTCCCTGCTTTCTGGCTCAGACACAGCCAGTACCTCACATAGTCTCCACTCTTCTTGTTCACGCTGTAGTTTGTCAGGTGCATGAACTGGTTCCGAATGTTCTTGGCTCCTTGGTCGTATCGCACAGTGGCAAACCTGAAAGGAGGGACACATGTTAAAAGCCAGGAACAGAGGTTCAAGGACACAGGCTAGGGCTGTGAGGGTCAGCCAGATCACAATGATAAAGGAAATGCTAAATGCCTCCCAACTCCCAACCCCAGGCTGCTTAATATATGTCACATATTAATTCAATCCTTGGAACAACTCTATGAAGTAGGGCTTATTATCTCTAATCTATAAAATAGATAGGAAAACTAAATGTGACTTGGAGAGATGAAGCAACTTGCCCCTGATCCAAAATCCATTATCTTAATCACTATGAGATGCTGCATCTCTTATACAAAACCTTGTATGAATAGGAAGGATATAAATGGAAAATAATTATGCCCAACCTGAAAAATTATGTAAAGGATGCTATGGATGATGGGACATTAGCTGGTAAAGAAGTATCTACTGAGTGTCCCCACAGTGCCTGATACTAAAACTCCATGGAGAAAAAGTACGCAAAAAGAAAACGGGAACAGCACAGAAATGTACAGACACAGAACTCACATCCACAGAAAGAACAGAACTGAACTGTAATATTCATTTAAAAAGAACAATAATGGTAACAGTAGACAAAGCAGAACAGCATAAATATGGGCACAGTGCAAGAGACTAATTCTTAAATTTGGAATGAAGGCATAGAGGGATTAAACATGGAACCCACTGAAAACAGGGAAGTAATGTGATATCCTGGACTACTCTCAAAGGAAAACCAAGGCATAAAATACATATGCCTCTGAAGAAACTAAGCAGGGAAAGAGAAAACTTTCCAGTGATGCTCAATATCAACAAAAGGCCATTCAAGGCAAATAATTATGGTAAATATCAATCCCTGTTTACATACCTCTATAACCATATCACCCTCCCCTCAAGGGGTTTTCCCAGGAGGTATATCCAAGTGTGTGAAAAAAACCTGGAAGGCCACAAGTTTATTTTCAGATGATTTACAAATTATTTACATATGCTTACCCAGACTATGAAGTCAACATGAATTTTTACCACATTAAAGGTCAGCATTTAAAAATTTTCCTCTTCTCTATTTCTTCTCACCCACCCACTATCTCCGCTCCCTAATTCCCTGCTCCAGAAATAAACAAGAGCCAAAGAAAGAAAAGTGAAAAGAAAAAAAAAAAAAAAGTACTTAACTCAAAAACTAAAATAAACAAACATGAGACCAGGAAAAAGGATGTGGACAAAGAAAATTCTGACCAGGCATATATGGCTCAAGGACAAGAGTTTGACAAGCATTATGTCTATGCTTGAGAGAGACTTCAGATTTTCCAGAAACTACTAGGAGTTATCACTACTGTCCATCGTGTCACTTGTGGTGGGTAAACTCACTTCTGCATCCCAGTCTTCTTCCTCCAAGTGGGAACAAGACAACAACTCTGAATTCTTATGAAATGCAAAGGGGCACAGCCTGGCCCCCAGAGGCTACCAGCCTTGACCAGACGTTTCCTCACAGTGACATCCTCCTCTCTCCCAAAAAAGTAATGAATTCCAGGGAGGAGAAAGGTCCTGCTTCAGGAAAAGAGGGTCTTCACCCTCTGACTCTGGGTATCTGATCTACCTTGGTCAACAGGGAAAGCCTGGTAAAAGCCCAGAGTAAGCTGCATCTGTTAAGCAAGACATCTGTCACTCCTGGCTCATTTTCTCAAGAGCATACCTTTTTACAAAACCATCTATCTTCTTTCTCATCTTTCTTTTGCTGGGGTGCTTCATTCTGAACCCTAGCAAAGAATATATTACTAATGTCACAGAATGAGCAAAAGTTCCACAGGACAAAGGCATTGCTATTTATTAATCCAGTGGACGGGGCAGAAGACCATATAGAGGAGAGGCAGGGATGTGTGCTCACCCCACCTCCCAACCAGTTAGATCTTATAGCTCTCACTAAAGTCAGATTAAACAGATCTTATGCATCTCGGATCACCAATTCTTTCAAATTGTCCAGACCAAAGTCACAGTAGTCTCAGATCTGGTCTACTAGTCAAGTTCTGATTATCTGATTAACCTGCAAAGGCTTCTGTTTTGTTTTTTAACTTGAATTACTTGACCAACATTCTTTCTTGCAGCCCAGTGGCAGCCAGGGCCCACACGAGTAAATGGTCTACGGTGTGGGAAGGGAGACCCCAGGCTGCACAGGAGGTTATCTAAGTAGGGCCATAGCCCCACGGGGCTCTAGATCCACACAGGAGAGTGTGTGAGTGGGGCGATGGACCGGCAAGGTCAGGAGACGGACTACATTAGAGGGAACTAAGTAAATAAATAAATATGTTGAAGATAATGGAACACAGATTTCTCACTGTTGGAGCTGACACACAAAAATACAGAAAGGGAGAAAGCTACTACATGCCCTGTAGTTTTGAACTTGAATTGGAAGTACTAATATGAACTCCTACTTTCAATGTATGGAGATAAAAAAATATAGATGTGAATGTGCATATGTACATAAACACACAGGCATGCTTTCTAGGGCTGTCCATTGCAAGGTCCTAGAGTGATGAATCCACCTAGCATCCACATCTTCATTTCTTTCTTTTTTTTTTTTTAATTTATTTTTATTGTAAACAAATGGGATACATGTTGTTTCTGTTTGTACATGGAGTAACAGCATACCATTTGCATAGTCAAACATTTACATAGGGTAATGGTGTTTGATTCATTCTGTTATTTTTTCCTTCCCCCCCCTTTTCCCTCTATATAGTCCCTTCTTCCTCCATTCTTGCCCCCCTCCCACCCCCCATTATGTGTCATCATCCGCTTATCAGCGAGACCATTTGTCCTTTGGTTTTTTGAGAATGTCTTATCTCACTTAGCATGATATTTCCAATTTCATCCATTTGCCTGCAAATGCCATAATTTTATTATTCTTTATAGCTGAGTAATATTCCATGGTGTATATATATATATATACCACAGTTTCTTTATCCATTCATCAATTGAAGGACATCTAGGTTGGTTCCACAATCTGGCTATGGTGAATTGAGCAGCTATGAACATTGATGTGGCTGTATCTCTGTAGTACGCTGATTTTAAGTCCTTTGGGTATAGGCCAAGGAGTGGGATAGCTGGGTCAAATGGTGGGTCCATTCCAAGTTTTCTAAGGAATCTCCACACTGCTTTCCAGAGTGGCTGCACTAATTTGCAACCCCACCAGCAATGTATGGATGTACCTTTTTCCCCACATCCTCGCCAACACCTATTGTTGCTTCACATCTTCATTTCTAAAGACTATTCTCCACAACAGAGCAACAAGTGCTCCTTAGAGATATGATTGATTCCAGGGCTAGATAAGAGAAGAACAAGATAAGCCTAAAAGATCTTGTGCTCAAAGAAAAATGGGGATAATCAAGAAGGCACAAAAAGCTAGCTTAAAGGGGCTCCCAGTGGCCAAATCTGAGAAAACTGGAGCACCAAAATAAATTGTAATAGTAAAGGAACCCATTCAATAACATAGGAATCTTTGAGTCTGCACTGGTATAAATAAATGAATAAACATAGGGAAGAAGAGAAAGCTTTTCCTTCAAGTAAAATACCAAATGATAAAAGCAAAAAGGATGATGTAATTAGAAAGCCATCATTGGACAACCACTACAGAAATAATTCATTCAGGCAAGAAATATCAGTAGGCATTAAAAGTACTGAATGAAAAGTTGGGGGTAGAGCACTTGCTTAGTATGTATGAGGCCCAAGCTTGATCCCCTGCACCACCAAAAAAAAAAAAAAAAAAAAAAAAACCTAGGTGAAATACAAAATGAGATTTTACATGGTTTCAAAGTATCTCCTCAGAAAATACTATGAAGGGAAAGACAAAGTAACTTTGCAGTGGATGAATCGGGTAGACACCACCCTCACCAAGCAGTCCACACTAAACAGTTACCATGTGCCTTCAGATATAATGCAATGAAACTACCATCACTTCTGTGGTATTCTGACCCCGAAGGCACAACCTAGGTTTAATCATGAGAAAATATAGACAAACCCAAATTGAGGGACAATCTACAAAATGACTGCCTGTAATCTTCAAAACTGCTGAGGTCGTGAAAGTCAAAGAAAGAAAGGCTGAGGAGCTGCCCCAGACTGAAGAAGACAAAAGCAACAACGATTAAACCTAATATGCAATCCTTGCTTGGGTCCTTTTGTTATGAATAACATTATTGAATAAGTGGCAGAATGTGAGATGGGGTCTCTGGACACAGAGTAAAAAGCAGTCCTTCACCCCATCCTACAAGTTCGAAACAGTTTCAAAATTCGAAGTCTAAAAAATTAAGTTTCACGAGAAAGAAATCTCCCTTTAAAAAAAAAAAAAAACACAGATCTGGTGATTCCATCGGTGACTTACTGGCACGACACCGCAAGCTCCCTTAAGTGGGACAGGTGCTCTCCTACTGTGCAGTCTCCACCTGGCCAACTATCTAGAGGCAATGTACTTATGAGCATTTAGTGTTGTGACCTTTAAACCAGATCTTCACAGATATTATTAAAGTTCATCCTATTTAGGTCTAAAAATTTCAGCACAGTTTCTATATTAGCAACAAAGTAAAAAAGATAACACTTTAATTGGCAACCCTGGGGCCAAATTTGCAAATACTTAATATAACGTAGGCTGAAATTTACAGGATGAATTGAGTTTTGAACCTCTCTTTTAATAAAATGAAAATTTAGGAAAACTCTCAGAACAGAATTTCACAGCCTTTACCTTTAAGCCAAGAAAAGGTGGCGGGGCAGGTGGGGGAGGAGGTATTGCTTTCTTGGCTAACTGAAACCCTGGATGCTACTGAGCAGCTATTGACAAAAACAGAACCATATGCCTTGTTATTTTGAATTTCTCTCTTCCCAGGCTAATGCTGTGCACCATGATGCCCTCTGGAGAGGCTGGGCTGCACAGAGAGCTGCAGCCTCGAGAAGCCTCGCCGATCGAGAGGTTAGCGACCAATACTCCATAGTGGGTCATGTGGTGAGCAGGGTACAAGTATTAATGCATTTTCAATTTATGACATTTTAAAAAATTTATGATGGATTTATCAGGACAAATACCATAATCAAGGAGTATCTATAGTAATTATAAGCATAAACCGAAAGTGCACCCGAGTTGCTTGTTCCAAGGTCTTTACCAATACAGAACCTAAATGGGAAAGCAAGCAGAGAGGGTCAGTGGGATCTCATCAACTCTCTTCCCCTATTCGAAATCTACTGTGTTCTTCTCAGACTCTGACACCATGTGCTCCTAAGGTCAGAGTCACAGAGGCTAGATGCAGGACAGTTAAGCCTCTTCTTTAGTAGTTGTTTTTCTACATTCACTACAAATGTACAGAAAGGAGGAGGCCAGGCCAAAGGAGACCCTGGCTGTGGCACATGAGTTATCGTTCAGCAGGTGTAGCCATTCTGAGCCAGAGAGGCCTGGACAAGGAAGGGACTGCACCTCAGGCAGCCTTGCCAGGAGCCACTGGGCTTCATCCTGGCTTGACCCAGAAAAATCTTATGGAAGAGAGCAAGAGGCCCAAGAGCTCTCTGATCTGCTGTCCACCAGCTGCAGCTCAGAGGCTGCCAAACGCTGCAGTGACTCGGCAGCGCCCAGCAGAGCCGTCTGGGAGGGGATTACCAGCCTGATCCTCTGTCCTCAGAGCCAGAAATGACTCAAACTTCACAAACAGCACGGGCCTGCCAGGGAGGGTGACAATGAGCACTGGAAAGGATTTCTCCCCCTTTCTGGTGTCTCTTCCCCCCCACTTGCTGCTGTGGCAGATTCTGGACAGTGTGCAGCCTGTGAGGTAATCTGAATTCCTTGGCAACCAGCAAGTACCTGAATTCTTTCAAAACCACAGGAATCCAACAGAGAAAAGGTAAATATCCCTGCGGAGCCAGTGTTAATTAGCAAGGAAGGCTACTGAAGAAGGAACTGGGGGTGGGGAGGGGGGAAGGCAGTACAAATGTTTGGGGTCTTTTCTGCATTTCTGCTGAATAATATGGCTGAGGTAGAAAAAGAAGCAGTTCTATTTGAGACCTACTCAGGGTCCCCTGGGTCCAACAGCGTGGGTGGAATGCTCTTGGTTCCCCACTGGACACTTTCATGTTCCCCAAAGTGTTACTGCTACCCATCACTGGGTCTCAGACAACACATATGTTTTTCAATTCAAATTCTGTTCAGATTTTTTTTTAACTTTTTATTTTCCCTGTTTAAGTACAAATTTGGATATAGATTTGTCTCCAAAAGTACTTTGTCAAATTATTTAAGCCCCATATTGGATCCACCAAAAGCTGTAAAATCCAGGACAAAGTCTTCTTAAGATTCCACTCCGAAAGGAAAAGGAATCTCCACCATTTTGGTGAGAACAGCACCCCTCCTTGGAAACCGAGTGTCCCCTGCTGGTGCAAAAGGGCAACGTGCATGGGGAATTGGAAAGCTGGGTGCAGCACTGGGGCGCCACACCAGACCACAAGACGCCGGACCCAAACTCCAGAAAGGCAATTCCATTTTCACATCTCTTCAATATTCTACCCACATAAAAGAAAACAGTGAGAGCTCTGCTTCCAGTGGGAATAAAACAAGGACAACTGAAAGCTCTAACTCATAAATAAACAAACCAGGATCTTCTTTTCAGTCAGTGTAAGAAGGTAAAGAATTTACACAAAATAACTTATTTCACAAAATTGTCTTGTGAAATGGACTTTCTGTCACCTAGCGTTAATGAAGCCCCAAACAGAAATGATCCACTATCAGAGCTTTCCTTTCTAAAGAAGGAAACTACTTTTGCCTCCAGTTCTGTCTCTAGGAAAAACTATGGTTTTTCTTGTTGAGCCTCAAAGTAAAAAGACCTAGAGATCTCATCCCAACCTGATTACCTTCAGTTATGTCTACATAAAGCACACGTCATCCAAGATTACCAGGAGTTGCAGACAGGACTAATGCAGAATGTAATGACACAGTAAGTAGTCCAGTGCACTCTGGGGGTGGAACAGAAGCAGGTGTGTGCCAAGGTACACAGTGAGGATGACACAGGAACTGAGCACGTTGAAATCACTGCACAGAACAATGTGCCCTCACAGGACTCTGGCAAACAGCTCCTTGTGCTGACCTGGACCAGAATTTTGTAAAGCTCTGATACTCACCTATACTTTCCTGTAAACCTAACAAATTCATGTTGCAAGGTCTTGCAAATTCATGTTGTTTTTTGGGCCAAGTGGTCTAAGTATTTACACAGCTATTTTCCTAATTATTCTAAGGAAAAGCATCCACTGATTAAACATACACATGTATAGACTTTATTATATATGTATATGTGTATATATACAATATACACACACAACACACATACACACACACATATACATTTTAATTTCTTTAAATTCGTACTAGAAGCAAGAGTTACTCCAATTCAGTGGGTTCTGATGTCCAACACACAAGCAGTAGTCAAAGCATTTGCATTTCTGTAGTAAATAATGCTATTATTATTCTCTATGTTAAATGTTAATACTGCTCTCATTTTGTCCTCTGAACCATAAAGGTCTTGAAACTATGCCACATTTTACCCACAGGCAGGGTCACTAATGTTGTGGGTGAAATATTTCCGGAATATTATGCAAAACATATTGGTACAATATTTGAGAAACAGTGCACATAAATAATCTTTATATCCTTTCTCTATTGCAGAAATCAATTTCTGGTAGGACACAATCAGTTTCCGAGTAGGACAAAGGAGACAGGTGGGGTTAGGGTGAGTGGAGGGACAGTGGAGAAGCTTCTGAGACAAGGAAGAGAGCACAGAAGTCTCAAATTACAAAACTGAAATCATGGACACCTTACACCCCTGCATGAAAGTTAGGGGGTGTACTTTACCTTCTTTTTGTTCGAGACAATATGGGAATGAGGCTCTCGAAACTACTCTGTCTGTCTGTCTATACTCAAATTGAGAGCACATTCTATAAATACTATAGAAAATTCCTTTCCTACGAAGACCTGATTAGCGCTACCAGTCAGCTCACGCTCAGATGCCTGGTTCAGACCTTTACCCAACAACTGGGAAATGTTTTAGTTTTCCAACCCTTCTTGATTTTCAAGGGATTGAGAGGTCAGACTATGGATTTCTCGTAGCCTCCAGTGTTCCCAGGACTCAAACTCATAAATCTTAGTCAAGAATATGACAGGCTTATAAATGCTGTCATTGCCACCTAGAGGTGAAGGGCAGACATGACTCAGCCAGCCAGGAGCTTTGGTTAGTCTTCCCCATTCTGATTCTAGTCAAGGGTACATCAAAGGAAATTAAGTTTATTAAATAATTAAAATATGACTCAGAAACAACAGTTGTCTGAGTTCAATAACATGCCAAAGCCACTAAACTAAACTTCAGTTGCTAAATCTTAAGTTCTATGAGGACAGAAATTCCACCTATTTTCTTTATCACCTGTATATAAATAGGCAGCATTCTTTTATCTGCGCTATTTAGCATCTTCAAAATGCACTTTCTAAATACAGAAACATGCACAGACTGTGATTTACAGCTTGTCATGACTGCTGGTAGATGCAAACCACATCCTAAACTGCTGTGTCCTACAACAGTGCACATAAGATGAACTTAAGGCAGACTAGTTGGTTTAAAAAAAAAAAGTTTTATGGGGGGAAAAGAACACAAATATAGCAAAGTCGTGTACTTATTTTAAACTATTTATGGAAACACTGCCACATATAAAAAATCCTATGGTTATGGAAAACAAAACTCCAAATTATTATAACTCATACTAATTTTGTAAGTTGCACTACCTTAAAACCTACAAGGCACCTGGAGAAAAAGATAATAATGTATATATGACCACTGCAAAGTATATGACTTGCATTTTAAGGGGGAAAGGCAGCATAGCACTAAACCTGAGAGAGCCTGGGCAGCCCAGTGAATAGATTCCCATCTCCACTCCACTACCACCCAGCTGGGCAATCTCAGAAAAGTGACTATAAGTTCCCTCACTTCTCAAAGTCTCAATTTCCTCAAGTGCAAAAAGGTATTAACTACAGGATTGTTATCAGGATTAAAATAAATGTCTGATATATGACAGGTAAATAAATGTGGGATTTCATCCTCCTTTTTGGATGTATTCTGAAGAACAATGACAAATTATCTTACTACTCTAAGATATTTCTAACAATTGTCATTGCAAGAAAATACCCCGTGGCCTCCATCCCTGCTGGGAAAGGTGTGCATTTACACACACTTTGTGTGGACATGCAAGGGGGGCTGAAATGTATTAGGATTGTTTTCTGTTATCGGAAGCCTGCCAGGGTATACTCTAATTTCCTGAGTTGAATATAACAGAAATAAACAGACTGATCTTGGAAAACTCCTCAGTGGATTTACTCCAATATGCCCACCTGACCCTTCCACCAAACACAAAGTGTCTCACCTGGCCAGCCCTTCTTCATAGAGATAGATGACCAGAGGATCATAGGAAGTCACGAGCACATAGAGGCGCACGTCGAACTTGAAATCTAGGAAAAAGGTTGGATGCACAGGAAAAAACATGTTCATTTGCTTTCTGCCACAGAAGGAACGGGACAAGGTAACCAAGAACTATAAAAGAAAGACCACACTCCACACTGCCCACACCTTGCCTGGTGAGAATGAATAATAACTGTACTACATTCCTATACTATAGATATTATGCCATAATATACACAGTGTATATATACATATGTATATATGTGTATATAAATAAATAGGCAGTTCTCATTGATTGATTGCTTTGTAGCTTATAAAGCACTTTTTCTTATCTCATTTTATCTTCAGAATAATCATTGGTGGTAGGTAAGGAACCAGTCTCATCTCTGGAGCCACAGGTTCCAAGAATTCCATACTAGCTTTAAAAAGATTTATTAGAGAAGGCCATGAGAAGGTTAAAACATTTAGCAATATCTAACCCAACTTAGTCTGGAGCTTAATCACAACTCACCATCTATGAGCAGGGGGTTGTTAATGTAACGGGAGACCAGGATGTTCTCTTCCAGGGAAATCTGGTTTGGCTATTGAGTAAAGAGAAAGAATGGAAGGGTACAAATGCACAGGAATTCTAATTTATAATAAACTTTTTAACCTTTCAAAAAGTGATCATGTGGAAAACTAAAACTCTAGGAAAAGTTTTCCTCCAAAAGTACCCATATATTCTCTTGGCCACATAACATACTACTTGTATAAACACTGTGGGTATTCAGTTGCAAAGGGGGGGAATAAATTTATATAGCACCTCTCACACAATACATAACCTAAAAAGCTTTAAAGATTTATATACATATTAAATAGCTACTTCAAAAGAAAAGATGAGCTACTTAAAAAATAAATAAAAGCTTGCTTTTTCCAAAATGTAAAAGTACAACGAAAATTTTAAAGCACTAGGACTATTTCTTTCCTTTTTTTTTTTTTTTTTTTTTTTGGATCAAGGATTGAACCCAAGGGCGTTTTAACACTGAGTCACATCCCTGTCCTTTTCGCTTTTTATTTTGAGACGGGGTCTTGCTAACCTGCGGAGGCTGGCCTCAAACTCACTATCCTCATGCCTCAGCCTCTCAAGTCACTGGGATTACAGGTGTATGCCAATAATGCATCAGGTGCACAAAGACTATCCTTAAGTGCAGGGTTCGTTAAGTTTTTTAGAGAACTTACAGATTCAAACTGGATCTCAGCATTTCCTCTGTGAAATGCAATGTTTCCTGGATTCTCTTAACAGCACCCAAGCAACTATATGCAAACACTAAATTAAAGCTTTCAAAGATTTCTTTAATTTAAAAAAAAAAAGTGTTTATATAATAAATAGCGAGTGCTGTATAAGGCACTGAGGTTACAGTGATGAAGAAAATAGATCAATCTTGCCCTCACAAAACTTAGGACTTCTTATTTCTACCCTCAAAGAGTTTGACTACCATATTACAATTATATTGTACAGAGACAGTGATATATATATATATACAAAGCAATAAAAAGCAATAAAAGAACAAAAAGCAATAATTTTGTAAACATAAGACATCAAAGTGGACCAAACCAGCAGGGCCACTCAGGCAGGGCTTGCCCTAGAAGAAGGTGCAGAAGTAAGTGCTGAAAGCTAATGGGCGCCAAGGGGGAGGAAAGGACGCCATCATAGGAAGATGGCACACGAAAGGTCCAGCAGACAGGAGGGCAGGCAGATTCATGGGCCTGGAGCTTAGAAGACTAAACTGAGAAATAACAGAAGGGATGATTAGAGAATGAGGAGGGAGGAACCCCAGAGGCAAAGGCAAAGGGGTTTGAACTCCTAGCAAGGGGCACTGAGGTTTAACATGGTGGGAAGTAAGAACACTGGATTCTAGGTTAAGGAAAGAGTAAGATTAAAATATGTGAAACAGAATGACTCCAAGTGTAATCAGATTAAGACAGAGTCAGTTGCAAATCAATCCATGCAGGACAAAAGAGTTCCAAAAGGGAAGTGGCAATGATAACAATTGCGATAAAAATAGCTATAGTAGCAGCTCAGAAATAACTAATAACCTTTGTAGAAACAATGAAAATTCAGTAACTGTACTGAGCATTTACTATGTGCCAAGCTGTTCTAAGTGTATCACACATATTATTGCATTCGATCTTCCCCCAACCCCATATTTCACAGATAAGCAAAGGATCAGAGAAGCTAGGAACCTGGCCCGAGCCATACAGCTAATAAGCAATACAGCAGCATTGGAACCCAGACAGTCTGCTTCAGAGGCACACTTTTAAGCACTACTCAATATTCTGACCCAAATAATTATCCCCAAATTCAAAAATTTGTCTATGTAACAAGGCATTTCCAATCCCAAATACTATTATTATTCATAAAAGAAGGATAATTTTATAACCCACTTTATTCACAACCAGTGAGCAACCCTGGAGTTAGAATAACTCATTTCCCACTGCTGCTACCTCAAAGTCAGAAGGCAGCCTTCACAGCCCATCTCTGTGTGTCCTATGAACACAATGACATCAGCACTGATTCATTCCCAGTGGACTCAACCACCCAACCACTTCCTGATTTCCTTACATTTCTTGATCAGTTTCTCACAAGTGCTATCTCCATTCTGAGTCAGCTTACTGAATAAGAATTGATGCAATCATTGTTCAAAGCAGTAATCTGCAGGCTGTGTTCCAAACCTAAAGCGTATCAATCTCAGCCGCCTTCCCTGAGTAACACCTACAGGCTGTAACAGACACATGCCTTACCCACCTGTGCTATGTACCAGAGAACACGCTGGTAGGGCCTCCATTCCACTCTCCTCCCGGCCTCATTGTACACGTTCATCCATTCAGTCGAGCTTAGCATAAATGCTTCAATTATCTAGGTGACTTAAATATTTGTTCTACTGTCTTTATCTCACATTTCTATCTGCATGAGGAATTAAATTGTGAATTCTCAGAATAAAAAGATAGCTGGGTTTGGTTTCTTTATTTGGTGGTGCACACTGAAGAGTAACATTGATGAAAGCATTTTGATGCCTTCAAACCTATTTCCTTTTCATCAATCCCCAATTAACTCATTTCAAATTATTTCAATTTCCAGCTAAAATTTCCTTCCAAAATAGGATAAAGCAGGAATCTGAATTATTGGGGAAGTTGGAAACAGTCATTTTTCTCACTAGACCTTAAGATGAAAGTTCTCGGCATCTGTTAAGTTACTGCAGAACAGAAGAGGATAGTGATGAAGAGTGAGCGCATACTCTGGAACTGACTGGATCCGAGTTACAAAATTTGACTCTACCACTTACCAAGACAATAACAATAACCACCCCACAGGGCTCTGACAAGACAAGATGAGATTGTATTTGGAAGGCACAAGGGCAGGCACATGTCAAATGCTCAAGAAACAGCAGTTGTCATTGTCATTGCTGCAAACTCAATGAAATCTGAGTGGTTCTATCCACCAAGTCCCAGTCTACAGCACTCATCAGCACATCACATGCCATTCTACTCAAAACAGGACACTGATCTATAACGAAGATAAACAAGAATTAGAATTCCTCAAAATGTTTTACGGAGCGACAGCACCTGGCAGGCAGCAGGCACTCTTGAAATACTTGTTGAGAAATGAGAAAAAGACAATAAGATTTAAAAAAAAAGTACAAAGTAATAGAAACAAGGGAGTTCAGGTTTATATTCACACGTATCAGAGTGAAAACAGTGACCTCAACCTCTCCTGACCCTTCAGAGTCTCAGGGATCACATTAATACTCATCTACCACGGGTAATGCGCCAGATAAGGATGGAGGAAGTGGACAGCCATAATTAAATTCAAACCTTCATCAGAAAACACCAGGTCTTTCCCCTCCTCGAGCCGAATATACTAAATTGGGAAAACATGGCATTTAGTCATGGTTACTGAGGGAGCTGGAGCAGACGGTTTTGCTCCTTATTCTGCACTTGGGGAGTTAAAGGGCATATCCTTGAGAGGCCACGCAAGCCAACCAGCCAAGACACTTCTATCCACAGGAGTCCACAATTGTCTCCTCAGTATTACATAAAAGTCATGCTTTTCCTGTCCTTTATCCTGTTCTAATTACGTTAAAAGTTGCTATTTGCAGATATTTTCCAAAAGGTTCTGACTAGTACTGGGAAGCTGAAATAAGAGTCTCTCTCCCAGGGGGGAGGCAGGGCAAGATGTTTTCCTCTGGCCCTCAGGCCTAAATCTGTGCCCCACCACAGTCCCTCACCCACTCAGGAGTTCTGCACACAGACCCTCCGTCTGAGCACACTCCCTCCCCTCAATCTGAAAGGAAAGCAGGCAGCAGTCTTGGAAAGAGTTACTTCATCCAGTTGGCTAATGGGTCACATATTCCATGGGAAAGGATCCAGGTATGGAAAAGAGGGGATGGGTAGGCCTTCTGTGTAAGGAAAGAGAGGCGCATTAACTACATGGCTGGTAGGTCTGGGTAGAAGGTGATCAAGTTCCAGTTGGGGGTGAAAGGGGAATCTGTTCCCATTAGGTGTACTCCTGCCAGCTCCCCTCCGGCCTGCTGGCACCCCCCCAGGCTTCTGTCTGGCACCTCCACTAAATACCTAAAAGAATCAGATTCATTCCAAAGCTTCACAGAGGGGGAGGGGCAAGACAAAGGTCCTGCCAAGTACTTTGATCTGTGCAGGGGGTCTCAAGGGATTCAGCCCAGTGAGGGGTGGGAGGGAGAAATACACTCCCACACAGCCTGCCAAGCCCACATTCTCTAAAGACATGTCATTCCCTTTATGAGCCTCAGCATCAGTGAAGAGTTAGGGCATGGGGCTCTCAGTTCCACCAAGGCAAGTTTAACTGTTCTATTCTTTATGATGTTAGCTTTAAAAGAACAAATCACTAGGGCAGAAGAGCATTCCAAAAGAAAAAAGTCCCAGATGAGCTGGGAATAGATCCTATTCTTTTTGACTCATGTCTAAGAAAATAAAAAGCAAACTTGTACCATAGTTGACTTTCAATAGCAATTCCATTTGGCAGCTAAAATCCAAACCCAAACTAGCGCCGTCTGAGATTCAAACAACACTGGAGCTCCTGGCGCAGAGCTGAAGGAAAGGCTGTCGGACAGGAGCCTTTGCGCCAAGGTCAGAAAGACAAGAGAACAGAAAGCCAAGACATATGACCAGGTTTTATGTCACATGAGAGCCAGGGTAAAAGGCCTCCAGAGTGACCCAGGTCAGGTAACAGGGCTCACAGCCGGGGCCTGGCACTGTGGTGGGTGCTGTCAAAACCAGATCATGTATTTATACAGCATGAAAGGTCTCGCCACCATTGTTTACTGTATAGTTTTGAGTTCAGACTGAATTTGAGGATTTTCCAGAGTGAAAGACCCCTCTGAAAGTTTGTTTCTGCACACATAGGAAATAGCTCACTGTGAAAAGATAAGTGGGGAATTTAAGATGGAGTACTGGCCACACACACGATGTATCTACCCCACCAATCCTCCCTTCCACTAGGACAGAAAGGATATTTTTAACAGAATGAATTGATAGCAAGGCTAGAAAAAAGCTAAAGGAGCCAGAACAGACCAAAAGTTTAAGGAAATCCTGAAAGATAGAAAGCAGATGGATCAGGTTGAAAAAAAACAGTGGAAGAAGCCTGAGCCCAAAATACCAGAGGGGAGCGAGCGCCCCAAGGAGGCCCCTGCAAAGTTCCAAGCTGGCAGCCAATAAACATGAAGAACAGGGTGGCCAAGGAACAAGAATCACATAATTAACTCACAAACAGCACTGGGAGCAGTGAGGCCAGCGGACCTTCACAGCAGCTTTGGTCCGAAGGGTCAAATCTACAGATGCTGCTTTCAGGAGAACATTTTCTGTGGGTGCAGAGAGCTCACAAAGGACAAGAGACCTGGAGGCCACTCTCCCCAACAGAGGCAAAAAGCAAAACAAAGAAAGGCAGCTTTGCCAAACAGGGGAATCACCAAAATCTCTACCAGAGCCACAACAAGGCCCACCCTGTTTTGGTGCAGGGAAGAGGCACGCCTTCCACCCACACCCTCAGCCACAGGCCCCAGGCAGAGCCTGACAGGCCCAGTGTTTTGCCCTCTGCAATCGCACAAGCAGTTCTCACCAGGGAGGAGCGACTAGGGAAAGCGTCCTGCAGAACCTAAGGAAACCCAGAGAGCCACCGATTTCAATTAGTCAAGTCTTTCTTCATAAATACAGTCGGACACCTAGGGATCATCAAAATTAGGAAAATTCAACAGCAAGAAAGACAATCCTAAGAAAACTCAACAACAAAAGAGAACTGTAAAGAAATTTCGACCCTCAGAAAGACAGATGGGTACACTGCATCCACTCAGCAACAGCAGGCTGTTATTTACAAAGAAAAAATAAAAAAATAAGTGTTTCTGGAAACAAGATAGCAAATATAAAAATACAATGGCTAAATAAGTAACAGTGAATAGTGCTAAAACCAGTAACCCAGAAGATAAAGAGATGGAGAAAAGACAAAATACTAAAAATGAGAAAAAAAATCTGACACAATGTTACCGAAAGCTTGGTCCTTATCCCTGACGCCAATCCAATAACGAGGACACAGTTTTTGGAAAAAGGAAAATGAAGGTTTATTGCTTTGCTAGCAAAGGAGAAACACAGGGAACTTTTATTCCAAAGGCTATGATTCTGCCCATCAGCAGGAACAGGGAGCTTTTATAGAGGTAGTTTGGAGAGAATAAGATTAAGGAGGAGAGATGAGGAAGGAAAAGATCAGAGAGAAGTTTAGGGAAAAGAAGATCAGGGAGGAGAAGGTTAGGGAAAAGAAGATCAAGGAAAAGGTCAGGAAAAAGAAAAAACCATGTAGCTTTCAAAGCAACAAGGGATATATATAGTCAAAGCATCAAGTGAACCCCTGTTACAACATGAAGACTGAAAATGCCTTGAAAAGGAGTTGTTAAAGTGGAAACAGACAATAAAAGGATAATTTTTCCCAAAATTAAAAGAAAAACACTATTTTCAGAATGAAAGTGTCCACCAAATGTCCAGGAGAAAAATGAAAAAAATTTTTAAAATATATAGACTTAAATACAGGTTAAGTTTCAGAATCCCAATTTGTAAAGTCTGTTTCTATTGAACGTAAAATTTCTACTTAACTTAAAAAGGAGAAAAACTGAATCATAGTTATTGAAGAGAATATATGTCACAACCCTATAAATATAAAAATAAAAACTAATCAAACTTAAGAGACATAACACAGAAGGGTGGGTAGTGGGTGATGCAGGTGCAACAGATGGCAACCCGGAAATAATCGAATGCTATGTAAAGCTGAGAAAAGAAGAAATGCAAATCACTACATTAAGTCTAAAGAGTGAGACTGGAATTGGGATTTTATTTACTCTATATGTGTATTAAATTTTAAAACAATATTTAATAAGAATTGTGTAAAGAATCAAGCAAGATACTGAAGATGCTGATGACTTATGAACAATGAAGAGAAGCCTAATATGCACAAGTCTCTAGGTTCAATCCCCAGTATCACAAAATAAAAGAGGATACAGAAGAAAAACAGGAGGTAAGGAGGAAGGAGCAGCAGCAGTGAGGATGCCACACCAAGGCAGGGTTCAGTGGCTGGGTAACTGAGAGCAGGAACCCACACGCTGCTCCACTGAAGGTTACGCTACCACTCATGCCTGGTGCGGAGGAAACATCATGACAATATGGTACTGAAAGCAGAAAAGGGAACTCTACTCCTACTCTGCTGCCCAAAAATCAATTAAAAAAAAAAAAACAAAAAACTGCCTTTCCCTATATTTGATGAAGCGACTTTTGGCCCTGGAATAGAATTCTGGCACAGGGGGAGGTTTCTACCAGCAGGGTGAACAACAGCTAGCTCACACCCGGCCTCACTCACTTCCAAATGCAGATTTCAGGAGGGAACCCCTGCCTCTAAAGAGAAGGAACCCCGTGAGTAAGTACTGGGTCTGCTGACTTCTGCATACTTACATTGTTGATCAGGTAGACGCCCCGCCCCCTAGAAGAGGCCACTGGTTTTACTATCCAAGGTCCCCGGTCCTTTGAATATGAATCTGCTCAAATATTGGGAGATAAAAAAAAAGGGGGAGAGAGAAACAAAGAGAAAGAAGGAACATGAGTTTATTATCTTAAATTTCCACAATGGTTATCTATTCAGGTACCCAAAGAATCTTCCAAATTTCTAGCTGGAATGTAGCAGCTAAAATTATCTGAATTTTGGACTAGCCTTAAAAAACAAAATAGCAGGAGGGAGAGGAGAAGAGGGGGAGCATAGAGGATAGCAAAATTACTCGCATAATTATTTCTTCTACCATTTCCCCTCTTTCTTAAATAAGAAGATAAAAACGAGGCCACATCTATATGTGCAAGTCTATTACTGTCACGAACCACCTTCAGGAATCTGAAATTCACCTCACCTTCAGCCAACAGTGACAATGTAAGTCAAAAGTCAGATCTCCTGGTAAAGTTACTTTCCTCAAATAATGTCTCAGAGCTTCCAAGAAAAATAATCCCCTTAAATCACACAAAGTGCAAGGGATGAGGAAATAGAGTAATTCACAAGTGAGTGCACAGTACATTGCTGCAGTCCTTCCCCAGGTTCAGGTGCACACTCTGAACACCTCTGGTCATGAGAAGAGAAAGCAGACAGCAGATACTAGGAACCCCAAAGGCTTGCACAGGGCTAGGGGGCAGATGGCTCTGTCTTGCACTTAGGGACTGTCAAAGGACAGGGGAGACGAGGACTGAGGGCTGGGTGCCGATGAGTTCTCATATCCCTGACTGGAGAGAGGGTGGACTAGCCCTCACTCTCCACTGGGGGTCAGGTGTGGGCAGTGAAAGATGAACATTAACAAGTTTATTGTTTCTTGATATTTTTCTTCTGTGAAAGAAGAGACAGGGAAAGGATATGTGAAGAAATAAATCAAGCAAATGCAACTGCTTCTGAGCAGATCACACAAAACTTCCTTTTTTCAAAGTACCTAGACTGCTTTGCATCAAGATGCTACTATTTTATCTAAAACACAACAGCATATTCCCAATAAAGTTCCCTAAAGTTTATGTTTCTCTGGTTTGGGTTATTTAAAGGCAAGTACTTCCCACTGTGTGCTTATTCCGCCCTCTCCGCCCCCAAATAAGCACACCCACATTCCCCTGTCCTGAACGAGGCCTATGGCAGGCATGCCACAGGACCAGCAACCCGGTACTGCTCTTCTCTTTGGCTCACTTGCCAGCAACTACTTGCCTCCTGTTCCTTCCTTTCCCTGCCAAATAGTCTCTTTGGGTCTCTCAACAGGAACTTGACTTTGTTAGTGCCACAAACCATTTCACCAGGAGAGAAGAAAAAGATCTCTGTCCACTTTAACCACCTTCCCCCGCCTTCCCCCCTTAATGCCATTTAACAGAATCAGAAAAAATGTGCCACACAGAATCTAAGACTCAGTCTGCTCTCAGAACTGAATCCTCTACTAGTCACACACATGTGACAGGCTGTATGGGGAAGATTACAGAATGCTGCATTATAATAGCAAAAGATTAATTAAATACACTACATCACATCTATGAGAGGGAGGCAAAGTGTTTTTATAAAAGCCAAGTGGTAAACATCTTGGGTTCTATGGATCATGCACACTTCGCCATTGTAGGCCAAAAACAGTCAAATGCGTAAACCATGGGACATGGCTATGTGCCCATATAACTTTATTTCAGGCAAACTGAATTTCATACAATTTCCACATCAAAAATTTTATTTGTCTTCTGATTTTTTTTCCCAACCACTTAACACTGTAAAAATCAGGGCTGGGTTGTAGCTCAGTGGTAGAGTGCTTGCCTAGCACATGTGAGACACTGGGTTTAATCCTCAATACTACATAAAAATAAATAAATAAGTAAACAAAACAGTCAAAAAAAAACCAAAAAAACCTTTTTTTTAGAAAAGGGTCCACTGTGTGGATGGACCACATTTAAAAAAAAAAAAAAAAAGGTGTGAAAATCACTCAGCTCATGGGATGCCCCAAAACAGGCACAGAACTATAGGACTATAGTTTGCAGAAACCTGTCTACACAACAGAACATTAAGCATGCAAAATGAGAACAGTATTTATTAATAGAACGATTGCAAAGATATTCTGCTAGTGAAAAAAGGAAAGTGCAAGACAATGTGAATTTTATGCTTCCCTCTGTTCATACGCAAGCTACTTGCTAGTAAATGCCAACAATCTCTCTAGAAAGACAGGATTAGAATTAGGGAGGAGAACTAGGTGACTAAGGAGGCTTTTCATTGATTGTCATTTTATATATTTTATACCATGAAACTATATTATCTTTTAAAAATATAATTCATATAATTTTGAAGTCCTGCTATAGAAGACAGGTTTATAGTTAGAGAAGACAGTCAAATCTCCATAAAATGAGGTCACTGAGTATATTTTTTTATTGTGCTATTTCCCCCAGATTTTTGAGACAATGGATTGTTTGAACAGGATAAGTTTTTGATATTAAAGCAAAAATTTAAAAATTTTCTAAGCTTCATTCATTAATTCAAGAGCTCTAAGTATCCAATCTGTATCAATCAGTTTGCTAGGCAAAAGGCATACAGTAGTCTTGTTCTCACACAAAGATACATTAGCAGGAAAGATAGCCATGAAATAAGTAATTAAAGCTACTCAAAGTGAAGAAATGTCAGGTGCTATAAAAATGGAGACAGCATGCTCCACAGTGACAACCAGAGAGAGAATTCATTTCCAGGTAGGGTAAAGTCTAGCTACATGCAATTTTTCTACCTAACATGTTGTATAATCAATCTTCTTTGTGAGCTAGCTTCATTATTATCATGTTGTGGAAATTCTAAATATCAAAGACTTTCTTCTATGCAAGGCTTTTCACCTTGGTTTGTGGTATTTCAGAACAAGGATCAATTTATTTCACAAGTGCTAAAAATGTGAGCAGGAAGCAAGAAACATTGGAGGCAAAGGCAGGGCAGAGGACTGGGCAGTCTGCCTGGATGAAGATGCTTTAGACAAGTTCTACAGCCCTTTCGAGTGCCTTCCGTTCCTGCAGAGGCAGCATGCTCCATGTAACAGAGAGAGAAATGAGGAAGGAGGAGAAAGATCATTCTACCACTAGTTTTTCAAGTACATGACAACACAGGTAATTTGTTTAAACTACCTACTCTAGTCTTTAATAGAAGGGGTTTCATCTGATTTTCCAAGATCTCTTATAACTCTAAAGTGATGATTTCATAAATTTACTCTTTGCTTTGAAATCCAAGCATCTGTAATGAACTGGCTGATATCAAAATTTTGCACATATCTTAAAATCATTTCTCAGCCTCTGTTCTAACAAGAGATGGCCACAGAGCATAATTTTGGGAAAGTTTTACTTCTTTACTGGTTCCACCCATCTCTGTTGCTTCCTGCATCTTTCTGGTTAAAAGCTGTCCTTTGGGGAAAGTGGCTGGAGTTGGTCAGGTCCTACAGGGTTATAGACCTTCAACTCTTCTAAACACCACCTATAACCGGCTAGGGGCCGCAGGAGCCTAAAGGCCTACTGTGTACTCCCATCCCGATGTTCCAATTACTGGGAACAGGTCAGGGAGTATGCAGGCTTCCACACCTCTGGACACAATGGCTGGCCTCTGAACTAGATCTCCGCAAAAACCTTAAGTTCATGAGATGCCCCTGGTGATATCCCCAGTGTCCCTGGGCAACCCTCACAGTCAACCCTCATGGGTTCTCATTCAAAGGTTCTTCAGGGCCTATTCCAATCCCTTTTTGCCCCTTTCAGACATCCAAATTCAGCCACAGGCCCTTCATTCTTGATTTCCCACCTCACTGTCCTCCTCACCAAGAGGAGGACATAAACCTACTTACCTGCGTTCTTCTTCCTTAAAATTTTATCTGGCTCAGCACTTGGCCTTCTTCCTTCCCTCCTTTTAGGAAAGCCATGCCCACCTTCTGCTCTACCGCTCACTCTTCTATTTGAGCTCCCCACATAACCCTCTCCTGCCCACTCCAGACCTCTATCCCTTGCTCTTCTTCCATCTTTCCCTCCTCCCTGGTTCTCTGTGGGGCTTCTTCTCTTTCTTTTCTATCCCTTAAGTAATTCCTTCCAACTGCAATCTTCAGAATCCATGTCTCTGGCCAAACTCAAAGTTGATTTAATGGCTGACTGCAAAACATGTCTGCCTTAGAGGCACTTCAAATCCATACTCGGTCCACATTTAACATGCCTCTTGCCCTGTAACTCCTCCCCCTTTATGTGCCTGACTATGTCCCCTTGTTAAAGACTTAATAATCCTCACTTAATAATCCTATGAGGATTATTAAGTCAACAGCACACACACACACACACAAAAAGACTTAATGATCCTAGCAGGACACAGCGGCACGAGCCTGTAGTCCCAGCTACTCTGGAGACTGTGGCAGTAGGAGGATCGCCTGAGGCCAAAAGTTTGAGGCCAGTCAGGGCAACCTGGCAATCACCTAGCTTCCCCAGAGTCCACCTCCAGAGGCATCCTGGGCCCTGCCTCGCCCTCACAATAATCAGCCCTGTCTGCCCAGCACTTTCTGCTTAGGCCCGCCAGCCCACGACACAGGAGTCCAACACACTGCTCATCCACAACGCCACATCACTGCACGGCTCTCAAAGCAAACGCCACTCTTCTTCTGCTTTCTCTAATTTGTTTCACACAGTTGTTTCTCTAAAAATCTCATCTGTTTACATCCCTTTCCTTCTCAAAAAATCTTCTACTGCCCACACTCAATTAAGTAGTAGAGACTCAGGAACACAAGAGTCATGGAAAAAATGGAATTTCCAAGTTGAACATACTAAATGGACACCAAAGGAAAGGAGGGGAATTCAAAACAGACTTTACAAAAAATGTCTCTGTGAAAGAGGAGGAGGTTTTCCCCTCTAATATGTAAAGTTAGTCACACATTCTGATGCTGTTGGATTTTTCTCAAATGGATTTAAGTGTAAAGGGCACAGATCGTGGACAAGTGACACAGAGTGGCTGGCATGCTGGGAAGACTGAAACCAAGAAGATTCTTCTTTCCTCGCACGTCTTCCTTGTCCCCGTCTTCCACGGGCACAGTGAGTCACCACCATAGTCTTTGGGTGGCAACAGCGGTGACTGATATATACTGGGAATGGAGGAACCTCAATCACTGGCCTGCACTTGCTGGCTTCAGGTCAGGGCTGTAATAATGCTATGTGTTCTATTGACCTTCTGAACTCGTTTTTGTTAAAAAGTAGAACACACGTGAGTTTGAATAACAGGTTGAAGAAGCCTCTCCACTGAGACCCTGGTCAGGCCTGAGCTGCTGGAGGAACTCCAACCCCATCCAGTCATCTGAAGGAATGATCCCTTCATCCCACCTCCACAAAGACCAGGGGAAGGCGAGGGGGACTTCATCTAAGACTCCTTTAGGCTTTCACAGAGAATTATTCTGGACTTGAATCTCTCCTTAGAAATTCAACAACAGGAGTTCATATCTGGAACTGTTTTAAACTGCTGACATGTTAGCTGAAGCCTATTTATACTGTAATGCTGGCTTATTTTTTTTACTTTTATTATATAACAATATAATTAAACATAACATGAAATAGGAAATAATATTACAAATTTACTAAGCACCTATCAGGTAATCAAGCAAAAGCGATCCTCCTACTTCAACCTCCTGAAAAGCTTGAATTCAAGCATGCACCACTGTACCCAACAAAAAAATTACTAATTACAAATGCTCAGCTCTGAGTGCACTATAGCTGGAAAGTTAACTTACTTAATTGGTGCTCTATATGACCCATTTCAGAGCCTTCCATGGGCCAACAATGAACTGCCAGCCAATGGTCCCCACTGGAGTCACAAGTGGAATCAGAGTTCCTGATGAACCACTGCTCTCTTCTTCCAAAGGATGAACACCCATCAGATGACCCAATCAGATTGGCAAGCTCGACAGGTCAAAAGAACCCAAAGTCAGGAAGACTCCCTAGAGTCTTGCTCTCCATGCCACTTCCTCCATTCGTAAAATAGGAAGTTTCTCTTTTGGACTTACTGAGAAGAAACTTTGTTTGTCCTGTCGGTGTGTCTCCCCTGACACTCCTCAAAGAAGAATCCTTTCTCACTAATCAAGCAAGGAGTGATCAGTGCTGGTATGCTGCCCAGGGTGTCTAGCAGTGTGGCACAGGGACAGCATGGCATTCCACCATGTGCAAGCTGAAGGATCCAGGGGAAATTCCTTAACCAATACGTACCTCGGTGTCCTCCTCTATAAAACTCCCTCAGAGTAGAGGTTCCACTTAAAAGAGTGCCTAACAGAGAGCTAATGTTCCTCAAGTGTCAGCTACTATCATGTTGACTATTTAGAGTCTCTCCACAGACCCACCTTAGACCCTCCCCATCTTCTGCATCTTCTGTGCATGAAGCCTACCCTTAAGAGTCAGGCTCTGTCCCCAAGGAGGGCCTGAAATAGCCCAGCTCCTCAGCCTGGGCCTGGGTAGGTAAGTTTACAATGAGGTACAAGAAATAAGAAGCCAATTTTAGACCTGGATCTAGGTCAGACATTCCTACATCACTTTACCAACAATACAGCTGACATTTAGATCCCTATTTGACTTCCACGTGTGTTTTTTTTATTAGTCTGAATTCAAAGTAGAGAGGGTGTGTCTAACTGGTACCTCCAAACCCTAACATCAAAAGATATATGATACCTGTGCCCCAAAGAAAAAAATCAGACAAGTCCAGAAATCAAGGTGGTAAGAACATTTCTTAGAGGGCAAGGGAAAAAGAGACCCCCAAAAGGAAGCAAATGTGGTTCACAGGGAGAAGTATCAAGTGTCTACACAGACGCTAACTCTCACTAATGAAGAGACAAGCAAAAGTCCCAAAACAGGGCATACCTATGACACCAAAATGTCCTTGCATACACAATACAGTCATCTTACCAAGAATAAATGTACAGGTGCACAGTCAGAATAAAAATAGTTTTAAAGTTATCTCTGCAACTGTTTTACTAGAGAACTAAATCCTTTAAAGAAAAAGCCCCAATTGGTTGATATCATGAGGTGTCTCTGGGGTAAATGTGCCCCAAGTTCAGGTGCTGGGGCTGGGCATTCTCAGTCAAGCACTTACTACAGAATTCCGCATACTCAGCTGGCAGGAGGAAGGTCTGAGGGAGGATGTGGAAAGCCTTGAATCCATGCGTATGCTGCATTCGAATGATGTTTTTGTACAGTCGGTCCTTCCGTGTTAGTTCATAAGACCTAAAAACCAGAAAAGAAACTCAGAGGTTTGCCTATGTTCATCCTGAAGAGGTAATAGTTCATGGTCCTAGAGCGTTACTACAGATATGTCCCAAATCTATTACTTTGTTAACCAAAAGGTGTATTATCATTGTCATTAAATGAATTTTGTTGATCAAATTTATTCATTAAGATAAAATTTATGGCCAGGTGAGGTGGCACACATCTGTAGTCCCAGCTACCTAGTAAGCTGAGGCAGGAGGTCACAAGTCTGAGACCAGCCTGGGAAACTTAAACCCTGTCTCAAGAATAAGGTCTGGGGATGTTAACTGAGTGGTAGAGCATTTGCCTAGCATGTGTGAGGCCCTGGGCTCAATCGCCAGTACAACAAAAAGAAAGAAAGAAGGAAAGAGATATAACGTATATACAACAAATTTCCCCCTTTTTGGTATATAATTCTGAGTTGGGACGAACATACCATTAGGTAACGATGACCACAGTCAAGCTATAGAACAGTTCTAACACCCCAAAATTGCCTCAAGTCCTCTGCAGTCAACCATTTCAGTCACTGCCAGACTCTGGGCTCATATTTTCTGTCACTGCATTTTCACCTATTCCAGAAAGTCATATGAATATGCTACATATCCTTTCAAGACCAGCTTCTTTCCCTGAGCACAGGAAAGAAGCTAATCTTGAAAGGATATGTATCCTTAACTGTTCCCAGTACTCTGGTTGGAACCCAGGGGTGCTCTACCTCTCAGCTACATCTCCAGTCCTTTATGTTTCTTTATTTTGAGACAAGGTCTTGCTAAGTTGATAAGGCTGGCCTCAAACCTGTGATTCTCCTGCCTCAGCCTCCCAGTCACTGGGATTACAGGCATGTGCCACTGTGCCAAATAAGTTTTTAGAAGTTTTTATGTGAGCATTTTCTTTTTCTTTTTTTTTTTTTTTGGAGTGAGACTTCTAAGTTGTTTAGTTATCTATTGTATTAGCTATCTACTGCTGCACAATAATCCCAAAACATAGCAGCTTAAAATAACAATATGCATTTTCTCAGGAACAAGAATATGGGATGACAGAGTTGGGTAGCTCTATCTCAGTAGTCCAGTGTCACAGTCATCAGGCCTGATGGCAGATGGAGGACCCACTTCCCAGGTGGCTCACTGGCACTGGAACTGGAACTCAGAGGCTACTTTTGCTAAAAAGCAATGACTCTTCACTTGGGCCTTCAGATGTCCAATGAGTATCTAAAAGTTTGATAAAAGCTTGGCATCTCTGCCTTCATTTCATATCTGTCTCCTTTGCTACCTTCAGCTTTGGATCAGATTCCTGCTCCAATCTGCCCATAGACATGTTTATCATTTAAGAAGTATCTGTCTAAAATCTGGTCATACAAGGTTAATTTACCTAGCCACTCAATCCCATTTCAAGGCTACAGACACCAAGCTAAGAACAACTAAGGTATTTTCAAGATTCCAGGAACAGCAAATCTTGCAGGTCGATTGCCCCAGGATGGGAACCGAAGCTGTCCCCCAGGTGTTCCATGATGGGAACAGAATCTCGCCGAGCCTGACCTGAGAGAAAGCTGAACAGACCACAGCATGACCAAGACTCCTTAACTATGCAAACCCCTTGCCCCCCACCACCCTGCTGCTTCTGTCCTTCCACAATATAGTCCTGAAGCACCCCAAGACAGGGCTTAAGACACAGGTCCCTGTTTCTTCCTGGTGTGGCCACTAAATAAAGAATTCCTTTCTTGCTTCACCGTGACTCTGAGAGGACTCTTGGGCAGCAGGTGGCTAAATCTGATCTGTTGGGACGCCCAGAGTCAGGCCTCAGCCTAGAACTCTGGTAACAGTATGGCACTGGCTGCTGGCAGGTGGCCTGGGCTCCCCCTATGTGAGTCCTTCCACAAGGCTGAGTGCCTTCCTGACATGACAACTGGCTTCTCCCAGACCCACAGATCCGAGAAAAAAGCTGTCATGTCTCTTATAACCTAGTCTCAGAAGTGACACACCGTCACTTCTATCACATTCCATTCATTAGAGGCAAGTCACCAAGTCCAGCTGACACTCAAGAACAGAAAAATTTAGCTCGACGTTTTACGGCAGTGTCAAAGAATTCGTGGACACATTTTACAATCATCACAGAAGTATGTTTACCTTTCTAAGAAACTGCCAAACGGTTATTCTGAGGATACTGGAAAAACAAGCTCAGTTTCTCCTTCCATACTCTGAGATACAGAGGAAATACCAAAGTGTTTTTTCCTATTCTCCACTCTTAATTCAATACGATTACTCAGCCAACACTTCTGATACCAGATGTGTGGGGGATTTTCCCCACAGACCAGCAAGCAGTCCCACAGCAGACCTAGCTGGGTGTCTGCTAATTCAATTCTATTCTGATTCTATCTACCTGGAGATAGCAACAGATCCCACAGGTTGAGGTCCCTGTCCCACAGACTGCTCCTCACTTCTGAGCTAGCTGCAAGTCCCAGACTGTTTTACCAGTGCTTCTGATTGTCTACAGAGGAGGATTCTCAAGCCCCTCTCCTTGAATTTAATTAATTTATCAAGAGTGGGTCAAAGAACTCAGTGAAGGACAGTTACTAGTTTTTATAAGGGATCGTATAAAGGATAAAGATGGAGAGATACACGGGGAAGGTATGGGCAAAGGAGCATTCCTCCATTCTCCTAGCATTCCATTCTCTAGGAACCTTCCTGTTCAGCTAAACAAAGCTCTTGAAACCCAGCCTTTGGGGCTTAAAGGAAGCTTATAAGGTAGCCATGACTGACCAAATCACTGGTGATTGATCAACTTAACCTCCAGCACCTTGCCCCTTCCTGGAGATTGAGGAGCACTCTGAACCTCCCAACTCTAACCATGCCTTGGGCTTCCTATGACCAGTTCCCATCCTGAAGCTACCTAAGGACTGCCAGTCACCAGTCAATTCTTTAGCATACAAAAAGGATTTTAGGAATTATACATCAAGAAATAAAGACTTAGGGGCTGGAGTTGTGGCTCAGTGGTAGAGCACTTGCCTAGCACATGTGAGGCACTGGGTTCCATCCTCAGTACCACATAAGAAAAAAATAAAATAAAGGTATTGTTTCTATTCACAACAGCAAATATTTATATATATTTTTTAAAAAGGAAATAAAAACTTAGATCAAATATATTTCAAAAGATCAGTTATCCAAAGTGGTGGTTGTACCATTTTGCATTCCCACTACTAACATGTTAGTGTTCCAGTTGCAACGTATCTTGCCCAGCACTTGGTTTTGTGGTTTTCAGTTTTATTTTTAGCCATTCTAACAGGTATATATTGGTACCTCACTGGTTTAATTTGTATTCCAATGACTAGACTAACAAGATACATGTATCTTCTTTGCAATATCCATTCCAATCTTTTGCCCATTTTGAAAAATAGAATTAATGGTTTGTTACTTTCTTATTCCTGGTGGATTGAATCCGCGACGCTTCATTACTGACCTACACCCTCAGTACTTTTTATTTTTTGAGATAGGGTCTTGCTAAGTTGCTCTACCAAGTGATCCTCCTGCCTCAGTCTCCCAAGTCCCTGAGATTACAGGTGTAAGTCACAATGCCTGGCTTTTATTGCTGAGTTTTGAGAATTCATTATATATTCTGGATACAAATTCTTTATCAGACATGTGTTTTACAAATATGTTCTCCAATGGTTTGTTTTTCCATTTGAAGAGTTTTTCAAAGAGCAGATTTTTAATTTTAATGAAGTTCAATTTACCCAATTTTTTTGCTTTTAAGTGTTGTGCTTCTATTGTTGTATCTGAGAAGTCTGCCTAACCCGAAGTGACAAAGATTTTCTCTCTACAGTTTATATTTTAAAAACTTTGGGGGTGGGAGTACTAGGGATTGAACCCAGAAGCACTTTACCACTCAGCCAAATCCCCAGTCCTTTTTATTTTTTATTTTGAGACAGAGTCTCTTCACGTTGCTAAGGCTGGCCTTGAAATCACAATCCTCCTGCCTCAGCCTTCCCAGTCACTGGGATTACAGATGCTGGGTGCCACCAAACCCAGCAAGTTTATGTCTTATATTTAGGTCTATAATCCTTATTCAAAATGGGCTTTTAAAAATTGATCTATGAGTATAAAAATCTATTCTAAAACAGATTTCAAATATGAATGCAAAAGATTGCATTCTTGACTTTTGATAAACATACTCAAAAATCTCAGGTTCTAAAAACCAAATATGTAAAAGAAAGTCTAGCTTTGTCAATAAAATCTATGCCTATTCACTTCTACAAATCATTATGAAATATTTTAGGAATGCTATGTGTTTTGTTTTAATTGAATCACAACTCCCTAACAGTACAAAAATATACGGTTTATTCAGATTATGAGGAAACACCAATATAGCAACCAACAATTTGCAAAATTAAAAAATTCTGGAAATTATTGTGCCACTGCTATCTATAGATGTGACCTGAGCAATACACCCTGACAAAAAAATTCTGGATTCATTGCAAGTGAAGATGCAAACTGAGAAAATTCAGACACTGAAATACTAGAATTTCTAAGAAGTTCCATTAATTTCTTCTTAGGAAAAAAAAAAAAAAGAGTTGAACATAACAGAAAAAAATAGGAAACAGGAAAATGAAATGTGGCTACCTAATCCATATTTACAGACCTAATGCCATGGCAATAATCACTCAACTTTTTATGACTATATGGAACTCATATCATCACCAGTACCGAGGGTCTGCTATATCCCTCCTGCATAAGGCCTAAGACAGACCTTAATTTTAGACTACAACGATCTTTAGAACAGTCAAGTTCCAGGTTAAAAGCCCCACTGAGAACTTAACTACATCACTGAGAGATGAATACATAAGAGGTAAAAGTATGAAGAAAAGCACAGATTTAATCAGAGCGATAACCACAACCTATACCAGGGGGTATATTCTTGAGTATTTCAAATAGGCACTTGCATTAGCCTCAATTCAGAAGTCTGCATTAGAGTGGTTTCCCTGGACCCCACAGCGCTGGGGATCAAAACCAGGCCTCATGCACACTAGGCAGGTGCTCTGCCACTGAGCCACATCTCCAGCCTGTTCCACTACTGTAAAACCATCTAGTAAATCTGTCATAACCATACAAAGTTTACACCTATCTGTTCCTCAGTTCAGAATTTTTCTAAATGATTTCAAAGACTGCTTAGTCAAACCTAGGTATCACAAATACTTTTTTTCTTACCCCTTGTCTTCTTCAGAAATCTAAGAACAGGCACTCAAATTTCAGTGTATGAAATAACCAAAAGAACTCCTTAAAAATCTATATCCTGGACCCTGCCTCAAAATACCGGAATGAAGCCTGGGATTCTGCACTTCAAACAAATACTCCAGGTGATTCTGAGGCCCCACACCACTGATTTAGTATACAATAGTAATTTCCAAACTTATCTGAAATTAACAATACTGCTTTTTAAAAAGATATAGATGTATTGGTTTCCATTTCCTAGGACGGTAAAGTACCCAGAAGATGATTCTTAAATACACACCTTCTCTGGAGATGACGATTTCCATGATCTGCAGTGGGATCTGAGAATGTACCATCTTAAAACGTACCCCAAGGGAGCAGAATGAATCTGACATAACCACAGTGAATCTCAACATTGTGTACAACCACAACACTGAGATCCCAATTAGAATAAGATATACTTCATGTTTGTATAAATATGTCAAAATAGACTCTACTGTCATGTATACCTAAAAAAACAAATAAAAATTTACACATCGATTTAAATAGATTTAAAAAAAAATTTTTTAAGTATCCCAGGTAATTCTTATAATTAAGGAATCAGAAACAGAACTAGAGGGTAAGGAAAACAAAAACAAAAACAAAAAACTTGCTCTTCTCCAAATGCCCAATATTGGTGGTGGTCAAATGCTCTGCTTGGTGCCTCCTGCACAGTTGGGAAACTGTGTATCATATCCTCTTGCCTGGTTATGTCAAGCATCTGGGATTCCTCATCACCAATTTTAAACTGTTCCCAAGACACTGATGAATGGTAAATAATTTTAAAGTAAAACTATTAGCACCACACTTTTAAGTGTATTCGAGGAAATCTAAATAACATCAGGATTCAATACCTCCCATAACAATTTAAAAATGTGATTAAAGAAAATGCTTAGTCAGCAGCTCTTTACTTTTTAAAATGACACTTTTTCCTTAAGTTAACTTATGTACAGGAAAGGACAGAAATTACAGGTGCAGCATGACAATGTTAGCAAAGTGAAAAACAGCTATGTAGTCACACTCACAGTGAGTAGGGGACACTCTGGCACGCCAGAGAACTCCCTCCCCCATTAGGCAGCATCTGACCTCTCAGTTTTCATTCTTCCACTCAATTCCTAACAAAAGATAAGTCAGCCTAACAGAACACATTTAATTCTTATATTTTACATTAGATCGAACTCTCTCTATAGCAAATATATAATTTTAAAATTAAAATCTCCTTTGGGCATAAGACTTTCTTGGGTTAAACACTAATCAGTGCCTAGATAAGAACTCTAAAGGGATGTGATAATGAAGGGAATGCAGAGGGGAAGCTGGCCACCTCCCTATGTCCAACCTTTAGGCGAGGATCAAAGCAGAGTGACCCTGGTTGTAAAGCACAGAATGTCCTCATAAACATCTGAAGAACTCCACCTGCACAGGGGGCTCGCCACCAGCCTAGGAGTTTCCCTGCCTCGAGGCGCCATGGCCTCCATTATACTTCAGCCTGTCTCCAAGGAAGAACGTACCACTAATAAAATGTCTAGAATCTCTCCCTTGAGTTTTCCAAGTTCTTTCTTTGGGATCAGTAAATATGTATGTGAGTGTGAGTGTGTGAGTGTGTGTGTGTGTGTGTGTGTGTGTGTGTGTGTGTGTAATGACTATCACTGAAAGTAATGAAGTGTACAATTCACCAAAATGTCCTAAATATTGAAAATTCTAAATTAAGTATATTACTGTAATATAATATAAAGCTGCTCCCCTGCCCTTTCCGCTGCAGTCATTGCCCCACCTCCCAACTTCTTGTCAGTCTGTGAACATCCTAGCTAGCTATTGGTTCATCAGTCAGCCAACAAGTATCCTTCTGCGTTATTAGTCCCCTGTTAGCCCGCGGAATTCGAATGCTTAAGAATAGCCCCCCACCATTTTCTCTCTCTCTTCTCCTCTCCTCACTTTCATGCTTCTCTCTCTCCTCCTCGTTTTCATGCTGTCTCCTCCATTTCTCTCTCTCCTACCCACGCACCCTTTCTCTTTTCCTCTCATTTTCTCTCTTACCCTGCAGGCAGACGCTCTGTGTTTAATAAACTCCCTTACGTGAGTTCCCATGTCTGGCGTGGTTTTCTGGGTTCTTACAGTTACAGGTTGAGCTTCCTTAATCTAAAATTCAAAATGCTCTAAAATCTGAAATTGTTAGAACACCAAACTAATGCCCAAGTGGAAAATTCCAAACCATGAAAATGGCTTGTAATACAAAACTGATACTCCGCCCTTTCAGGTGCAGCCATTTCTCCCTGCCTCCCAATCACTTGTCAATCTGTGCTCTGACGGCCTCTTACGTTACAGAAATTTCCAGCCTACGCTACAGCCATTTCCTGCTTCCCACGTTACATCCTAACATGCAAGCTAGCTATTGGTTCACCAGCCAGCTTGCAAGTATTCTCCTCTACTATTGGTTCCTTCCAGCCCGGGAGATTCCAATATCTGGGAGAAGCGTCCACGCCATCTTTCTCTTTTCCTTTCTTTTCACCCCGGAGCAGACGAGCTAGTCGTCCACATAATAAAGTCTCTTGCGTGAGGCCCTGTGTCAGTCGTGGATTTTTCTGGGAGCTATTGTCGAGCCACAACTGAGACCAGGCATATGGAGTGACAGTTCCCTCCGAGGGGCTGGAACTGCCGCGGGTCCCGAGCTGAGCTGCATTTTTCCTTACATGGCTCATATACAAAATTTATTGGTATTATCATCATCATCATTATCATCATCATCATCATTATTATTATTACTTAGGATGCTGGGGATCAAATCCAAGGCCTTGCACATGCTAGGCAAGTGCTCTATTACTGAGTTACATCCCCAGACCATATTCAAAATGTTTTAAAATACTGTATAAAATTACTTTTGGGTTATGTGTGTTTATTTATGAAACATAAATTCTGTGTTTAGACTTGGGTACTATCCCCAAGATATAATAAAAACAGAAATCTATAGGAAAATGATGAAACATTTAGGGATTGTCATAGATTGGGAGGAAGTCAAGGATACATGACAACAATAAGCTAATGTAAGATCCTTGAACAGAAAAAGAACAGTAGAAAAACTGGTAAAATAATAACATTTGAAGTATAGTCAATAATACCATACTAATGTTAATTTCTTAGTTTTGATAGTTACACTACTGTTACGCCAGATATTAACACAAGGGAATGAGGTTAAAGAAACAGCAACTCTTCATATTATATTTGCAACTTTTCTGGAAGTCTAAAATTAAAGTTGAAAAGTTTTATTAAGAAAGTTCACAATATTATTGTTAATATTAAAGTGTTTGAATTTCTCTTGAATGTGAGTTACAAGAATTTGGATTGAAACAGGAAGGATATAGCAGAAATCACAAAATTACTGCAATGAGAAAATGAATTATTAATGCATTCAAAGAGTAGTCAAGGAAAATAAAGGTTGGACTTTATTATTACTGAGTCCAAATCAAGATGTAATTTCTATATAAGTACAGAAATACTTCAAAAACTATTAAAATAAATAATGAACTACTAACATAAATTAGGAATGCAGACTCTAGCATGGACTATTTTAAAGACTGTTTAAATACCTTTTTTTAAATAGATGCACCTGCTTTACTTCAAGCATGCAGTCACACATTTAGAAAACCAAATCCAAGCACCAAGGAAGAAAATTTAAGGTTTAAATTATTTTCTGTCAATGAAGTTCAGACATAAAATAAAAATGGAACTTACTCTGAAGACACACAATTATCCAAGAGTATGAAGAAACCATCTGACAAGAAAGAGAGTACAGGCCAATATTTACACACATTGCGTGCACAATAATAGAACTGAAAAACCAAGAAACAGCTTCATTTCATGAAAATGAGGAGAAAAGCACATAAAGTAACTGAAAATAAAACTGGTTTTATTTGGGGTACAAGCCCTGGAGATAAAATAAAATGTAACCACTGACCCAATAAAAAATCTTTTATTAGATTTGCATCTCTTCATTAGATCAGCAAGACTGGCTTCCCTCTCTCCATTAGGCCACATATCTCTCCATGAACGCTGCTAGAATAAGTTAGGGTTGCAGCATCAATTTTCTTTTCCTTTCCTTCTCACAGATGTACACATTAAGAAACTTTGTTCACATAAATACAGCTTACCCAGAGGACACAACTAGGCGGCAGGCACCACTATAAACACTTCACATCTTGATATATTAAATCCACAGAACAGTATGTGCCTGCCATTAGCACCTGCTTTTTACCAGTGAAGAAACTGATGCCCAGAGAGCCCACTTGCTTAAGGTCACTTGGCAGATCTGGACCCACATAGGTGGTTATAGAACCTATGCTTCTAGCCACAAGGGAATATTGTCTCTGGAGGCTGCCTTAACAAATGCAACTGGCAAGAGCTTTCTATAGTAATAATAATTACTTGAATTTCTTACTAATTATATGTCCAAAAAAAAAACACAAAGTGATCTGTCCTTAAAAATTATTTAATGATCTATCAGTTGACAACTAGATAATGTCATCTTTCAATTTTGTTAAAAGCAAAGAAATGGAAACCACATCATGCAAGAAGAATTTGTCATGCTCTTACTAGAATTAGACATTAATTATTCTGTACCTTTGTTTGGAAGCCTGGACATTTTTACACCTACGGACAATGCATCATATTAAAATACTAGATGAACCGTTCTTTTATAAAAGGGGAAGGGGAGGAGAGAAATGAGAACCCACCCACCACAGGTGCTTTCAAGAAGCTCAATCTGCTCACTTGCTTTCTCTCTCTCTCTCTCTCTCTCTCTCTCTCTCTCTCTCTCTCTCTCTCTCTCTCTGCTCCCTGGTTCACAAGCTCACTACCATGATGTAAGTTTATAAAATAAAAGTTTATAAAATGGGTTATCCACGAAGAAGAAGAAAAAGAAGAAGAAGAAGAAGAAGAAGAAGAAGAAGAAGAAGAAGAAGAAGCAGAAGCAGCACCTGCTCAATTTTAGGAAAGACAACGAGAAACCTTCTTATTTAAAATTATCTATGCCTCCACATATGCCTCCACAGCCCTTGAAAAGTGTCTGTACCTGCCCAGGGACATAAACAGACTGCTGTCCTATGCCAGATTTCCCTTTTATTTATTTATTTATTTATTTATTTATTTATTTATTTATTTATTTATTTTTTGGTACTAGGGATTGAACCCAGGGATGCTTTGCCACTGAGCTCCATCTCTAGCTCTTTTTATTTTTTATTTTTAGGATCTCACAGTTACTCAGGATCTTACTAAGTTGGCTGGGGCTGGCCTCAAACTTGTGATCCTCCTGCCTCAGCATCCCAAGTCAATGGGATTAGAGGCAGGTACCACCAAACCTGGCCAATTGCTTCTTTTTTCCCCCCCAGCCCCCAAAGAATATAACTCTCTGCCAGTCACATATTCCAATGTCAACTACCTCTAAATGCAACAAAGCAGCTACAGGAGCATTACCTGGGAAAGTGATTAACCTTTTGTGCTTCAGAGAGGGTGCGAAGTAAGAAGGGCTTCAGGTGGGATCCTGTCCACATCAAGTTATAGTCAGTGCTGCTTGGGTGAACCTGTGGGCAGACAGAAACACAGAGGGAAAAATAAAAATCAGGAAGAATCCTTTCCAGAAAGAGCAAAGGTAGGAAAGTCATAGTGATTTTCATCCCCAGTGAATTCACAAGGTGACCCAATTAGAATGTGAGTTTAATGAGAAAAAAAGAGTATCATAAAACACAATTATATTTAATTATATTATATTTAATTATATTTAAAGAATGGGAGAATTGGGAAAATCCTAGATGCACAAAATAGAATATATTAAAACCTCTACAGAAGTTGATGCTATCTCATCATCCTTTGGCGTATCAAAGTCTGAGAGTAGGGCTCAACCCCAAAACTCCTTTCTCAGACTTTCCTTATGTCTTTGCAGATCCTGGGTATAAAGTGTTGACCAGAACTAAAACCTTACAATAGTAAACCAACTTAGACTTCATTCATTCATTCATTCACTCACTAAAATTCCTATGTCCATTCATTAAATAATTAAGAACTCAGTGCCTCTTATGCAATAGGACCATGATAACACTGGTGATAAAAGAGCAACAAGACTGAATATATAAATGGGTATCACAATGTCCCCAACCTAGAATAATATCTCATCCTAGAAAAAGGAGCTAGCAATCAGACTTCCATCAATATTCTCCAAGTATCTACAGTGGAAGTCCACTGAGCACTTTCACCTGTCCTTTTTGATGACAACATCCCAATTTTCCCATTTTTCTTTGGAGGAATAACTTACATTTCAAAGGACCTGCCAATAACCCACAAACCCTCTCCCCAAGGTAGTAGATTTGTGAACCAAGTCAGATCAATAATTCTACCTCCAGAGAAAGGTAGAAAGACTTCCATGGCCAGTCCCTGAGGAACTGAAGATTCCTGACCCTAGATCTCCAAGGCTGCCCTGGTCTCACTCTTTCCAAAGACTTGAATTTTGGCTTTTCTTCTGATTCCACTAGCCACCCTCTGCATACCTTTCCTATAAATTCCTTTGGGTTAAGATGCACAGAGTCTATTTCTGTTGCTTGCAATGAAAGAACCTTAACTGGGTAACAGACAATTTCTTATGGGCAGCTCTGCCTCTAGTTGAAGCCTAAGAACATAATGAGAAAAAAAAAATCCTGTGAAATACCTGTTTTCCAGGTATTAGAAGAAGAAACTGATAAAACCACTCAGAAATTCAATCAAGTTCTACTGTCATCACTAAGCATGAGAACCAAGTACTTTTCAGAGCTAGTTCTGGTAAATGGTAAGCTTGGGTGGCTAGAATTTTCAGCTTTTGAGCAGACCAGGTGAGGTAGTAAAATTGAGCTTACTTCATGAAATCCATGGGCTGTCAGAATGCTGCGTACCAGGCGACTGTCCGTTCGCACAATCTTATAAGACAAATGATAACGTTCTAAAGAAAAACAAAGTCAAGTTCAGAAAACTTTATATTAACTGTAAAAACAAACTGTAAGATGGTGGCTTGCTTAACTACACTCAATAACATTGTATTTCTACTCTTAAAACTACTATTAAAAAACAATGAAAGTATCTGGGATCAAAGGTCCTTACCCTGAGACTCTTCGGGATTCACTAACTTGATATGGGGGAAACGTCCATCTTTGTTTTTGCCAGTTTCTAGCTGAAATTTAGCAATGCCTTCATGAGGAACACGGGCAGCAAAGCAGATAGTATTGACAGTACCTGTGACCCTACCACCAACAGTATCAGGTATTCTAAAACTCCTTCACAGTTGTTACAGTTACCTCAAAATATTACTCATTGTCATTACAGTATTTATGAATTACAGAAGTGAACAAACCTTCCACTAGAGTGTGCTATTCAATGTACTGATTAAAAAAAGCATACACACAACAAATGTTTTAAAATATTTTCATTATTATATTTCAACACAACTGATTTCCTCTATAATCGTTTATACTTTTTTAATCGACTTAAAAACATTGTCCTTTGGTTTTTAGGGATTGGCTTATTTCACTCATCACAATAGTCTCCAGTTCCATCCACTTACTGGCAAATGCCATAATTTCACTTCTCTTTATGACTGAGTAGTATTCCATTATGTATATATACCACATTTTGTTTATCCATTCATCTGTTGTATATGTCAAAATACACTCAGTTATGTATAACTAATAAGAATAAATTTTAAAAAAGAATTCCAATCACCACATAAAGTCAATGTATGACTGTAATCTACTTAACTGAAGACACTATGTCTTATTCACGGTTGTTATCCTGAGTTACAGTTAAAAGAGTGCTAATTATGCTATAAATCACACAATAAATACCTACTGAACCACGAAAAACAAAAGTTATCTGAGGGCTGTGGGGGATATAGCTCAGTGGTAGAATGCTTGCCTAGCATTCTCAAGTTCCTAGATCCGATCCTCAGTACTGCAAAAAAGTTCTAAAATAAATAAAAACATTATCCTGAGAGGAGGTGCTTAGGTGTCTCCAGACTGCCAAAGGGCCTGCTATACCCAAAGACTAAGAATCCTGCTCCTGATGGTCCTGAGTCCAATGAAGCGGATTACCAGCATGTCTTAGGCCAGAGGTTAGAAGCTGGTGGCACAGTTGCCCTTTCAGGACCGGCCCACGCTCCCTGCTCGGCACAGGACCCTGCCTGCTTCACTCATGCGTATTTCCTGCCAGATCCCTGCGAGCATCTGGGCTTATAAACCCCATCTGGAAGGACAGTCTATGATCACGTGGGGTTTTGATATATCCTCAAAGACTAACATTTCCTCTGGACTATTGAATTCACTCTCTTTCTATGTGTAACTACAAACTGGGAAAGTCAGTCAAGAATTCTGCAGGACAATGTTTTTAAAGGAATGCATACTGAACAATTTCTGAATGCATATAGTACAGACATAGATTCTAGAATAATATTCAGCCTCTATAGTCAAAGATGACCATTTCGTTTTATAAATTTAGATGAAAATACTCATAAATCCTTTCTGCTCCTTGCCCAGCCCTGGCAAGAGGTCCATGCCAAGCACATACAGAAAGACTGGCACGAACAAGCCAACACTCTGGACTTCTCGTAGCAAGTTTCCAAAGCCCAGTCACAGGCTGCCCGATGATCCATCCCTGTTAATGTTGTCTTTACAGCATAAGAAAACCAGTGCAGTGATTTGTGTTTACTTCGCACAGAACGGGCTGCAAAAGCAGGTCAGGGCACAGCTTACCGAAACATGCTCTGATTCCAAGTTGGGGAAGGAAAGCACAAGATGGGCCTGCAACAGCTTACTTTTCAAAACTGAGAGAAATGCTCAAAAACTGATTGGGAACCTGCCATGGAGAGCTTGAAAGGGCTCCCAGTGACCAGAGTTGAGACAATTTCACATAAAAGTCTAAAGTGACAGACTGTTATCGTTTGGATGTGAGGTGACCTCCCCACTCCCCAGCAAAGGGCCTCTTAATGTAGGAACGCTTAGAGGTGAAGCGTTTGGGCTGGAGAGCCATAATCTAATCAGTCCATCCTAGTCTGAATGAACTGGCTGGGTGCAACTGTAGGCAGATGGGGTATGGCTGGAGGAAGTGGGTCACTGGGGGACTGAGGCACGTCCTAGAAGCTTCATCTTCCCCACCGCTCCTTGTCCCTTCTCTCCTGACTCCACCATGAGCTGCACAGTTTTCCTCCAGCAGGCCCTTCCCCATGATGTGATGCCTCATCTTGGGCCCAAAGCAATGCAATCTACCATGAATGGGCTGAGACCTCTAAACCGTAAGCCCCAAACAACTTTTCCTCCAAGTTGTTCCCGTCAAGTATTTTGGTCACAGCAATGCAAAAACAGAGATAGGTTATAACACACTTATAAAAGAATCCATGAATCCACATTGATAAGAAAGTGAGAAGGCACAATGGTTTTCTTTTGCTGCTATAACAAATCACCATACTTGGCAGCTTAAACAGAAATGTATCATTTCATAGCCCTGGAGGTCAAAAGTTGAACACGGTCTTAACAGGCTAACACTAAAGAAAGAGACACCTGTGTTCCCTTCTGCCGGTGGACTCAGGGCACCGTTTGTTTCTGTCCCTTTCCAGCTTCTAGTGGCCACCCGCTTCCATCCTTTGTGGCTTATGGTCTCCTCTTCTACTTCCAAGGCAACAACGGCAGGTCTGGTCTTTCTCACATCGTGTCCCTAACCTCTTCTACCTCCTTCCTCCATGCTGAAGAGCCCTTGTCATTATGGGGGGCATACTTGGACAATTCAGGATAATTTCCTTATCTTAAGGTCATCTGATTAGCAACTCCTCTTTGTCATGTAAGGTAATATATTCACAGGTTCCAGGGGTTAGGACATGAACATACTGAGTGGGGGGAAATTCATAGTTTACCTTCTGGACCCCAAAGATTCACATCTTTCTCACATGCAAAAGACATTCACCCTATCCTAACATCCTATCAACCCAAAGTCTAAAATCTCATCTAAATTTATCACCTCAAAATGTTCAAATTTCATCACCTAAATAAGTATAGCTGAGACTGGGTATGATTCAACCTGGGGCAGAACTGTTCTCCATCTTGTGGACCTGAAAAATAGGAACAAGTTATTTGCACCCAAATACAATGGTGGTACAGCACAGAACACCAGCTACAGATATTCTTGTTCAAAATAGGAGTAAACTATTGGGCACAATGGTGCCTTAGTATTTGAACATCTGCAAACTCAGCTCCTAAGGGGACGAAGGCAGGAGGTTCCCAAAGTTCAAGGTCAGCCTGGGTAACTTGGTGAGATGCTATCTCAAAATAAAAAATAAAAAGGACTGGGGAATGTAGCCAGGTGCAGTGGTGCATGCCTGTAATCCCAGCAGCTCAGGAGGATCAAGAGTTCAAAGCCAGTCTCAGCAAAAGCAAGGAACTAAGCAACTCAGTGAGACCCTGTCTCTAAATAAAATACAAAATAGGGCTGGAGATGTGGCTCAGTGGTTGAGTGCCTTGAGTTCAATCTCCAGTACCAAAAAAAAAAAAAAAAAAAAAAAAAATGACTGGGGAATGTAACTCACAGTTAAGCATCCTTAATTTAATCCTTAGTATTTGAACAAAAAAAAAATTTTTAAACAATAAATAAAAATAAAAAGTGCTGGGGACATAGCACCCTTGGGTTCAATTCTCAGGTACCACCAAAAAAAAAAAAAAAAAAGTGAGTGGAAAAATAAGGAATCACAGTTCTCAATAATTTGAAAATCTAGCCAGGTAGACACCAACAAATTTGAAGACCTCAGAATAATGTTCATGATTCACAGGTCTAGAGTTGAGGCTCCACCCTTGGATTCATCTTTCCTTTTCCATAAAAGTTGGCACATTTTTGCAGCTAAGTAATTTTGTCATCTTGCTTCTTGCCTACAGAATTATGGTGGTCCAACGGCCTTCTTTCATCTTATCCTTGGCCTCTCTCTTTCAGTCCAATCTGGCAGTGTATTTTTTTTTATAACATTCTAAACAACATTGTAGGTCTTTTGGGCATGGATTCACTCCATTAGACAGAGAGTCCTTCCCTGGATAATTTCATTTCTAGGTTCTCCATTCCCAACTTGTAACTCTCTTCCATCTTCAAATACAGCAATGGCTGCCTTCTCACATCACACCTCTCTGACTCCTCTGCTTCTCTCTTCCACTTTAAAGAACTCTTGAGATTACACAGGGCCCTGTTGGATAATCTCCTTATTTTAGGATCATCTGATTAAGAATCTTAATTCCTTCTACAAACCTCAATTGCCCTGTGCCAAATAAAGTATCATATCCACAGATTCTGGGAATTAGGAAGTGGACATCTTTGGAGGTCTATTATTCTGCCATCCTCAAAAGGGAAAGCTCTTATTTACCAAAAATCAAGCTAATAAATGGAGAAAGAAAGATCGAAATGGAAAATTACCCATTGACAAAAACTGTAAGAGTAAGGGATTCAAACAAGAATCAATGGATCCCAACAGGTAAGAGACTACTGGGGAATCGGTAACTCACAAAATATCACTACAGAGAATGCCTGTAGCAAAGGGACAACACACCTTTAATACGAACAATCTGACAACACTATCTTAACCAAATGCTCGAACCTGCCATCACCAATGATGCAACAGCATAACACCACAAGCTTCTAACAGTGAGAAGGATACAACTTCACTAAATGATATTCCTGTACATTTTTAAAAATCTGAACCTAACAGGGCAACAGTCAGAAAAGGGTAACAATCAAACTTCAGGATGTCTGTAAAATAACTTGCCAAGAATATTTTAAAAGGCTAATTTCATGAAATACACACAGAAAAAGTCTGGAAAATGGCTGTAGATTAAAGTAGATCAAAGAAATACAACAACTAAATGTAATCTCTGATTGAATCCTGGACAGAAAAACAAAACAAAAGCTACAAAGGACAAAACTGAAGCAATGTGAATATGCATGGGGACTGGATAGTAAAGAATGGTAGTTTACCAATGACAGATTACTATTGCTCTACAGAAGATGCCTTGTTCTCAGGAGATACCTACTGAGGAATGTCTGAGGCCAGGGAGTGGTTGAACTAATTTGCAAATGGTTCATTTTTTTTGGTACCAAGGATTGAATTTAGGGACACTTAACCACTGAGCCACATACCCAGCCCTTTTAATATTTTATTTAGAGTCAGAGTCTCACTGGGTTTCTTAAGAGCCTCACTGAGTTGCTGAGACTGGCTTTTAACTCACGATCCTCCTGCCTCAGCCTCCCAGGTTGCTGGGATTACAGGCATGCATTACCATGCCGGTCTCAAATGGTTCATTCTGCTAGCATGGCAAACTGTTCCTAGTTGGTGAACCTGCTTGTCTGAAGATTTGCAATTTTTCTAAATAAATCTTTAGAAAAATGAAAGAAAATCAGGTCCTTTCATTTTAATGTGATTACTAACATCTCCATTTTGGCACATGTAAACGCCAAAGCACCATCAACTACATGGCTCCTGCTGGAGGCTAGGAATGGCCCCGATTCTGTGTGTGTTCTGCAGTGCCTGCCACAGTGCCAGGTCATGGGGAAGGTAAGTGTGGGGGGAAAAGGGTAGCTACCTGAGGACTGGGAAGGGAGAGAAGGGGGAATAACAAGAGAAAGCATATGTCTATGGCCAAACTGCCAGGATTCAAATCTGGTTCTACAACTTCCTGCCTGTAATATTCTACAAGTTACTTAGTTTTTCTACATTTAATTTCCTCCCTGTAAAACAGAATTGATGATAACAGTATTTACTTCATAGGATACATGTAAAGTTTTAGAACAGTTATTGCTACATAGTAAAAGTTATTTTTATATAGTAAAAGTAAATATATATTAAAATAGCTATTGACGTACAGTGTCAAACATAGTAAATTACATATTTTACATAGCAAATAAAAAGTTAAAATGCCATTAATATTCTTTCACCCATTCATCCCAATATAGAAGAAAAATGCAAGCTCTACTATACTCAGTGGCAGACCTGATTCTTATAGTATGTAAGTACTATGCAGTGACCAACCACCTAACTAACCCATACCACTTAACATAACCCAACCCAGATAAGATGAATATACTCCAAAAGGAGAGTGCAAGAAGAAAGGGTGGAATGATAGGAGGCAACCATTGCTGGAGATTTTTAATTCACATTCATGTTCTGGGTCAATAGCCCTCTGTGTCCAATGCTGGTTAGTAATATATCAACAGAGGTTATAAAATGGTGACCTAAGAGACCCAGACTGCATCTACAGTCTGTTTATCACTTAATGTGGCTTTAAATAAAATTGAATTAGTAATTAGTTAATAACCTTTGAAAACTGGAAGAATTCATATAAAATCTAGATGTCTTAGCTTTTCTTGAAAAACCTGGCAACCTTCGTATGATGGCTAATTTTATATTTCATTTTAACTGAGCCACAGGAAGTTCCAATATATGCCTAAACATTATTTCCAGGTATGTCTGTGAGGGTGTCTTCCTAAGAGATTAGCATTTGAATTTGCTGAGCAAAGCAGACTTCCCTCCCCAGCGTGGACAGGCATTGTGTAATCCACTGAGGGCACGAACCCAACGTAAAGGTGGTTCAATCTGCTCTGCTCTCAGCCTGCCTGAGCTGAGACAAAGATCTTCCCTGCACTTCACTCCTGGTTCTCTGGCCTCAGACTCACTCTGGGATCTACACAATTGGCTCTTTACCTCTCAGGCCTTCAAACTGTGTCACCAGATATCCTGGATGTCCAGCTCACAGGCAGACGATCACAGGGCTTTTCGCTTTCCATAATTGTACGTACCAATAACCATATTAAATCCCTTCTCCTTCCCCCTCATCCCTCACCATGTTCTACTGTTTCCATGTCTCCAGAGAACCCTACAAATATCATGGCAAGGGCCAACTGAATTATTTCAAGTACAAACTGAACCTACCCAACTGCCCAAGGAAGAACTACCATATCCCACATAAAAACAAGAGACAGGGCATGGTCCTCCTCCATCATGAGCAAACTACTAATAATCCTGTTTTTGACCTCTGAACAAGAACCACATCAATTCTACCAGGGGACTGTAGAATTTCCTCTTCCCCAACCACTTGTATGTGCCTCAGGAGGCAACCTGCAGTGCTAAGTCCCGTGGCAAGTTTCAGGATTGATTTAGCAAAGCAAATAAAAATAAGGAACCAATAATCCAGTTGTCAGCACAGAAGAACCTAGGGAGTAGTCAAGGTACCTAAAGGATTTAGATAAAAACTGCATGGGAACCAGAATGAAGATCAAACTGAAACTGGACTTTCAGAATATAAGTATAACCTCTTAAGTGACAACATAGTATAGCTGTGCCCCAGTATCAGAAAAGTAAGTCTGTACCTAGTTATCCATTATAGTAGGCACTAGCCATATTTGGTTAATGAGCATAGAATTGTGACTAGTTTGACAGAGGACCAGAAATTTTTATTTTATTTAACCTTAATTAAAATTTAAATTTAAAAACTGATACTCAATTAAGTTCTTAGAAAACAAGGTCTGGAGGTGTAGCACAGTAGTAAAGTACATAATTACGTACATGCACAAAACCCTGGGTCCAGTCCCAGCACCCGAAAAAGAAAACAGCTATTAGAAAACATCTTTGAAACAACCTGACAATATTAATTTACTTTTTCAACTATAATCTTTATGAAATATAAACATAGGTCAAATATTTACAATAAAAATTTTGTACCAAATTAAGATATACTCTAAATGCAAAATACATACTAGCAATAAAATATCTTATTAATGATTTTTACTTTGAGTAAATATGGGAATAATATTTGGATATATTGGGTTAAATAAAACTATTAATTTCAACTTTCAAATTTACAATTACATAGCTTATATCATACTTCTATTGCTAATCTATAAAATGCAAACTTATTAAATAGACACAGAGACAAATTATAAAAAGATGCTTTGTTCTATGAAAAGCTTACTTTAAGTTAAAAATACCTCTGTGGCCTCTTAAATGCAATCTTAATTACATGTCTGAAGTACATACAATTTGCAGAAAAAAAGGTTATATTAAGGAAGGAGTCATGTTCTTAGAATATTTCACAAATAAAGCATGAGAAATCATATTATACCAAATTATTAACAGTGATTTCAATAAATATTTAATAGATAAAGAAAATGAAGTTGGCACCTAACATTATGAAATCAACAGAAGGTAACTAATGCCCCAAATAACTTCTCAAGGGATTTAGTTATAGGCTTAAGATCTGAGCAAATCTATGTTCTGTGTCAGGTAGTTAAGAGACAGAGAAAGGGGGAAAAGTTAAAGACCAAAAGTGTACAATTCAGAAAACTAAAGAAGCAAATAAGTCATTCAAAATGTCCTTTTCATAAAAGGTGAAAAAAATTATTAAACGGCAAGGAACTAGGAAAGGTAGAGAAAATTTAAAAGAAAAAAGAATTTGTGAAAAGTTTTGTGTCTTTTTTCCTTTAGCCATGGGAATGTGTAAAGAAAAAAAAGTAAAGATTTATAAATTGCAGAAAATAGTAATTGCTTGAATAGGAGGATGACAAAATTCATGGATACAATTTTCTAATAAATGATGGGTATTTTAAAAAAGAAGGTTCTGCTTACTGTCATGGGATACATAGATTATTTTATGTGACAGGAAACCAAAGAAAGCATGTACTGTAGGGATTATTAAATTCTGTTGTTTCTTCCCACCTTAGACATTTGGGCTCGAATTACATTCAGAGGGAGCTCCTTAGCAGAAGCTTCAGTTACTCAGGCTTCAGAGAACAAGAATGAGCCATGTCTCTTTAAATGGTAACCTAGCAACTTACTGAGAGGATTAGAACAGAAGGACCCTTGGGGAGGAGGAAGATTCAAATCCCAAAAGTAGGTTCACAGTTCTCTGAACTCCTGGATTATCATGGGGTAGCTGCAGACTTTAAAGTCATTTAAAAGTAGAGCAGATTCTATTATCAAGTAGAATGAGCAGCACAAGTTCTGAGTGCCCACTATGTGCCAGACATTAAGCGATCCCATTTGATCCTCACAATGCCTGCAAGTTATCCCATTTAACTAATAATGAAACTGATTCAGAGTTTAAGTGACTTGCCCAAGACTCATAGCTAGTAAATGCCATTTATTGAGAACCCAAGTATGGACTCTCTACTACACCAAATGACAGTCCTTATCCATACTGTGAGAACCTCTGAAAATAGTCTAACCCAAGGATTCAGCACAGCTTAGTGATTTACAGCTTCAGTGTACTCCTCACAAACATCCCAATAGCCAGTTCTGCAGAGATAAAGCTGATCCTAAAATTCTTATGGAATTGCAAGGGACCCTGAATGGCCAAAATAATCTTAAAAAAGAAGAAAAATATTCAAGGCCTCGAACTTCCCTACTTCAAAACTTAATACAAAGGAACAGTAACCACAAAGGGATGGTACTGGAATAGGGATAAATGCACAGAACGATGGCATATAAAGAGTCTAGAAATACATCCATAAATCTATGGCCAATTGACTTCTGATGACAGCGCCACAACCATTCAATGGGGAAAGAACAGACTCCTCAACTAACCATTCAGGGAAAACTGTACATCCACACACAAACGAAGGGAGGTGGATCTTTACAAAACACAATATTAAAAAAATAACTCAAAGTGAATCAAAGACGATTTAGCTTAAACTATAAAACTCTTAGAAAGATACCTAGTGATCAAGACCCGGGGTCAGGCAATGGTTTCTCATATAATGACACCAAGGGCATAAGCAGTAAAAGAAAAAGACAGATAAACTGGAAGTCAGCAAAATAACTTTTTATGCTCCATCTGTGTACAATGTGTCCAAACGCATTCTACTGCCACGTATAACCAATTAGAATTAAAAAATTGCTATAAAAAACACTTTGCTCATGAAAGAATAATCTACAGAATAAAAAGTGTGCAAGAACAATCCACAGAATAGGAAAAAAAAAATTTATAAATCATGTATCTGATTAAGGATCTAATATCCAGAATGTATAAAGAACTCATACAATCCAACAATTCCAATTTAAAAACTGGACAAAGACCTTGAAAAGACATTTCTCCAAAAAGGCATACAAATGGCCAAGCACGTGAAAACACACAAAAAGATGCTCATTGTCATTAGTCATTAGGGAAATGCAAATCCAAACCAAAATATCTCTTCACACCCACCAGATGACTATAATCTATAAAACAGAAAATAGCAAATGTCAGTGAGAATGTAGAAAAATAGGAACCCAATTGCAGTGTTGGTGAAAATGTAAAATGAAGCAGCTGCTGTGGAAAACAGTTTGACAACTCCTTAATAAGTTCAACAGAGGCTGGGCACAGGGGTTCACACCTGATCCCTGTTTCTCAGGAGGCTGAGGCAGGACACCAAGTTCAAGACCAGACTCGGCAACTTAGTGAGACCCTGTCTCCAAAGGGGTCAGAATGGTAAGAGTGCCCCTAGGTTTGACCCCCACTACCACAAAAAAAAAAAAAAAAAAAAAAAAAAAAAGAGAGAGAGAGAGAGAGAAAGAGAGAATATCTAATAATTCATTTCTTTCATTTCTGACTCATACTCAAAAGAATTGAAAATAGGTACCCGAACAAAACTTGTCCAAAACCTTCATAGCAGCACTATTCACTATAGCCAAAAGGTAGAAACACCACAAATATCTATCAACTGATAAATGGAAAAGTGAAATTGGTATATTCATTCAAAGGAATACTACCCAGTCATGAAAAGGAATGAAGGACTGATACATGCTCCAACATGGATAGACCCTGACAATATGCTAAGTGAAAGAACCAGACACAGAAGGCCACGTATTGTACGAGTCCATGCCTATGAAATAGCTAGAGTAGGCAAATCCATAGAGACAGAAAGTAGGTTATAAGTTTCTAGGGACCAGTGGCATGGAAAGTGACTGCTTAATGTGTGTGGGCTTTAACTTCTTTTTTATTTTTGTTTTGTTTTGTCTTTTGCAGAGCTGGGGGATTAAACCCAGGGCCTTCCCATGCTAGGCAAGCACTCTACCACTGAGCTCTACCTTACTTCTGGAATGAGGAGGTCTTGAAACTAGACAATGGTGATGGTGCACGACACTGAGAACATTACTAAATGCCAATGAAATGTGCACCCTAGAATGGTTAAAATGGCAAATTCCATCACACGTAATTTATCACAAACACACACACACACACACACACACAAACATGCATGCATATTTCTGAAAAAAAATTCAAAGAAAAGTCATGCAGAAAATAATTTAAGAAATTCTAAGAACTCTTTCAAGGAACAATAGATTTTTCTCATGGCCAAGGCCTTTTCTCTATCCATATGTCATACTAATTTTTTCCAAAGTTGTGAGGAAAGTTGACCAGCTCTGCTCCCTGTGGAAGAGGTTATACCTACCTCCAATTACTCGAATATTGTTGTCCTTTGTCAGAATAGCCTCAGCATGGAATACCAAAACTGGAATTCTCCTGCAGCCTCCAGTCCACATGATACATGGATGATCCCTATAACCATAACAAAAGCCTTCAATAATTTTCAGCTCAAAATCTGAATTAACTATTTAAGCAAATTGCTAGGGTTTGTTGCTTGGCAACTTCCCCCTTCCTTCTAGAATAAGAACCCCAAATATCCTGTGGAAAATCACTCATCTCCAATTCTTAGCCAGGATTTTAAAGATTGACCCTTGAGGAGAGGTGAACCTTGATTAGTTTCAGCCAATCAGGGAATGTGAGCATTCAGTTACAGTGCAATCACAAAGACGAATGAAAGATGGGCACAGAAAGCAATTATAGCCCATGAGAGGAAGGAGACATGTTCCCAGACCCCCTGAGAAAGCAATGCTTCCTTTCTCTTCTGCAGTGACTATAGGTGATGGCTTCTCTTTTGATGAGCAGATAAGAATGAGAAGTCTGGCACTGCAATGGTCATTTTGTGATACTGAGGGGACAGCCCAGAGCTGACAGTAAAGGAAATCAGTGAAGCCTGGGTGATAAAGTCAGAGCTGCAAAATCAAACCTTGCTTAAATATGAGTTATAAATCCCCTGTCTTCTTTAAGACAATTGGAGTTATATTGTAATTTCTTGCACATACAAGAAATCATAACTGATATATTCCCAATAATTTATATATCCCTTTAATACTCTATAGTCCCTTTTTAAGCCAATTTGATGACTCATCCTAAAATTCCAGGCTAGGAACTCGAAATTAAAACAAGTATCCCAATTAAAATCATATTTTAAAACAAACATAGTGAATGGAACAATATGTATTTTCCTCCAGTATAAAACCATAGGCTTTTTTTTCTCTTTCCCTATTCTCAGGAAAGCTCAATTTAATCATCTTAGACAGATGGATATTTACTCATGGATTAAGAAATTCTTTGGGGAATTTTGGAGGAAGGAAGGGGGCAAATATTAAAGGAACTGAATCCCTCCTCTGTGCCAGTGATTGAACTACAAACTTTCATGTTGTCTCACTTACTCCTCTTGCCCACACTATGAAGTAGAAAAAGTGTCTCCAAGGTCCAGTAACTTGCCCAAGGTCATACAGCTGCTTACATATATAGGTCTTTGAACCCAGTGTCTCTGGTTCTTAATGCCCTATTGCTGAAAAATCGTATCTCAGTGAAGGTCTGCGTATTAAACACCTGAACTCAACTCCTTCGGAATTTAAACAAATCAATTCCTTACATAGAATGAGACTCATTTAGCCAACACTCTATTCTTAAAACTCACATGACCACACCCCTTAACAAAAACCATATCACAAAATTCAGGGCCAAGACATATCCTCCCAGTCCAAGTTTTAGAAGTCCCACACTCTGAATGCACAGGTACCAGGCTACTAATCTTTGAGGTTTCAGCAGCTTGTAGACTTGGGTTGAGCTGCCCTCAGCTATTTAGTGAAAACAGCAAAGAACACCATATCTAGTTCATTTCCTGTTCTAGAAATGGAATGTGGATGCTGACTGTTCTTGTTCTTAGACTTAGTGATGGTACCTGTCTGTGAGAAATGGTGTTTATAGGGTCCTTTTTTTTTTTAAGCAAGGACGAGTTCTTGTGGTTTGCTTGCTTTTTAATCTTAAATACCTATAAGATATGGGTATGGGGTCAGATGATTCCTATGATCTCTTCCAACTATAATTTTTCCATTATATTTTCACATCAGTGGATAGATGGGAAAGATAGGCAGCCTATGGAGTCTTGGTCAAAAAAACTTTGGAAACTATCCAAAGTTCCTTTGCAATCTAGCACTAGCTACAAACTGGCACCACTGTGCCTTAGTATTTATGAACAATGGATGGCTGCTACAGTTAAAAATGTCAGACCAGACTCAGCAACACAATAGACAGACACACAGCTGGGAAGAGCCAAGGCCCTGACTATACTATGCAGGAAGCCAAATCCCTGACAAAGAAGTTTTCTCACTTACAACCTATAGAAAGATAAGAGTAGCAAATCATTAGTTCAGTAGAGTCAACTGAAAAACACTCAAGGCAGAAGGTAAACTGTTGGGTAGAGCACTTGCCTAGCATGTGTGAAGCACTGCATTCGATTCCCACCACCACATATAAACAAATGAATAAAATAAAGGTCCATCAACATCTTTTTAAAAATGCTCCTACCAGGTGATACTAACAGGGAATAAAATTTTAAATGATTAGGAAACTGAACAGTGGAACTTCCCATGTTCGTTCACATCAGAAACTGGTATATACTAAGAAAATTCATTCTTAGACATAAAGGACAAAGAATTTGAATGAAGACCAGTTCTAATGGCTCATTTTATTGAAAACCTAAGAATATTTTGGTTTTTAATTTATTTATGTATATATGTATGTATGTATTTAGGTGCCAAGGATTGAACCCAGGGGGCTTGACCAGTGAGCCACATCCCAGCCTTTTTATTTTTCATTTTGAAACAGGGTCTCACTAAGTTGCTGAGACTGGTCTCGAACTTGAAATCCTCCTGCCTCAGCCTCCAGAGCTGCTGGGATTACAGGCAGACACTGCTGTGCCCCACACATTCTGGTTTTTAAGAAGCAACTTCATGAGGAATAGAATATATACTGTTCCCTCCAGGGAGTCAGGCTGCATAATTCACAGATTCACAACCTCCTCCTCAGAACCCCTGCAGTGGTCACTGTGTTTACTGCTCACTTTTTAAACTGATTTAAAGTCACCTTTCATGACAGAAATTACGGTTACTACTTTTTTCAGTGACTAGAGAAACCTTACATTGAGTGCTTACATGAAAATTTCCAGTTCTATATATAAATACGTATTTGGGATCCCAGCAAAATACACTTACATTTCTTTACATTTCTTTACATTTATTATTTGAAATGTCATGCAAAACAAGGACTGCTAAGATGGTTTCCAACCCTAAAATCCAGAACTGCAAGGCGTTAATACTTTCATAAAGCCTAGGGATCTGAGCGGATCTAACAGATGTCCAAGGACACACATCTCTGGATCAAATCAACATCGTTACGTTGACTTAGGGTCTTTTACTTTCAAAACTTTCTCAAGGTAAACCTATTGTGAATAAAACTATTCACATACACGTGTCTGATAAACAAAAAGTAAGTTGATGGAAGAATATTAAAAGTTAAAAATCAACAGAAAGAATCTGAAAGAAAGAAGAGCAAAAGGTCCATAAATTTGGATGGGGGTAGAGAGAGATGACATCTGTATTTTCAATAAGTTTTATGGGCAGGAAACCACAGGAGTATGAGCATTGTCTGAGCCTATCCTCTAAGTCCACCAACAAGACAGTAATGAAGTAAAGGAACAATCTTTAAAACAGAAAGACCGATGCTTGCTGCAGAAGTTAAAAATTCTGTGGCAGCACACTGAAAGAAAAATGGCACAAGAAGGCAAAGTAACCAGAGGGAATTACCCATTTAATTATCCTGAAAGAGAATGACCCAAATATACTGTCAAATTCCTATTACTTTCTATGACCTAACAATGAGAAGCCTTTCCTCAAAGCTGTTTTAATACTTCAATAATTTTCTTCAAATGCTAGTAAGTAATGTAATTTTCTACCCTATAAAAATGTCTACTATAAATTCCATAAACCAGTTCGAATTATACCTTACATTTGTATGGTATTTTGTAATTACTTTTTGTGGGGGGAGGGGTTACCAGGGATTGAACTCAGGGGCACTCAGCCACTGAGCCACATCCCCAGCCCTATTTTGTATACTTAATTAGAGACAGGGTCTCTCTGAGTTGCTTAGTGCCTCGCTGTTGCTGAGGCTGGTTTTGAACTCAGGATCCTCCTGCCTCAGCCTTCCGAGCAGCTGGGATTATAGGCGTGTGCCACCGCACCTGGATGGTACTTTGTAATTTACCAAGTAATTTCTCACATGATTCTATTTGTTCCTAACCACACCCATACAAAATAGCCTGGGAGATACTATCCCTGTTTTTCAGGTTACAGGGCACACATATATCCAAAAGGACGCAGAGTATCTAAGAAAGAGAGAAAAAAAGTATCTTAACTTTAAGACAAATTCTCTCTATATTCTGTGTCAAGTAAAAATATTAAAGGAGGCAAAGAAGCAAAGCTCTTCAAATTCCAGGAAAGCCAAGCCCCTGAGTTCTTGATATTTGTAAGGCTGTGTTTAATAAAGTAGAACTAATAACATCTTCTAATTAAATAAGATACAACACTTTTATCTCCAGATTAAATGAGAAACAGATGAGATAAAGTCTTTATCATCTTCTACTTCTTTCTATCATTCATTTTTATTGAGGATCAATGATCAAGATATATGGACTCTTACTAAAAGAATTCAGGAAAGCAATTGTGGTTCAAAGGACATAGCACAGGCTATAGAATCTAATATCCTGCCCCAGAGTTGCTATGGTAAGTTATCCGACCTCTTTGCATTACCAACACTCTATCACTGTAAAGGCTTTTGAAAAAACTAGCATAACAATCAACATCACAGTCTGGAAACCTACTTTTCTTCAATATCTAAAAATTTCAGTCTCCTACACTGAATGCTCTGCTCAAAAGTACACCAAAAGCTACTACCTGCATTTTACAACATCTAGAGCTGATGTTCACTCATGAATCCAGAAACAAAGCCTTATCTCATTTCCAATACATGATGGGAATGAATAAAACCTTGATTATCTAATGATCATGGATAAAAGTTAAAACCAGAGCCAGATAATACCAATGGAAGAACACTGGATAGAATACATGAGTGAAAGAAACTATTTTCCCATACTAAAGGCAAAGGGTCAAAAGCAGGCTTGCTGTACTTACTCTTGGCTTACCACCTCCTCATCCTCTGAGGAAGATGCTGTTTCCTCCAGGTCCCGGGCCATCACGACTGGCATTTCCTTTAGAGTTTGTCATGCAGTCAGCAGACAGGGGCCTCAGAGACCTTTCCTTGCAGATTCACCGGATCAGACAATTTGGGTGGCACAGATTCCTGCAAGAAAATCAAGTGATCTGAAATATAATATAGCTGTCTGTTTCTTGATTTTGCAGATAATCTTCCAAATGATGAAAAGAAATATATTCCTAAAGAGTGCTCAACCTCTAGACTCTTACCTTCTACCACAATGCCTAAAATATGCTCCTAATCAAGATTTTTTCTCATACATACTGTCGATGCTATATGTACTTGAAGAGCTTTATTAAGTTTATGTCTCTCACTTGTCTTTTATATACTAAATCTAATGTATACCAAAAGGAAAAATTCATTTCGCTTTTTGCACAGTCGGAGGTAGGTGGCTGATTCCCTAAAACATAGATTCCTTGCCAGACAAATCCGACCTGGGTTAAAAATGAAAATTAAAACTCAAGTTCCAAGCCCCTTGTAAATATTTATTTAGACTATGACAAGCAAGCAGGCTAGCTGTTGTCATAGTTCTAGTAAAAACAATTCAACTGAACTGAAAGGTTTAAGATATATTCCTCCTAATCGAGGGTCAGATAAACAGGTGGGGGAAAATCAATGCTTTTCCAAACACTCTTAATCATTCTCACTTACTAAAAATCAAAAACTTTGATCTGAATCTTAAATAGGTTTTAAAATTAGGGAAATTCCCAACACTGCATTTCTAACTTAAAAATGTTTTTTAGAGGAAGGAACAGAAACTACAAAGACAATGAAAATGTTTAAATGACCATAATCCCAAGAGTCAGAGATAATAATCTTGTATCAATCGTTCTAAACTTTATTTTCCTACGCATTCAAATATACGATAAGATTGTGAATAAGACGAAAAACACCAACCCGGAAAAAGATCCCTACAGATTTTTCGCGGAAAAATGGGCGATATCTAACAACCTAGTGACTCTCTTCGGGGGATTCCCAAAGGGATTCCTCGATCTTTCCCCAAAAGGTTGAGAAGTCCATTAAGTTAAAACAAGCCAAAGCTGCAAGAGAGGAAGGCATGCCAACCTTTCCTGGGCTCCTGCAGAGCTAGGAGAGACTCCGCGCTCGGAAGAGTAAGGACTCTCGCTGAAAAGGAGTCCTGGCCCTGAAGGGATCTGCCTTCAGCCCCAACCCCAGATCATCCCAATCCCAGGTAGGACCGCAGGTGCTCCCCGCGGGGAAGGCGCGGCCACTCTGCCCGCAGCGATTCAGCCTGGCGCGCCCGGAAGCCAAGAGCTGCTCGGGACTCAGGGAAGTGCAGCGGACCGCGCCCGCCCAGACCTGGGAGCGCACCTCCCTCGGGAAGGGGAGCAAGCCGGCGCAGGCGTTTACCTGTCTCATCTTCCCATGGCTCGGAGCAGGCAGGCGGGGACCGCGCTCTGCGCCTACCTTCCTCCTCCTTCCCCAGCCAGGTTCACGGCAGTCGCCGACGGCTGCTTCCCCCGTTACTACAACAACCAACAAGCAACCGCCCGCTCGGAGCCACTGCGCAGGCGCCGCCACCGGGCGCTGACAACGCCCGGCTGCGGGCGCGGACGGATGACGTCACCGCGGCGCAGCGCGGGAGCTGAGCCCAGTTCCCGAAAGAAAGGTGTCTTGGCTCCTTTTTTCCACTCTTACTTTCTCCGCCCCTAAAAGGTTGACTCCAAATCCATAATTCCGCCACGCTCCACAGGAGGGTTTACTGCGTGAGCGGCGTAACAGAGGAGAGGCTTAGGCAGCGGCCACCGCTGATTGGCAGCAAGGGGGTTCACTCCCTATCTCCTGCTTGAGCATAACGGGCACAGCCAATCAAAGAGAGGGCTGACAGAAACGACCCAATCTTGAAGCCGGGCGGAGGACGGGGGCGGGGACAAATGGCTCAGGTGGACTTGCCGCTGGAGCAGTCCTGGGGGAGCGTGTTTACTGCTGGCTCTACGGTGCTGGGGGTCCGATCGCCAGGTAGGAAAATTTGGAGAAGGAGCTTGAAGGTGTCTGTGTGGCATCTGATTGAGAGGATTTGGAGAGTCTAGGAAAATGGAGGTTGCCTGGGAGGTACCTTTTGGGGGAACGGGGTTGGACAGAAGATGACAAGGAAGAGCCAGGAACATGGAGAGGTCTTGGGTGAAATCGGGGAATGAAGGAATGGATGGATGAATGAGCAGCCTCTGTGAATTTTGCACTGTGAAAGGAGCCTTCACTTTTCCTCTTTTAATTCCTGTAACCCTTGAGGCATATATTTTATCTCTATTTTGCGGATGAGGAGACCGAGGCTGCAAAGTGTAAATGACCAGGGGCCACATAATGATAGGGTTAAAATAGGAATTTCTCTCCTGACTCGTAACTTTTAACACAACATCTATGCTGGATTGGGCCAGGGCAGAATTTGAAGACAGATGTTTTATACTCTGGGAAACCCTAAAGCTTTAGGGAAATGGAGTTCAGTAATTGGTAGAGCAATTCAGAAGTGACCAGGCTCTTTTCCTCAGCTATCTGCTGGAATTTCTAAGACTTGTGAAATGGAAGTCATAATTTCTGAAAGAGGGTGGTGTGGGGACATCCATTCACTTTTTCTGGGAAGAGACCTGAGGCTCTAATTGAGAGGGGGTGAGGAAATAAAAAGTACAGGTGAACCTTGGCCCAGTTGTAAGTGTCAGTATTCTCTGGATTTTGATGAAGTCCTCCTTTGTAACCCACATTTCCCTGAAGAGCTCCCAAATTCACTTTTTCTTCTCTAGAGCTCTTTCTTGGTGGGGTTTTGGTACTTCACACTGACTCAGGATTGCTGACTTAAATAACTTAACTCAACTGAGTAGCATGGAACTGTACTGAAACTTCTGCCAAAGTGTCAAAGGAAACCTGACAGTTTATTGCCACCTCAGGCCTGAGCAGTTAACCAAACAGAGAAAATGTGGACCAAAAGATAATAATGAAGATGGGAACAAAGCTGTTCTTTTATTAGAACTAATTTATCTAGGATGCTTTTAAGTCAAACTGATTAAAATCACTATTCAACAAGGGTTGGTGTAAGCCTACACATATATATGTATGTATGTATATGTATATGTGTGTATATATATGTTAAATAATTGAATTATATATACTACTTGAAGACCGAAGTGGATGTTGTATGCTTGTCTTCATCAAAAACGGGAACATCATCAAAATTTTCTCAGTGAGATAGTTTAGCAACAGTCTACCAGACCTCCCTGCCATATGTTAGCTGTATAGCCTCAAGCAAATCACTTAACCTCTCTTCCAACCCTCATCTATAAAGTGGAAATATTAATAGTGCCTGCCTACCTGGTTGTAAGAATTAAATGAGATGATATATGTTAGATTCTTGGCACAGTGCATGGCACAAGTGCTAATAATTAATAACTATTATAAATTTTCTTGCAACCCAGTACCAAGATTGCTGTTTCTCTGTGTCCAACTAGTTCTAAAGTCACAGTGGTATTTTTTTTTTTCAGCTTTTAGATTGTTGTAGTATACCTGAGAAGCACAGTAGAGAAAAACCTAATGATATAAATGGTGCCATCATCCCACAGGTTCCACTCAATTGTATAAGGGTTTTATAGGCTTGAAAGGATCTGTCATCAATAATCAGGCAGGTCTCTGTGAGTGGACTTAAAAATCAATCACTTTTGAGCCACTTGCATTATAAAGAGGAATGGCATGAAAAGTTAAAAGATACAGAAGTACTGATTCTGCCTAAGAGAAAGAAGTTCTGATTTAGAGTAATCCTGTATTTTGTCTAAGTTACTTAGACAAAGATAAGTACCATGTAGCTTATTGAAAAGTATAGAGTTCATTCACCACTGTTAGTGTGACTAACTATTGGGACCAATTTCCAGAAGCCTCACACCGAAATCCATTGTTACTTTATAATAATATTTGTACACCTCCTTTTCTTCTGTTCTCTTTTTTCTCTCCATTTTATCCTGGCAAATTTGTCATGTCCACCATTGTATTACCAAAACTTTGTCACTTTGGCTTAGGTAAATAGCTTGCTAACCCTCTGAAGTAAGAGTAGTGTTTTAAGAAAACTGGGGGTAGATGGACAGAAAGAACTTGGAGAGGAATTTATGAAGCAATTGGTCAACTGAGCTCTGCACAGTCCTTGTGAGTCAGACACAGGCCGGCCACACAGGTGAGAGGGCTTATGGTTGAAGTAGACTGACCCTCATAGCCTCATGTCCTTTGCCTTTGTTTCCAAGGCAGAACACCCCCTTGAGTTTGGGGGAGTCATGAGCCGTTTCCTGAACGTGTTGCGAAGCTGGCTGGTTATGGTATCCATCATAGCCATTGGGAATACGCTCCAGAGCTTCCGAGACCACACCTTTCTCTATGAAAAGCTCTACACTGGCAAGCCAAACCTTGGTAAGAAATCAAAGAACTGCATCCTATGTGGAAGTGATCTAGCTGTGGTTCCCAAGCCAGGCTGTACATCAGAACAACCCAGGAAACTTCAAAACAAACCCAGGCACCCATTTCTCTCTCCAAATCTAATTAATGAGCCTGGGAGAAGCTCAGGAATCCAGTTTCTGAAAACCTCCAGGTACTTCTGATGCTGCCTTTTCTGGCCTTTGGTAGCCACTGCAGCTAACAGAAAGCACTTGACCCTTACTCCTCAAGCGTCTCTGGATACCTTTTCATTCATTTTATACTGCCCTGGACAATTAGGGTGTACAAAAAGCTTTATTAGGGAAAGTGAGGAAATAGAGTTGCTTGGTGACTCTGGAATGTTCCACTTGAAAGCCATAAAGAAGCTTCAGAATCCCAGAGTCCTTTTCAGGAATCACCTGGTTTGTATTCCATGTTACAGGTGGACTGTTAGTAATCCAAGGTCTTCCCAGGAAGTGACGTAGTCCCTGAGCAGATTCCCAAAATCCCTTCAAGATGGTCTTCCAGAATGAAACTTCAGAAGGCTCACAGTGGCTCTCTGGTCCCAACCTCTCTGTGGAGAGCATTTGTACACTACAGCTTGTACTTGACCACGTGGATGTGTGGGTACTTTGAGCTGCATGGTTTCACAGCAGCTGCCAGTTCTGTGTCCCACGAATAGCTAACCCAGATTCATGCTCTGACCTAGCTCATCTTTCTGCAACATCTGGGTAAAAAGTGAAATTAAGTAGGCTAAGGATTATTTTGAACAAAGCTCAGATATATTAGGAGTAAAGAACCTGCAAAAGCGAGGAGGATATTTCTGGTTTTTCACCTTTCAGTGCCGCCTCACAGAAGCCTGTATAAATGCCCAGGACTTTAGAGTTCGTATGGCTAGCCCTTTGAATTTAAAGTTGAGACTGAGAGGCCCAGGGGTCATGTGACTTGCTGTACAGCTGAGCAGAACCAGTATATGGCAGGAGAAGGAGTGGAGGGCAGGCGAAAAGTGGAGGCTGCCTGCCTCCTGGGATTTGGGGCTCTCTTGCTATTCTACTAATGGTAGCCGTGCTCTGGAGTGTCCCATAGAATTTTACCTGATCCTAATCTGGTTAGGCCTGGTGAAACACTCCACTTGAGTCTCTGACAAACTATAGTGAAATTTCCTCAGTCTTCTCTTTAGAAAAGCTATCAAATTGTTTTTTAAAGGATGTAGTCCTGGCCTGGGGTTATGGCTCAGTGGTAGAGCGCTTGCCAAGCACATCTGAGGCACTGGGTTTGATCCTTGGCATCACATTAAAATTAATTAATTAATTAAAGGTATTGTGTCAATCTATACAATATAAAGATTTAAATATATTAAAAAAAAAAAAAAAAAAAGGATGTAGTCCTTGGGCTGGGGATGTATCTCCGTGGTAAAGCAGTTGCCTAGTGTGTATTGAGGCCCTGAAACAAAAAGAAAAATGTAGCCCTTCAGGGCTAATGCTAGATATTTGGTTGGCCAATGGAATTTTTTGTTACTACCAACTGAAGGTATTCATTAATTGCTATGAATTTGGTAGAGCTATCTACCTTTCCAAAGGCTAGAAAATCCTTGAAGCCCAGTAACATGAAGAGATCTTTCAGTCATCAGTCTTGTCCCTTGAAATTTCTCTTGCACAGGAAGGGATAGAACAACAAAGGAAGTATCTTTGCCTTCATTGTTTGGGCATTTCCAAACTACCTGATGCCTCAAATCTGTGGCTATACATTTGTCACCCAAGCAGGGAGTTTGTAGAAAATACCTATGCAAGGGCCTACCTCTAGAGTGTTTGGTGTAATCTGTTACCTGACCCTCGTTAAGTTTATAAAACTCCCTCAGTTGATTCTGATAAGCAGCTAGGGTCAAGAACCATTGTTATGTTGGAATATGACCCATACTTTCAGGGAAAGATATTTAATGCAGAGTGCCAGAATGAAGCCATACAAAACCAAGTGCCCCCAGAAGAGCCCAAAGAAATAGCACTTTATTCCACTACCACATACACAGAAAAACAACCCTGTTTGGGTTTTGTTCAAATAATGTTGATCTGGATTCAGAGAGAGATCCAGGGGCATAGGTCTCTTAAAGATTGTATCTCTGAAATCTCTCCTGGATCAGCCTTGAAAGTCTGTGGGTCTGTGGTCTCCTAGGCACCTCATAGTAACAGACCCATCTCACACAGTCCTGTCCTGACAGTCTCTTTGGGCTTCCAGGCAGAGAAGATACAAACTGCTGTATCCAGGAGCTATTTGCCTAAGTGAGTTTTTGCTTGGGTGACCACTCTTGGCATTCCCCTTCTAACTGTAGACATCTGAAGAGGATCTGAGTAGTTCTCATTCTGGAATTCCTTCCCTTCCTTCTAGTCCCCAGGTATGGCACCAGAGCCTCCACTCTGCCCCGCCACAGGGAGGAGAGGCTCAGCCATCTCCTATGAATCTGCAGAGTGTGGAAGGCACCACCCGCTGCCCACCTCTTCTCAACATCCTTGCTTTTTTCTACCACACAGTGAATGGCCTCCAAGCTCGGACCTTTGGAATCTGGACATTGCTGTCATCGGTGATTCGCTGCCTCTGTGCCATTGACATCCACAACAAGACGTATGTAAGGGAAGGAAGAGCTTTAGCATCCTTTTGTTGGAAATCAGGCGGTAGGCATGCTGCCCCCTCTGTTGAGACCTGTTAATCCTTTTACTACATTAGCCTAGAGTCTGCATAATAAAAGATCAGTAGGATCCATTCCTTCCAGGCCTAAAAAAAAAATAATAGGCCTAACGGGTCTTCTTTAATATCTGAGAAATCTTTGGAACTGACATAGCAAACTGGCGGTGTTATACTCCACTGGTCTGCATCATATCCCTCAATTTCTTTACTAAAGAATCTGCCTTTCTTCTACTAAAGAAGTAGAATGTTGTGTTCTTGTAGCTTCAGTTTGTTGTTATTGTCTTCTTGATTATTTTGCAGTACTGGAGATCAGACCCAGGACCTGGTGCATGGCAGGCAAATGCTTTGCCACTGAGCTGCAATATGATCTTTTTAGAGTAACCACCTACACATAACATTCTCACATTCCTCTTTAAGAAGCAGGAATGACCAGAAATCTTGATTCATGAAAAAATAGGAACCCACAAAGTAAACTGGCATGCTTTTGCAGAGTCAGTAAGTAAGGGTGGAGAAGAACCTGCTTGCTGCCTCTTTGTAGGGACCAAGTGTGGAACAATATCACAGGCGGGCCTAGCCTCCTGTCTAGACAGTGCCATATCCCCCTCTGGCCACTGGAGGGGGCTCAAGCTTTCTTCAGCAATAATCATCCCAAGCTAGATGGAAAAGTTCTGCTCAGTTCTCTGGGTGAGGCGGGCGTTTTGACAGCCTCACTCGAAAATATTTTTGTCTTATCCAGGCTCTCAGCATCCGGGAAGAGAGAAGGCAATAATATTTTCTGAACCCCTCTAATTATGCCAGGAGCTTTCATGTACATGACCTTGATTAAGTCTCCTCCTAGCAGCCCTGGGAGGTAGTGATTTTCATTCCTGATTTTGCAGATCTGAATATTAGAGACGCAATTAATTTAAACTGAGGAAGATAGACTCAAGTGGGATTTGAATCAAGGGATTTGATCTCTCCAACTCCAATTTTTTTTTTTTTTTTTTTTTTTTTAACTTGAAACTGTGGTTTACTTGTCCTAGATTGACACATATTTTTGGAAGCAGTATGGTTTAGTGGAAACAGCCTGGGGCCAAATGAAAACAAGAAAATGTATTCTGGTCTCAGTTTTGTTGGCAATTAGTTTTATAGCAACAAGTTCATTGTTTACTTTTCTCTGCACCTTGGTCTCTTCATCTATAAAATGATAATAGATAGCTGTTTTACTTCTCAGGGTGACAGGGAGGGAGAATTGAATAATCATTTTAGAGACCTTTATCATGGCTGGGTATGGTGGCACACAACTGTAGTCTCAGCAACTGATGACATGGTCTCAAAATAAAAAAGGGCTGGGAATGTAGCTCAGTGGTAAGCGTCCCTGGGTTCAATTCCAAGTACCGAAAAAAAAAAGACCTTTACCACGATGAAGTAGTAGTGATAGGAAGAGGGGTCATCTTCTGTTTGCTGTGCTTGTGGAGTGAGCAGAGATAAGTCCCACTTATCCTTACCTCTGATCCCCAGGAACTTCTCCCCTTTTCCCAACATGGGAACTGCAAATGACTTGCTGTTTCTGGTCCTTTCTTGATCCTTGCACTTCCTACATGCACTGATACTGTTCCCTCACTCACTGGAAACTCAAAAGTCAATACACATGCATACATGTTTATTAATGTATAAAAGCACACACCAGAATGATAAAAATAAATTTTAAGGTATTGGCCACTTGTGGGGAAGGGAGAGGGGTGACAACAGGGTCACGGTAGGGTAAGGGTGCACAGGATGCAGTAACTGTTAGATGTAATATTTTATTTCTTAGCAAAAAAGTATCTGAAACAAAAATGTCCAAATGTTAAGATTTGATGGAGCTGCCTATTAGTTACCCTGGAGTTCATTATAGCATACTACCATTTTTTGTATATTTGAAGCATTTCCTAATTTTTTCCTTAATTTCGTACTTGAAGAAAGAATATCAGCAATCCAAGAGGTTCATCAGCCAGTTACTTGTCTCTTCTCACCTCAGGGTCAAAACTAAGGAACAGGTTCTCAGCCCATGGGGTTGTCCTTGCGTCCTCCCTCTAACCGCTTTTGGAGGCTAAGACACAAAATAACCAACTGAGAGTAAATCTAAAAGCCCCAGAGATGTCTTACTCCTTGCTCTCAATTCCAGACATTCATTCCGTGGCATCCATCATTTAAACCCTGACCTGCACAGGCCCGGACATCTGCCTGGTGGGCTTAGACTAGAGAGTCTGCTAATGGGACAAGCAGAACACGGCAGTGTGGTGGCCTGCACTGCCAAGGATTGCCATGACCCAGAGTCTGCCTCACGGTAGTTAGGTTCTCTACCTTGCTACAACTTGGGGTCCACTCTGGGTGCTTGGACCATTCTCCTCCCAGATGAGCCACTGAGCTACCTTTAGTTTCAAAACCTTTCATTTTGTCCTAGGTGAGAACAAATTGAGGTGATCAACCAGCCAGGTATTTGTCAGGAACAAGTGTCCTTACTCTGAAGCACAGTCACATGACTTGTGTATGTCAAGTCTGACTAATACTTTCTGCCATCCTGTACCAAACAGGCAGTAATTTTCGTTCCCATTTCTGTCTGCTCTCTTGTAGGCTCTATCACATCACACTCTGGACCTTCCTCCTCGCCCTGGGGCACTTCCTCTCCGAGTTGTTTGTATTTGGAACTGCAGCACCCACGATTGGCGTCCTGGCCCCCCTGATGGTGGCAAGTAAGCACCCTGCCACCCTAGGCCTCCCACAACAACTGCCCTAGCACCAGGGCTGGCGCAGGGGCAGGTGCACGGTAAGAAGGGCCCCGTGTTGACATCCCCACTTGTCTCGTCTCTGTTCAAGGTTTCTCGATCCTGGGTATGCTATTCGGGCTCCAGTACCTAGAAGCAGAGCCAGCATCCAGACAGAAGAAGAGGAACTGAGGCCGCAGGGCCACCTCCAGGATCCACCTCCTCCACCTCTACTATCTCGCCCTCCTCTGCTCTTTAATTTCTTCTTTTGGCTCCATCCTTAGCCCCTTTATCCACTTTCAGCCTTTTAAGTTGTTGAGGTTTTGCCTTTTTTTTTTTTTTAACATTTAAAAACATTTAAGACATAACATGCACACAGAAAAGTATATAACATGTATGTACAATTTAAAGAATCATTTTAAAGTGAACATCCTAATAAGCCACCCAAGTCAAGAAATGGCCAACCCCTCAAGAGCCCCCACCCCATGCGTCCTCCCCACCTACAGCCCCCTTCAGGCTCCCTCTTCCCGCTTCTGCTCTTGTTTTGCCTTTTTTTCCCCCCTTTATTTCCATTCCTTGATTTGACTTGGGATATGAGAACTGTGAAACTTGAAGCTGCTGCCCAACCTGAGCAGCTGTGACCAAGGGCTGCTTCAAGGGGCTGTCCACACACACTGGGCTCCTCTCTGCTGCTGGACTCTCGACTCTGAACCCTCCGAGGACAGGCAGTTCTTCTGAGAAGGGCTCCCCTCTGTGTGGGCAGGACTGTGGCTCTTCTTTTACCTACAGGTGGGTGAGGGTTGGAAGAGTCTGGGCTGTTTTTAGACCTTCTGGTCAGCTGTATTTGTGTAACGAATTTTGTAATAAATAGAAAAACCCTCTTGCTTTGATCAGTTCTTGTACTTTGACCGAGAGCACCACAGTTTTCTGCCTGATCAGGTCCACCTCAGCGAGGAGGACAGCTCGTGGCCTCCAGCTCCTTATTGTCACTTGCTCACATCTCTTACATTTTTAAGGTCAGATCATCTTTTTCTTGATCTTCAAGATTCTAAGTTCACAAGAGCGAGTGTGGCTCAGTGGCAGAGCACGTATGAGGCCCTGGGTTCAATCCCTAGCACCACCAAAAAAATAAAAACATGATTCTGAGTTCACATTTCAACCTCAGGACCCTTTCTTCCCTTTCTTATTCTTCTTCCTAAGAAGAAACAGATGTTTGAGAACACAGAAACAAAGTAGGATTAGGTACCACAGAAGAAATAGCTGCATGACCACGAAAAGGAGCCAGCTAGATCTGGAGGGTGATACACCAGAGTGGACAGTGGCCATCCAGGCCACCTGGCGAGCCTCCACTGGCTGGGCCCTCCACACGTTGTGTATGCCAGAAAGGCCACTCAGTATTTCAGCAAATATTAATTGAGTACTTTTCCACGCCAGACATGCAGGAAAGAGAAACAAGCAAGATGGCAGGGCCTCTGCTCCCGTGAGCTTATGCTGTAGTCAAGGTAACAGAGGCCAAGCCATCCCAGGAAGGAAGAACTTCAGATAGAAGAATTCTAGAGAAAATAAAGTGTTTTCATCAAGAAGGGGTGGCCGTGGTGGACGAGGGAGCATAACAGTCACCAGAAAGTTCCTCCCAAGGTGGGGGTTTCATCTCAGAGTTGAATGCTCAAGTCAGATGTCCTCAGGTAGGAAGCAAGCAGTGAGGGCAGAGGGAGCAGCAACTGGAAGGCAGGAAGAGCCTTGTTCAAGGAGTAAGATCTGACTAAGGACAGCATGGTAGATCAGAAAGATCCGTAAGAATAAGAAGGATGTTCAGTGTTTCCACCTAAATACTGTGGGACTCTCCATCCGCTCTTTAAGTAGAAGGAACAAAATCTACCTTCAACTACCTGAAACGGTAAAATTACCGTGACTGGCTGGGATTATAAGCTTCAGGAAGGGTTTGATCAGAACTCTAGCTACACTGCTCTGTCTTTCTGTTCTGCCCAGCTGTGCTGGCTTCCTTCATGGTACCGAAAGGGGGCGCAGTAATTCCAGGCTTCACATCCCCAGGACACCACATGTAGAGAAAATAACTGTGGTAAGAACTTCCTTATCCACTATTGTAAGGGGGCAGCAAGAAAAGCAGTAGAGACCCACCTGGAGACGAGCTAAGAGAGAACAAATGATTTAGGTCCTCTTACTGTATGTCTTAGAAATGTGATTCCATGTAAAGGTAAGATCCTAAAGAGATGATGAAGGTAGAGAATTTTTAAGGCACTGTGAATATGAGATTTTTTTTTTTTATTTTTTAGTTGTGGATGGACACAATACCTTTATTTTATTTTTTTTAATGTGGTGCTGAGGATCAAACCCAGTGACTCACGCATGCTAGGCAAGCGCTCTACCACTAAGCCACAGTCACAGCGCTGACATGAGATCTCTTAACAATGCCAACTTGAGTTCCTTCCCAGATGATTTAAAGTAGAATCTCCAGCTAAGAATTGTGGTGCCACAATGCCGGAAGTGCAGCGTTGGCAACTCTAGGGAACAAACGTTCAGAAAACAGAGGGCAGCAGCATCTCCAAGTAACGGTTGTAAGGTAACAACCGGGAAAGGAGTGGCAGTAAGTAGCACAGAAAAACAGTAAAACACAGCTAGAGATACTGGGCTCCAGCTGTGGACTCTGGCCAGAGCGAGCTGGTGTGCGGCCGGGGTGACTGTAGAACAAACACTTCAGCCATCCTTTGAGGCAGAGCCAGGAACAACAGTGGGCTGTCCCACCAGTGGTCACATTCCAGCATGGACACAGTAGGAAAAGAGGTCAGGGTCACAGGCTGGCCACTGAGTTGCAGTGTCACATGTAGGCTGACAGGAACCTTCATAATCTCATCTTTAAAAAAGCCACCAGGATAATAGCACCCAAGTTCAGAGAGGACACAGACGCAGCTCCTCCAGCCTCCACCCCCACCCTCTAGACTTCCCCACACCTCAGACTCAACACCCAGAAATGGGTGATGACCTCGTGGAACTCCCAAAAGCCTTCTCTGCCCCCACAAATGACCAGACAGATCACTCTGAGAATTCTTTATTGCCTTAAAACATCTGAAATTACAAATAGGAAATACAAATTGTTTTCTTTTAAAATACAGCAATGGATTCAGTAAACATGTTAATATATTTCGAGGGGTTAAAGAATACCCATATTTCTCCTGTCAAAAGAAGGCATACCTCCCTTCCACCCCAACCCTCCCTCCATCAAAAGTGTGAACTTTTTTTTAAATTACATATGCAGTGTTTTCCTCCTATCCATTGCTTGGATCTGTACACACACACAAACACACACACACACACACACACACACACACACGTCTGGCTCCCCTCCAGCAGTAGCTTAAGCACCCCAATACTGCAGCCAACCCAGGCTGCTCTGACATTCTGAGTCCAGGGCAGTGATTACGGTCATAGCTGCTAAATGCACAGGAGAAATTACCTAAATTTCTCTTATTTTCAGAAGACACTATTGAAGCCCATGAGAGAGCCAGACAGCAGGTGAGGCAGGAGAGAGGTCAGCTTGAATTGACTTGAAGGGACACCTTTTAAATGTAGACTGAGTTTATTGCCAGCAGGAGGTGAGAGAGAGGTTGGGTATGCTAACACTATCCCCACCAGAGGCGGAAATGTCATTCGGGCAGCTCAATGCCCACTTCAAGAAGCACCTTTCCTCCTTCCCTCTCATCTCAGAGTCAGTCTTGGATTTGTCAGAGTGGAAGGATCAAGATTAGTCTTCAGTAAAGGTTAGAGTCAGCTGCTCTGACCGCCTTCCCTCAAGATAAAACAAGCACAAGGGCTAATGGCTGCATTTCCCAGAGTGACATCCAGATGAAGGTAACTGTGACACACAGGAGTCCCTGCGTGAGCCCTTCTTTGATAGGAAAACCTCTCCCATCTCAGCTCTAGCTACTGGAGCTGCCACATCTGGGTCCCCACAAACCCCCTCGGAAGGTAGCCAGAGCACTGTCCCACCTAGGCAATCAGCTCTCCCAAATCAATTCCTCCTTTGTGTCCATGATAAAGTTTCTGTCCAGTTTATTGATGAGGTCTTAGGAAAGAGGGTTTGGAGACAGATCCCAACCCTGGGGCAGGAGAAGTGAGGCCAAGAGTCCTAACAGAGCTGCCTGGTGGAGCTGTTCAGATGGAGGTTGTTCACACGGTGCCCCCTCTCAGAGACCTTGAGTGGTCCATCTGATGACCCACAAATGACCCTCAGGCAGAGCAGCTTTCCCCTCCTTAGTAAAAACTGGGCTTCGTGGGAGGGTTTTGAGACACTAGAAAAAGTTAATATCCGGAATAAGCTTTCTTCTGTGATAATTTTGCAAGCATTCTCCATGAGGGATGAAGGCGATGAGGGAAAGCCAGGTCCAACACCCTCCATCAGCGCCTCCCAACCCAGCACCAGCACCCAGGATCTCAAAGGAGGGAGGAGGGATGGGAAACCCATGTGCATTTGGTGAAAGGTGTGCTTCCCCCGACTAAAGCGTGCAAGCTCTCGAGTGGGTTCCAGGAGGCAGAGGTGCCACCAACTGGTTCCCTCCATCAGTTTCTCCAGCGAAGACATTTGTTCTGGCAGTGAGAGCTGAGCTGAAGGAAGAGATGGGGCGTTTGTGATCCCTGAGTGGCTGCCACCTCTCTCTCTCTCAGAGATGATCCTCCGATAGGACAGTGGGTGCCTTGCTGGCGTTGCTCTCCTCCTCCTGGACTTTCTACAAAGGAAAGCAAGCAGGTAACCCTGTGGGTAAAAGGCACAGAACTCCACCCGTGGGTGACTAATCAGCGAGAGCCCAAGAGCCAGAGGCCACTTGGTGTATACCCTAGTGCCAACACAGGACAAGAAGAGAAGCTACCAGCCCCTACTACAAACGCTGCCCAAACACACCCAGGTTCCCATGAAGCCATGACCACCATAGAACACAGACTCACTCTCAGGACTGGGGCAGACAGTGCACTTTTTCTCCCTATTCTGACAGCCAAAAACTCACTTTCTCACTCCAAAAATCAGCTGTCCAAAGCGCCAGGTCTGCAATTCTCTCAGAATTTCCAACCGTCCCTGTTAGGAGGCCACCCCCAGGATGAGAGACATCATTATCATGTGCAGAGAATGGGTGGCACAAAGAGAATTTAAAAAGGCAGCATGCATAGCTGCATATATAAACTCAAGGTCTGTGTATTTATATTTCATGCCTAAAAAAGACTTCAAAGAAATTTGGCCTGGTTTTCTTGAGGAAGGAGAGCCCAGGGTCACTTATGGGGAAGAGTCTTCAGGTCCATGCTTGTTACACGGATTTGGAATTAAATATGGCCTGGAAATCATCCTGTGGGGTTCAAAATGCCAACTTGGGCATTTGTCTGCTCTTTGAAAAAAAAAGTGCTTTTCCTATTATCATCATCAAGCCTTGGACTTGGACACAGCATTGCACACTCAAGGCCCAGAGGAGCATGTGCAGGGGCAAGCTGGGCCAGGATCAATTGGGCAAATGGTGCTTTTCTTCTTCCCCAGAAGCGTCTCAGGGCCTGTCCAGAATCCACCCTTCCCATTCTTACTCTTGCTGTCCTATTGTGCCAGGCTAGTCCTGGCTTACGAAGCCTTCATTCAAACAAAGTAGTTGATCAGACTCGCTCCTCTTTCTCTGACACACAAAGGCATGCACACATACACACATACCTGCCTCTTCCAAATCTATCACCTTAGAATTACAACCAGAAGGAGTAACCACAGATGAATGGCTATTCAGTATGTGATGGAAGAAAAATGGACGCCCAAACCAAGAAGGTAGTCAGACCAAGGTCAGTCATCATCCCTGCCCCAGAAGTTCTATCACTGATGTATAGAGAGAACACGTGTGTCTAGATCCAACAACACGGGTCTGCAGGTGCCTGCGTTACACAGATCACCATGGGGTGTACAATGACAGGGTGCCAATGGACAGAGACAGCCATGGCTCCCCTGCTGGTGTCAGTACCAGCCTGACTGACCTCCCCTTCATACTCAGCAGTCGTGGATGCCAGTCAGGTCCAGAAACACAGCTCTTATATCCAGGAACACGAGATAATTGTGCATCCTTCCCAGAACCTATTCCTACCCTGTGCTCCTTCCCCTATTCAAGGAGACTGAGCCAAGAACTCCAACCTTGATGAACAAACCTGGACCATGTGCACAAGGATCTGGCTTCAAGGAGAATACAATATTGGAACAACTGAAATAGTAAACAAGATGGAAATAAATATAGTGCATGACCACGGGCCATTTCCCAAGGAAATACTATACACATAAGGACATGCAGAGAGAGGGAGAGATGAAGTTGTGATCAAGCGTATGTGCAGTCCGTCAAGTTCTATACAGCAAACAAGCAGAGTAGAAAAGGAAACACACAAGCAGACCCACAGATGACAGCATGGAAACTGACTAAAATGCTCCTAGGTTATCTCTGGGAAGTCAGGTCTTAGGTTATTTCTAATTTCTTCTTTCTAATTTTTCTGTATCTGCCAACATAAACACAGATTACAAAATAAGCAGCAAAATCTCATGTCAACACAATGTCACATTCCAAAGTGAAAACTCTTCACCAAAAAACCTATTATTTTATTATAATCATCTTCTCCCAGGTTTATTATGTATTCATTGACTAAAGTATTCTGAATCATTATGTTGCCTTGCACGCGGCACAGTGAAAGCCCGTATCCACAGTGGCCCTTTGTCCTCACGTGGGTCTAGAGAACAACCATTCCTGCTTTCCTTCTGTGTCTGCCAGTGAATGTCTTATTCTAGGCTCTTACTTCCACTCCTGCCTACCAACTTCATTTATTTATGTTCTTTGTTGTGGTTGTTTTGTTTTTTTGGTGTGTTCTCGTTTTTTACAGTAGTGGTGATTGGGAACCTGGGGTGCTTTACCTCTGAGCCTCATCCCAGTCCTTTTTATTTTTTGAGACAAGGTATTTTTACATTCCCCAGGGAGGCTTCAAAGTTACAGTCCTCCTGCCTTAGCTTCCCAAGCTGCTGGGATTACAAGTGCACCCCACTGTGCCTGCCAACTTCAGAATGTGATATCAGAAGACAAATAGTAAAGTACTGAAGATTCTCATCTATCTGCCAACACATATGCTAACATGCTAAAAACATCTCTTGCAGAAAACCATTTTGGCCCTAGAAAATTGGCAAAGATATTTCCAAATAACAAATGCTCAGTATTGGTACTCCTCTACATTGCTATAGCAATATACATTGGTAGTGTTGACAGAACCTTTTCAGAGAACAGTTTAATAACACATGTAAAATCTTAAAATTGTGCATGACCACTGGTCCATTTCCCAAGAAATACTGTACATACAAGAATATGCAGAGCCAGGCACGGTGGCGCATGCCTGTAACCCCAGTGGCTCGGGAAGCTGAGGCAGGAGGATCACAGGTTCAAAGCCAGCCTCAGCAATTTAGTGAAACTAAGCAACCTACTGAGACCTTGTCTCAAAATAAAAAATAAAAAAGGCTGGGGATGTAGCTCAGTGATTAAGCACCCCTATGTTCAATCCCTGGCACCAAAAAAAAAAAAAGAAAAGAAAAGAAAAAATGCAGGCTGGCAATGTAGCTCAGTGGTACAGCATTCGCCTACCATGCATGAGGCTCCAGGTTCAATCCCCAGCACCTCCAAAGAAAAAAATAATAAAAAAGAACATGCACAAAAATTCAGCTTCCAACATATTAATTACAATAGTGTGTATAACAACAATTCAAAAAAAAATTAATGTGCAGATAGGTAAACTGCTAAACATCATGGTTTATCTATACACAGAACACCGTGCAGACATTAAACATACGTTTTAGAAGACTAGTAGCCTGATAGTGCTTGCAGTAAGTAGAAAAAAGAGAATAGGTTTTGTTTATTTTAAAAAGGAAAAAAATTATATATAGATACATATATATGTATACATATATGCATATATACATACATATGTGGATACAGATGTGTAAATAAATACAAACAATAAGAACATCTCATCTCTAGATGATGGAATTATAGGGTGATTTTTTAAAGTTTTTCCTTTTTTTTAATGCTACCTCGATAATAGGTTGGGGTTTTTTTGTTTGTTTATTTTTAAAAGAAAAATCCTACTTTTATTCTTCCTCATATTTGAAATTCCTTTCAACCTTGCTGAGATTTGAGACCTAACATCTTGGTTTAAAGTGGTTCCCAGCTGATTAGAACAGGTAGGAAACACTCTTCTGTTCTAGATATTCTCCTGGTCCTCTCCTTTGCACCACCACCAGCTCCTCTTCCTGACTTCTCCTTGCAGAGCCTTACTGGCAACCTACTGGCTCCATCCTCACGGCCCTGCCTAAGGGCTGTCACAAGCCAGGAGCGCCACTGCCTTAGGGTGGATGTGGCCATGCCAGGCTCCTGCTTTTCCTCCCCAGTCACTGTCCCCAGGCTGACAGCAGCAGAAACAGGAACTCAGGACTTGGCTCAAAATCCAAGGGATGGGCACTGCTCAGCAAACTGTGACCACAGTGACATGCCCTGGGGACCACAGCAAGGGAGTCAGGAGGGTAGGAAGCCCAAGAGCCCTGGAAAGAATAGCAGAAAAGCAACACCAGGACACACAATGAGAACTCCTTTAAGATGCCATGTTTGTAAGAGGTGAGCTGGTTTCACAGCCACCACAATCTCAGTGCCCCTGGTAGCTCCTCTGGGCCCGCTATGTGGCCACATCTGGATCACAAGATCAGAACCCAGATCTCTGCCCTAAAAAGCTCCCACATACTCACAGTCTCAGGAATTTCTTTGTTTGCCTTCTGTCTCCGGAGGTCCGCCCTAATGAATGCTGAAACGGAAAAGAGTGACAGATGGATTCATGGAGATCGGGGGTCATTCATCCCACAGGGGGAAGCCTCCCTTTCGCCAGGGTCACAGGTATCCCAAACTATTTCAGATCTTCAAGGGAGCAAAGGTACCATCAGCTAATACCATGAAGCCCCCAAGGATCACTGCTGTCCCTGAGAAGCAGAAGTCCACAGTGACACTGGCCTTCACTTACAGGTCATTTATATTTGCAGGGATTGCACACATATTGCTCTAATCCCAGTGATCCTCAAGTTACAGATCAGGAAACTGAGACTCCTAGGGGTTGGTCCACTTGCCAAGGTTGGCAGCATGGACGTCGGAGTCAGTCTGAGATTTCAACATGGGTCTTCTAGCTCCCAAGTCCATGCTCATCCCAGCAAAGCATGTCACTGCCTCCCAGACAGCTTTCCTAATAAGCCCTTCCTGCATGCACATTCCCCATCTGCATAATTGGTCAAATTGGGGTCCCAAATTGCCAGTGGCCTTGTCCCCCAAACAGCCTGAGCCTCATCTTGCCCCAGACCCCAACTCACCAGTGAGGGCTGCTCCAACGGTGAGGAATACACACAGGAAGATGTTCCCGGGCATGGTTCCATAGTTGTCAATGATCTGACCCTGGGAGATGGTGAAGATGATCCCAAATACCTGGAAAAATACAAAGAAGATTGGAAACCAGGGTCCTGCCAACTAGCCCATGGAGAGACCTGAGCCACCATAATTTAACGTTCACACAGTCAGGCAGGGAACAGAGAGAAAATAGGAGCTTTACCTGTGCAGACACGTTGAGGAGGCCAGACGACATGCCCTCTGATTCTGGATACGTGAGCTCCACAGCAAATTCAAAGCCCAGCGGGAGATAGCCAGTCATAAAGAAGCTGGAGTCCAGATCAGAGAAACAGGTGATGGAGAAGCTCCAGAACAAGGACGGGGAACCCACGTCGCCCCTTAGACACCCTCTTCTGCTTTTTCCTTCCCATCGAGACATGCCAGGCTCTTGGGTGATCTGGCCATCCCCTAGATGGAAAGGAACACCCCTGCAGGCGGGAAGCCCATAGGTAGGCCTGTGCTCAGCAGGCCTGTAGTGTCTGGGGCTGCTTCTCTGTTCAGCATCAAGGACGGGGTCAGCATTTACAGAAGGACAAGGATGCCTGGTTTGTTTCACTTTCGTTGAGAGACCCTGTCCTGGGCACACAGGCTCTGTGTTGGAAGTGGGATGTCCCTGAACATTGGGCAGCATCTCTATGACTCTCTGGGATCTGGAAGGAGGAGAGCAGAGTCCTTCATATTTTCCTCCAAAGAGTAGCAGCTGAAATGACTGAGTCTGGAGGTGTCTCTGTCTCAAATGCATAACACACACACTGCTGTGCTGCGCAGAGGAGAGCGGGAGCGGGGACCGAGCACAGGCCCTGGGTAAGGCACTAGTCCATATTTCTTTCATATGACAGGCCTGGAAATTTCCAATTCTTATTCCCTATATCTGCACCACACTGCTTATTTTCATATCCATTCTCTCTCTATCCTTCCAACAACTCCAGGAGGCAGGCCACACCCATTTTCATTTACTGATAAGGACCCTGAAGGTCCAAACGGTCAAGTGAGGCACCTGTGGTCTAAGAGATGGTCCATGCATAACTGAGACCCAGACCCAGAGTTTCTGATTCCAGCTCCTGTGACCCCATGTCATCCCAGGAAAAGTTAAAACAGACTGTAGACACTTCCTAGCACCCCAGAGTCACTGAAGGGCATACTTCTTGCTTCCCTCCATCCCAATGGGACAGACAGGCTGCCTGGAGTGCTGGTTATCTTCTGAGGTCAGTGAGAAGGTAGCGAAAGGGACTATATTGCATCCTAGGAGTAGAAGGCATGGGATGGTGTTTTCCAGCTACACAGATCAGAGGTGAAACTTACCCCAGGGTGCCAGCGGTGATGAACACGACCCACAGGTGTCCCAGGCTCAAGGTCAACGTGTACACTACCATGCCCACCAGAGTCATGATATACACCACCAGGGTTGTCTCCCTTTGGACAGAAGCAAAGAAGTTGAGTCACATAGCTCCAGCTTTAGCAGGATCGATCATTCCACAGTATCTGTTGGGCACCACAGCTATACGTCAAGCTCTCTGCAGGGTGTGCAATGCACACAGAACCAAAGATCACACAAGTAATGATTCAATTACATCACAGTCGATGCTACAAAGGGTAACACCAGGCAAGTCTGAAGCCATCCTGCTGTAGGCTGGTCTCCTGCAGAACTCTGTCGACAAGCTGCTCCTCAACTTGTTGTTTCCTACTCTGCGGCAAGAGGAGCACAGCCCTTTTCTTTACCACTTCTCACCAAAAAAAGAAAAAAAAAAAAAAATCAGCGATGATCAGGGGGCAGTGATGTTCAGGACAATCCCCAAAGTAGATTTTTAGGTTTGTCCCAAGACCTCCTGGCAATGCTGGGCAGTGATCTGACTTTCAGGTGCTCTGTCATCAGGAAGTTCTTTCTGTTGGCATTCACACAACACAACAGAGCTTTTCCTGTTGAACCTGAAAGACTGTTCCAGACAGTGGAATTCAGAGAGAGGATTCTCCAGCTCTGAACTAAGCCAGTATGAGAAAGCCTCACCCACCCCGCTGTGATCTTTCCCTTTGAGGGGTCCCCTCAAAAAAATACCATCAGCAAGACTTGGTTCGGCTCTGCTGTGCCCCTCTAGCCCTTCTCTCCCCACATCTACCACCCAGGACTCTGCTGTGGCAGCCCCCGCAGGAGACCCCACTCGTCTCTCTGGACTATTTCCTGCAGACTCAGGCTCCACACAACTTCTGCCCTCTTGCCATGAACATCAGAAACCAGAGGAGGAAAGCTTACAGGCTTCATGTGTTTCTCCTGGAGTCAGAGACAAGGTGGGGCACCAGCGGGTACATTATGGTATGTCAAACTAATACCTACAATTATTGGACATCAAATTCTGTGAAATACTTTCCATATGTATATGATTTCAACCCTTACAAAAATCCTGCATGAAATGTATGACTCTCCCTAACTTTACCAAGGGGGAAAGAGTAACTTAACTTAAGTTACTTGTCCAAAGTCCTGGGTTGCGTAAATGCAGGGCTGGGATTTGAACCCAAAGCTGAGTGTGAAACGTCAGCACTTTCTACTGCTACATGCGGGAGTAACAATCTGCTAAGTAGTCGCGTCTTTGGAAAAGATTGAGGCCAGAGCCTCCAAAGGATGTCACTCCCACCTGGTGCTTGAAAGCACCTGCTGAGGTCAAGGAGCCTCGACCTCCCCTCACCCTGCTCCCCTTCTTCCATTCCCACCCATCCTGCGGAAAGCAACCTCACGGATACCAGTCTTTCTCAGTGATTCCACAAATTCACCAGATACCCAACTTCTTATTTGTTTATTTTTTTTGCTATGTTTGTTTAATCACAGATTCATCTTAAACCACTGACCAGTTTAGAAAGATTATTTGTAGGCCCAGTCTGAGTAAATGGGCTTCACTACCCAATGTCCAGCCTCCAAACCCAAGAGGACAAATCTGGGAGCCTTTGGGAGAAGAAAATGACCATTGAAAATACAGAGTCACAGAGCTCCCTCAGCCCGCAGACAGCTGTTCTTTCTCTGCCTGGTAGTAGAAGAGGACCAAGAAGGTCTGAGGCTGACCCCTGGATTTAGACATGAAAGGACACTAGGAGCTGACAATGGCTAATTTCTGAAGAGGGTTGAGAACGTGTCCTCCCTCCCCAGTCCTTTCGTCATATCGTCTGATTCCTGTGAATCATCTGGCTGCCCACACCCCACACCCAGCAGCATTCCATCCCCCACCCCCACTTCTCCTGCTGCAGAGCAAGTCCTGGAAGAAGGGACCCTGCCATTCACTGGCTTGGGGATGGCCAGTCCTCTCTGCTCTCGCTTCTGGAGGAAGCAAGCAGCTAACAGATGGCAGAGACGAGACGGCAGCCAAGTTCCACCAGTAGTAATTAAGCAGAGCCAGGCTCCTCGTCAGGGTGAGCCAGGCAGCCACATGCATCCCCGGGAGTGACCTCAATTGGCCTTTGACTAGGGCAGCCAGAGTGGGACCCGGTCTGACCAGAGCCTCACAGAAGCGGGTTTGTGTGGCAGAAAACAGGTCTGCCACTGTCTGTCGCCTCCAGACCCTGGGAACTTTGGAGGCTTTGAGAAAGCAGAATGCCCCACCCTGGCACAGGACACCTTAGCAGCTGCCCACCAGCAGTGGCTACTGAGCACCAATGCATGGGCCACTGAAAAGCCCCAAAAGGTTGGGAGAAGTGGTGGAGTGCTTGCCTGGCATGCCTGAGGCCCTGGTTCCACCCCCAGTACAGGAAGAAGAGGAGGAAGAAGAGGAGGAGGAGGAGGATATTGGGCTGCTGTTTGCTGTCAGGAGTACTTTGTCCCATTGAACTGGGGCACCCAGCTTGCTTCTGCTTTTTACAAATGCGGTTTCCTCTACTGTAATGGCAACCACAGGGTAGGGCCAGGAATCTGCATGGCACACATTTAAACCTTTTACAGCTCTGGGCTCTCAGAAAGACACTGGACATTCAGGTCCAAAGCATTTCAGGGTATTTACCAGCAAGGTATAAACAACTGCAAGATCATACTCTCTGCAAACTGGAGTATGCACAGAGCACCTTGAACCTCAGGGGAGCCATAAGGAGCTGAGTCGTGGGAACACCGTGGTAAAATCTCCTCCTCCTCTCCGCTCTTTTGAGAGTCCATCAACTTGCCAATGGCTGAGATTTTTTCATATTCATTTTCACTTCTGCCTTATCTGCCCCTTCCACAGAGCTACTTGGGGTTCAGAGGTGGGAAGATGACTGCGAGCCTTCATGTCTGCTGTCTCTAACCCTCCTAAGGCCCCCTGTGGGTCTGGTATCCCTCACTTTGTAAATGAGTAAACTAAGGCTCAGAGAAGGTAAGTTTCAATGGCTTGCTTGACCACTCAGACTCCCAGCTGCCACCCAAACATTCTGAGCAGCGTTGCTAGTGAAAGTGGGTTTTTTGCAGATGGGTCTCCAGTTCTCAGGCTAAGAGGAAAAGTCACCTACTTGTAGGTTTTGGACTTGTCCAGCCAAATGCCTGAGATCACAGCTCCCAGCATTCCTGCAATGACAATGGTCAGGCCGATTCTTCCAGCATTCACTTCTTCTCCCTGGGGAAACCCCAAAGATAACCCAGTGATAAGACACGAGATACGTGACAATGTGCAATCATCATGCAATAAGAGGGCAAAGCCAAGCAATTCGGGCTCCATTACAGCCAATATTCATAAAGTATCAGGACAAAGTCTCTTGTAAGAAGATGATCTGGGAGAAAAATCCTAGAAGAATTGTTCTTCCCAACGATATAAGCCCAGCTGTTACACTGGATGCATGGTACTGGCTGCTGGGGTGACACCATGAACCACATTCTGTCCTAAGAACAACTTCAAATCGGACTTTAAAATTTTTTGCTGGGCATGGTGGTACACGTTGGTAATCCCAGCAACTAGGGAGGTTGAGGCAGGAGGATACCAAGTTAGAGGTCAGTCTCAGCAACTTAACAAGGCCCTAAGGAATTAGTGAGACCCAGTCTCAAAAGGGGCTGAGGGGTTGGGGTTGTGGTTCAGTGGTAGAGCACTTGCCTAGCACATGCAAGGCACTGGGTTTGATCCTCAGCAGCACATAAAAATAAATAAATAAAATAAAGAGGTGTAATAAAAAGGGGGGAAAGGATGTAGTTCAGTGGTAGAGTGCTTTTCTTGCATGAGCAAGACGCAGGGTTCAATCCCCAGTACTGTAGGAGCGTGTGCATATGTGTGCACGTGCGTGTGCGTGCACACACACACACACACACACACACACAAAGAGAGAATTGAACCTTGGTATCCCTGACTCTGGGATACTCATTATCTCTTTCCCAACAACTAGCCCTCACTGGTTCTGGAAACATTTAAAATTTTTTTTCAGTTGAGCAACTAAAAGCTCAAAATTAAGCCTTGCCCATATATTACAAATTAAACATTTTGTGCACATGTGTGTATTTCTACCGACTGTGTTGCCAGGCGCCATGATACAGAATTTACACATATCATATGTAAAAAAAAAAATGATATGAATGTATATGCATATATAAATATACACAAATATTATTACTCTCTAATCCTAAAAATAATCTTACAAGAATTACACTTCTTTTGCAGAAAAGAGAGAGTTCAAAGATGCTAACTAGCTTGTCATACTCTTATACTGTCACCTATCTTGGTACCACCAAAGCCAGGGTCGAGGCAGAGGGCTGTGCCCCTTCAAATCCCATACACAGACCCCCACACCGGGCTGCTGAGAACTGGGGGGAACCTGGAGTTAAGCACTGCCCCAGCCTCTGCGGGCAGATTGGAAATCCTACCATCTCCAGGTCCAGCGTGCTTAGGGAAGTGCCTTACCGGGTAGTGCAGGATCACCATGCGATTCAGCAGAGTGGACAAGGCATAAAAAGCACCAGCGTTCAGACCTGAAGGAGGAAGAGAGGAACAGCATTAGGGCCAGCCTTCTCCAGGGGCCAGTGCTAACTTCTCCCACCTGCGATTAGGGAGGTCGGAAATCCTCTTCCCCAGGGCCACTGTGACTGGTGTCTGGAAGAAAAATTCAGGAGGGTATGAGGCTGCTCTGCAGTTTACCTCAAACACTTCGAAGCAAACAAAAGTCACAACTGCAACCTTCCCCTCAGCCTTCTCCCTCTGCTCCCTTTAATTTGGCCCAAAGTACAGGCTCTGCACAGAATGACTCCCGGGTCAGAATCATCTGTATTCTGCTCTTAGCTTTGGCCAGGCCCGTCAGGTCAGCAGGACTAGTGGCCACCCCCACCTCCTCCCGATGACCCTTTCTCCTCTCCACACTGCCCCAGGCCTCGCACCCCTGAAACCTCCTCCTCAGGTCGCTTATCTCCTCTTTCTTCATTCCTCCTCCAATTTCTTCTCTGATATGATGTCACACGAGATCTACTATGCGACACCAGAAGACACCCTAAAGAGCATTGAGTTGTCATTCTATGTTATCAATTTGTTCCATAAATAATAAGGACACATGGCGTATATTGTAAGAACCTGTGTTCTCAGAGAACAAGGTCATCTGACCAAAGTCACATACTGAGCCATCGCTACAATGAGACTGGAACCTTCCCTCAGTGGTGGTGGTGGTGGCGGCAGCACTTCCTTGTGCACTAGACACTGTACCAAGCACTCTGCAATCCTTACAACCACCCTAGAAAGTGGGGAGTATCAGCGCCCCCATTCTGTAGATGAGGAAACTGCACAGAGTCGAACAAACAAACAAACCCAGTCACCCCATAATGGCTACCAGGGGTCTTTTTAGCTTTAACAAAACACTGAGGCTTGCAGGACAAACCAGGGCACACTTGACATTCGATTCACATACAAGGGTGTAAGACAGGACACATAGCTTGTAGGCAGGGCAGCCTCAGGAGTTCCGCTTTGATGGAACCAGCCCACCGTGCTCAGTCCCCACAGACATCAGGAGCTATTCTCTTTGGCCCCCCAGGTTTTGGTTAAGGTGTAAGGAAGGTGGCTATGGCAACCTAGTTTACTGCCCCATAGGAGCCACTATTTCTTAACTCCACAAGCATAACTCCCAGGGTCCCCATAAGGGACAGGCCGATGGAAAGAGTCACTGTACTCAGGGAAGTACAAAGCATGGCCTCCCAGCAGAAATGACAAAGTGTCCCTGTCCACTGTTAGCACAGATAATTTCCCACAGTCTTATTGGTACTTTCTAGTTATACACAATGGTGGGATTTGTTGTCACGTATTCGTACATGCACACAATACAGCAATATAGTTTGGCCAATATCACTCCCCAGGACTTTCCCTCTCTCTCCTCTCCTCCCACCCCTGGTCCCTTTCCTACACTCTACTTATCTCCATTTGATTTTCATGAGAAAGCTCTGCTTTCTTTTTTTCTTTTTCCTCTTTAGCTTTCACTTATGAAAGAAAACATATGACCCTTGACTTTGTGAGTTTGGCTTACTTTGCTTAATGTTCTCAAGTTTCATCAAGGACATAATTTCATTTTTCTTTATGGCTGAATAAAATTCCATTGTGTACATATACCATATTTTCTTTACCCATTCATCTGTTGATGGACACCTGGGCTGGTTCCATAGTTTGGCTATTGTGAATTGTGCTGCTATAAACATGGGTATACGTGTAGTATGCTGACCTCCATTCTTCAGGAGTGGATGGCTGGGTCACGTGGTGGTTCCATGCCTAGTCTTTTGAGGAGTCTCCATACTGATTTCCACAGTGGTTATACTAATTTACAACCCCACCAAGAGTGTAAAAGTGTTCCTTGTTCTCATTTTTATCATAAGAAATGTTGCCTAAATGTAGCTGATATACTCCCTATATCAGTTTCCCAGGGGAATAGATACAGAGTTAAGTGAAGGTCAAATTCTCAAATTGTCTAAAAATTTGCTTTCCCACTCCCGCAATCACATGGGTATTACGTGGTGGGGATGGATTTGAACCCACACCCTCCCAGAGTCCTTGATCTTAATCATTCTACATCTTCTCAAAACTGATTTTCAAAATGAAGATTCCCCCAAGGCAGGTCACTGAACAATTTCCTCCTGTCCCAGCCTCTCCCAGCAGGTCATCCCACTAATCCAACAAGGTTGGGCTGGATGCAGCCTCCTGAACTGCACAGTGCCACAATGGGCCAAGAAACCCAGATGCGTCACCCAACGTCACAGTGTCCCTCAGCCTGGTTGGCAGTCGTGGTAACGGAGGCTCTCTTCGAGCACGCATGCCCAACTAACTTGACAGCACACACTCAGCCACTCAGAATTCCATTTCTGCATGAAGAGCACCCATGGGGAAACACACTCCCCAAAACTGGGGTGGGGTGGAATGTGGGAAAGAGAAGGGGGAAAACTGTCTCCACCGTTTCTTGCCCTTCCTCCTCCTCCCTTAGTCGCTTGTCCTTGCCTGACCCTGCAAGGATGTTGCAAGTGAGTCTCAGCTTCAGGTGGAACAGCTCTGGGCTTGAAGCCCCAGCTGGGATGAGCAAGGAGGGCAGAATCCACAGGAAGCAGAGGGTTGTTATCCAGGAAAAGCAAAACAAACAAACAAACAATACACCAACACTTTCACGACCCTGAAAAAGAGCATAGGAACCGAACCCTGAGCTCGCTGACCCACACTACTGAAGCTGAGTGGTTTGACTGAGGCTCTCTGGTTTAGTGAAATAGGTCCCTAAGCATGGCCCCTGGTCAACAGCAGCACCCGAGAAGCTTGCTAGTTGCTAGTTGCTAACTTACCCCAGACCTACTGCAGCAGAAATTCTGGGAGCAGAGCCCTGTGCTCTGTGTTTGAGCAAACCCTCTGGGTGGGTTTAACAGTGCTCAAGCACTGGTGGCTGGGCCAGTATGGTTTACCAAATGCCATTCCCACTCCCAGCCGGTCAGGACACTGAATCAGAGTAAGAGGGTGCATGCTGAAGAGCTGCCAGTCTTTCCTGTTGTCTCTACCACCCTGCCCTGGAGGAGTTAGAAGTGTGTGTGTGTGTGTGTGTGTGTGTTTTCTGAATCAATGTGTAGTCTAAATGTCCCTCCCCGTATTGTCAAGGACTGCTAGACACAGTTAAACAGCAAAAGCCCACTCGCCGGCCCCAGCCAAGGGGCTGGGCATGCCCCAAGGAAGATCAGGAAGAACAGGAAGGACACACGCTCTGCCATGCAGGCGCACCTGTTCCAGGAGTACAGGCGCCTGATATTCAGGTCCGACGACCCGTGGCAAAGTGAGCCTGCTGGGTCAGTCAGGGCAGGAAAACTGTGATCTCCCCTGAGAGGCCTAGCCATTCCTGCTGTCAGTCACTAGAAGTACCTGTTGTTGAGAAGAAGGTTTTTATTTAAAAAGAAAAAAAAAAAAAAACTTCATTCCTTTTTAAAAAAAAAATTTTAGATGCTGGTAGACCTTTATTTTATTCATTTATTTATATGTGGTGCTGAGACTTAAACCCAGTGCCTCACACATGCTAGGTAAGTGCTCTACCACTGAGCCACAACCCCGGCCCAAGCAGAAGGTTTTAAGGAGGCAAAAATGACTGTCATCACTCTGCATCTCTTTGTCAAGATCAGTTTTTTTTCTTTCTTTTCTTCTTCTTTTTTTTTTTTTTTTTTTTTTTCTCCAATTGTAACTATTCCAGAGATCACTGGCCTTGGAATTCCTTGAAATTCAAGGAACTTTGGTCCCCACTGTAGACCTACTGGATCAGAATCTCCTGGAATGGGGTTCAGGACCCTGCATGTCAATGACGAGAGAGAGAGAGAGAGAGAGAGAGAGAGAGAGAGAGAGAGAGAGAGAGAAAGAAAGAGAGAGAGAGAGAGAGAGAGAAGAAAAAAATAAGAAAAACCTGAGGCATTTTTTGAAGTCCCTGGAGTGTGGGAATAAGTGGCTTCACCAACACAGAAGGTCAAAGACCAGGGCCAGGCTCCCAGGTGGTGGGTTAACATGGAGGCAGCTGGGAGGGAAGGGGCTTTAAGACCATGAGCCTGACCCCAAAGTAGCTACTTCAGAGGCTCCCAACTCTGCCTCCAGACAGCATCTCCTGGAATGCTTATAAAGAGCAGGCTTCCAGCTGGACTTTGAATCTGAATTTCTAGAAGAAAAGCACGCACACATTCAATCAAGCACCCCCGGGGATTCTATCCTCAGGGAAGCTTGATGTGTTAGACAGCTTTGCTTCACTGTGACAACATGCCTGAGATAATCAACTTTTAAGGAGGAAAGGTTTATTTTGGCTCATGGTTTCAGAGGCTTCAGCCTATGATCTGTTGGCCTGTGGTTTGGGGGTCTGTGGTGGGATAGTACATCATGGCTGGGAGCAGCTGGTAGTGTAAAACTGCTCACTTCACAGTAGCCAAGAAGTGAAAGGGAGACAGGAAGGGGCCAGGACCCCAATATCCCCTTCAAGGGCACACCCCCAATGGCCTAACTTCCTCCTGCTAGGCTCCACCTGCTAAAGGTTCCAACACCTCCCCAAAGAGCTACTGGCTGGCAATCAAGCCTTCAATACATGGACCGCTGGTGGGCACCCCAGATCCAAACTATAGCACATGGGAAACATTAATTCCAGAACATACCTCCGAGTTCCATGCTTCCTTTTTGTTCTTCCTCAGCTAGCAGTAAACATTAGCTTTAAAAAGCTACCTGGACCTCAGCAAAGCTCCTGGGAATCTCAAGAAGGATTTTAGACCCATTCCTTCTTGTCAGTGTTTGCTTTCTGAGACAGGGTCTCATTAAGTTGCCTAGGCTGGCCTCCAACTTCTGCCTCAGCCTCCCAAGTATCTGGGATTAGGCATGCTCCACCATGCCTGGCTATCCCCATTCTTAAGGCAGGATCTTAGAGAGGACACAAAGGTCCCTTTCTAGGCCCATGTTGGTGGGACCATGGTAAAGTGCTGGAGAGCCCCAAGGGAAAGGGAACCTCAAGGAGAATTTCCAAGATCAGTGTCAGACACAATGGAGGTAAGGTGGGGACGGCAGGAAGACAGGAACATACTCCCTTTGAGGACATTCTCTCTAGGTGAGCCTTTTCACCTGGCAGTAACGCCACTGATGAAGACATGCAAGGAAGTCATGTGAGAGTAAGACCCAGAGATACAAGGAGAAGGCGGGTTATTCTCTTTAGCCCACCTCACGGCCCTGCCCCATCCCCACGTGCTGGTAAACATGGAATTTCTGGTGACAGCCCTGAGTTTTCTTGCATTGCCAGACTTGGAGGAGGGTAGGTGCTGAACTGAGCAGGGAGCAGTTTATCACCATGATGTTTCAGCCACTGAGCACAAACCCAGACTCTGCATCTCCTCCCCTCCAAGTTGTGGTGTCAGATTTAAGAAAAAAAAACACACAAACAGCACACCTAGTTTAATTTGGACTTCAAAGAACAAAATAATCTTCTAGGATAAGTATACCCAATATACAACATGGGAGATGCTATACTAGAAAGTATGTTATTTATCTGAAATTCAAATTTAACTGGATGGCCTTTATTTTACCTCTCTACCCTACATCAAAAGTTATCGTTAACAGTGTAGGGAAAAGTCCAACTCTTGGACTCTGGGGTTCCTCCAAAGCCTTTGATTGCTGTCACTGCACCCCTGTTCTGAACAGCTGACTCAGAGCTTGGAGAACCATTTTGAAAGCTACTGCAAACGCAATACTGGACATACCAGCAGCTGCAGGAGAGTTACTCCCCACTCAGTGAAACGTAGTTCAGCCCAAAGAAAGAATGTTGGAAGTCAGCAGATCAGATGCAGTGGTTTTACTCTTAACTGCCTTAAAAGTGTTCACTTCATCCACAGCACCCCAATGGGAAGAAGATCTTATTGCTATTTTCTGGAGGGGAGTGTTAGAGAGATGAAGGATGGGCATAAAGAAGGGGTGAAGGTGGTACGCTCAGCAATTGGTTAGATGACACCAAATCTCAGACTTCTCATTCCTGGGCCAACTCTGAACTCATATGTTGAGCCTTCAAGGCTCTTATCCCAAGACCTGTCCACCTCTGTCCAGCATAAGTGCTCACAAAATGCTATCGTCTGCTTGATTCCTAGCTACACACTTTTAAGTGTATAATTTAGAGCAAAGTGTCAACACTATATACATTTTGAACCATTTTGTTCTTCAAAGACTGACCTGAAACTGCAGGGGATATATTGGTTTGGGTCTTAAATATCCTATGGAGAGGTGGTGGGACTTGGGAAAGGTGGGGCCTAATGGAAGGAAGATAGGTCATTGGGGGCAGGCCCTTGAAGGGGATTTTTAGGACTGAAGCCCCTCCCCTCTCCTCTTCTTGCCTGTTATGAGGTAAACAACTTTGCTCCATCATGTGATCCCTACCATGATCTTCCTTGTCTCAGGTCCAAAAGCAATGCAGCCAGCCACCCATGAACTGAAACTTCTGAAGCTGTGAGGCAAAACAAATTTTTCCTCCATTTTTTTTCATCTCCCCATTTTTTTTAAATGGTAGTGAAGATCCCAGGGTCTCATGCATGCAAGGCAAGCACTCTGCCACTAAACTACACTCCCACCTCCTTCTTCCTTTTAAGTTGATTCCCTCAGGTATTTTATCACAGTGATGGAAAGTTAACACAGAGGGCTAGGAGGCCTGGGGCAATTGTGTTGTGAGAGATTTCAAAGCCTCTATTTGAGTTTAGGGAAGACCTGTCTTGTTGGTAATATTTGTCTTAATTTGGAGCTAATATAGTGGGAGAAGAAAGCAAAAATTCTCAGTGATTAATTGTCAAACACTGCCTTTATATGACCTATAAACCTTGGACCCACCTAGATTAGACCCCATCATCCCCAAATCCCAAAGACATAAGTTTGCTCCTGCTTTTGAGACCTAGAATTCCTGACCTTTTTCTAAGAGGTAATCAGCCTCTAGGCAACTGGCTGAGAGGACTGAATCTGAGGAGGGACCTTCTCTCCTAGATAGACCAAAAGGAAGACTGAGGCAAACAAGGCTAAGAGCAGAGCCCTGGTGCTGTCCCTAAGAGGTGCCTTTCTGTATGGGGAGGCAAAACAGGGTAATGGTTTGCATCAGACAGAGAAGTTTAAACCAAATCTCTGTTAACATGCTAGCTGTCCTATGACAGAGAAGGGACCAAATATCTCAGCCTGTTTTTTCATGTATAAAATGAAGTAAGGTATCTATATGTCATGAGTTTGTTTTGAAGATTAAATGAGATAATGCATACAAAGGACTGGCCATGATGCCTGACACCATGGCTTAATAAAAAAAAATATTTTCAAATCTCTGATTAAACCAAGGAATCATTTCCCTGTTGGCAAAGAACTCTGCCACCTAGTTCAATCCTCTTAGTATGGAAATAAGACTACAATGAAATACATACAAAATATCCCAATTCGTTTAACTTGCTCTCACTGGAATAATCCCAGGCCTTTGAGATATATGCTGATAAATTCAATCTATACACAGCAGAGTCAAATGCTTCCAGGCTCAGAGAAAATGTCTTTCTAGTTTACCACACTTCAGTTTACTTTCACTCCTTTCTTTCCTCCTTAATGATGTCTCACAATTCATTTTTCCTCACTCATGTATGTGTGTGTGTGTGTGTGTGTGTGTGGTATTTGAGGGCACACACAGGGGTATCAGGGACATTCTACAACTGAGCTCCCCAGACATTTGTTTGTTTGTTTGTTTTGAGATAGGATCTCACTAAGTTTCTGAAATTACAGGTATGTGTCACAGTACTTAGCACATTTTTCTTTATTCTTTTTCTTTCTGTTCCTGGACCAGATATCTCATTTGACTTATCTTCAAGTTTGTTGATTCTTTCTTCTTCCAGTTCAAATTCAAAAGCCCTCTAGAGCACTTTTTATTTCAGTTACTGTATTTTTCAACTCTGGAACTTCTATTTGATTCGTTTTTTATTTCAGTGACTTCACTGATATTTTCTATTTAGTGAGGAATCATTCTCACACTTCTATTTAATTCTTTTTAAAATTTGTTTTTTTTTACAGACTGCATTTCGATTCATTGTACACAAATGGGGTACATCATTTCATTTCTATGGTTGTATGCAATGCAGATTCGTACCATTCGTGTAATCATACATATACATAGGGTAATGATGTCTGTCTCATTCCACCACTTTTCATACCCCCTCCCTCTCATTTCCCTTGACATAATCTAATTCTTTAGACATGATTTCCATTAGTTCTTTGAATTTACTTATAATAGCTGATTTACAACATTTGTCTACTATGTTCAATGTCTGCACTTCCTTAGGGTTAGTTTCTGTTTTTTTTCTTTTTCCTATGTATAGGTCATACTTTCCTGTCTCTTTGAATGTCTTATGATATTCTGTTGAAAACTGGACATTGTAAGTAGTATGTCAGTTGTGAATATGAGATTCTCTTTCCTTCCTGGGCTTTGTTGCTTTTGCTGCTACTTGTTTAGTAACTTTTCTGTACTAATTTTGTAAAGTCTCTTCTGTTTTATGCAGTCCCTGAAATTTCTGCTCCATTAACTTAGTGATTAGCTAATGATTAGACAGAGATTTATTTAAATGCCTCAGATCAATAGGTTGCCCACCTTTACCAAGGAGCTCTGTGTATGTACTGGGCTCACCTTTAATTCTCCAGCAACCAATTGACAATTTTTTTTTCTTAGTATATGTGCTGCTAAAGTGAGCACAAATTGACAACTTTGTCTTAGCCTTTAATACCTGCTTATGTAGAGCCTCAAAGTCAGCCAGAGGTGAGAGTTTAGGACTTTATCACGTCTTTTCTGAGCATGAGCTCAGCATAAGCATGTGAACTTCCAAATTCCTAAGAACAAGTCAAAGCTTTTCAAAGCATTCTTTGGATATCTCTTTCTCAAGATTTTTGGCCAGATTCTTGTTAGCCACCACTTATATTATCACCTCATGAAGCTGCAAATTAAACAATACCATTGATTGTTTTCAACAAACAGCCTGGAAATAAGGCTTTTCCCACTGAGCAAGCGCCAAGTCAGATCAAATAAAGATAAGTCCTGTGAATGGGGTCTTTTCTATGGACCTGTTAAATAGGTTAACTACTGGTAATTCTTGGGGATGGGGCTCGTGAGGGTCCTCCAAACCTGTTTTGCTCCCTCAGTGGCTATAAGGCAGCTATGGTTGTTTTGTTTTGTTTTGTTTTGTTTTGTAGCTATGTAGTCATGAGACTGCTGGTTTTCACAGCTACCAGAGAACCTGGGAGAAGGGATTGGAATAGGACCCAGGAAGACACAAAACTCAATATTCTTACTAATATCTAGCCCTTTTTTTTTTCTGGCAAAATATCACTCACACCGTTGGAAGCCTTTAGTTAAGAATCCTAAAAAAAGTGATGTGACAATTTTTGCCAGTGTTCCTGCTGCTTTTATGGAAGAGCAGATTTTCTAAGCTCTTTACCCTACCATTTAAGAAGTGGTTCCCTATTTATTGGCTATGTTATAATTTAACTGATTAGATAAATAAGAGTTCCAGAAGTACAGAATTAAAATTTCTCTGCCAGATTAAAACCACATAAGCAGCCAGCCATGCAAGAGGGAAGCAGGAGGAGCTGCTGAGGTCCCCACGTGCAGCCCACAGTTGAGACTCTCAATGACCGGAGCAACACTATTCCTGGGACATTTTGTTTTTGTTTCTTGCTTTCATGGGTTAGTGACCTGGCCCTGCCATCAACAGCCTCCAGCAGTGAAGACCCTGAAATGGGACCACTGCCCATCTGGCATCATTATCATGATCTTCAACCACAGAAAACATTTATTAAGTGCTTATCTACCCTAGAATCCCAAGTAGGCCTCCAGTATCCTGTTGTCAGATTCAATAAGGCTTACGGCAGTCAAAGGTCAATATGCTCAAGATATTTAACTCTGTTCTTGGAGTCATTAAATCCTGTCTGGAAGGGACCCCAAAGGCCAATTGCTTTCACTCTCCAATGACAGCCTGCGATTCCTACTACATCCCCACACCAAGTGGTTGGTCCCTCTATGCCCGAACACTTCCCACTCATGGGCAAAACATACCTGCCTGAGTTGGATATCTCTAAGTGCTGGAACTATCTTATGGATGGATGCAAAGAATGGAGGAGACTGAGTTCTCTTAGAACTGAGAAATTTGAGAAAATGAGAACTGAGACTTTTAAGACTAAGCTGGTCATCTAGAGCTATTGCAAACGAGAAGTCACATGATTTTTGTGTATGCCTGAAAAACTTAGGAATATTTCTCTGCTGGGATGGCGACACCTCTTATCTAGTGTCTCAGCAGATGAATATGAGAGAAAGAGAATCGATAAGCCTAAAATGAGACTTGGGCACAGCTCTAGGAAGGAATACCTAGACAATTATGGACTAGGCATGAAGAATGCAGGTGTCAGAGTTACACAAACCTCTATACGAATTCTGGCTCTGCTGCTTAAAAGCTGTATGACCTTGATCTAGTCTTTCTGAATTTCAGTTTCCTTGTCTGTTAAATGGGGATAATTATAGTGAAACCAGAATTGGGGACAGGCAGTTAGTTTATGAAAGCCATCTGCTTCTGGAAGTTGGAGACTGCCCCTGTGAGAATGGAATGTCCAGAGCCCATTGATCACCAAATTTACCTGTCCTTGTCAGGAACTACAAGCAAGGAGCTGCTAATGAATGCCCCTTGGGTCCTTACCTGTCTGAGTCACTTTGGCCCTCCCCCTGCCCATGCTTCTTACTTTTTGCATCTCACCTGCAAAACCTGGCCTAGTCAAGTAGGCAGGAAGGAGAGATAAGGGGGGAGAGATGGAGAACAAAAGAGACCTTAACCTATAAAAGGTGCACTCACTTCTTGGGACTCTAGAACATCATCCATGGCCCCCTTCTCCCTCCTGGGAGAAGTCTGTATTTTTACCTTTAAATAAAACCTGCTTAACATGCTTGCCTTGGCGTGCTTCTCTGATGTTATACTTCTACAACTGAAGAAGCAGAATTCGTCACCGGTAAACGGCAGTATCAATAGTATCTACTTCACATGAGTGCAATGAGAGTAAAAGCAAAATCAAATGCTATTATTGTTATAAAATGATGATTTGTGAGCATAGAGAAAATATGACATCATAGCCAAATGGGGTTTCACTAAAAACAAAAGTCTTGCCAAACAATCTCATTTGTTTTATGGGTTACTGAACAAGTTGCTTAATTTTAAGTTTAACCAGTAAAGTAAATGGTCAATTGTAGGTTGGAGCATGGTTACCTGTAACCCCAGTGACTTAGGAGGTTGAGGCAGGAGGATCATAAGTTCGAGGCCAGCCTCAGAAACTTAGGACCTAAGCAATTTAGTGAGAGTTTGTCCCAAAATAAAAAATAAAATGGACTGGGATGTAACTTGGTGGCTCTGGGTTCAATCCTCAGTACAAAAAAAAAAAAAAAAAAAGCAGGGTGGATATCAATACAATTGGGTAGGATCTATACTTTTCTATAATTTTTTTTTGCAGTACTGGGATTAAACCTAGGGCCTCATGCATGCTAGGCAAGTGCGCTACCACCGAGCTGCATCCTCAGCCTTTTTCTTTTCTTTTTCTTTATTTCTTAATTTTTTTGTTGTTGCTATTTATTTGTTTGAAACAGGGTTTTGCTAAATTGTCCAGACTGGCCTTGAACCCAATATCCTCCTGCCTCAGCCTCCCTAGTAGATGTGCTCTCGTGTGAAGACAGACATTTTTTTTTTTTTTTTTTGCGGTGCTGGGGATTGAACCCAGGGCCTTGTGCTTGTGAGGCAAGCACTCTACCACCTCCCCAGCCCCAAGACAGACATTCTTTAATGGGATGAATGGGGCTCTCTGTGCTTGCCATTCTCTGATCCAACAGTCTCACTGAAGGTTGGAAAGAAGATACAGAAACTATCACGCTGGCAAGGCAAGGCAGTGGCCCGCATAAAGATTCAAATTTATCTCGCCAAAGACCAAGAAAATGAATTGAAAGAGGGATGCTGTCTTGCATTCAGGGGGAAAAAAAGGCACCAATGTCACAAGATGGCGAGGGGGAAGGGGCAGTTCATATGAAGACTCCGTGATGCAGGCACTCATTCGTTTATCCATTCATCCACAGGAGTCTGGTTATTACAGAGGAACTGCAAAAACAAAGACATAAATCCCCACTTGTAGAGTTCAATCTATTGAGGAAATAGACCTAGAAATATTCTTTTAGAAATTATTAGGTATTCATATTAAGTATTAAGATATAAAGTAACAGCATGATAAGAGAAGAAAGGTGAGCTATTACTGCTTTACAGAACTAATGCTGAGATGAGACCTGGAGGATCAACAGGCATTTGTCAGATAATCCAATATGGGAAGGAACTGAAGTAGATCGTTCAGCACATGCAAAGACCCTGGGGCACGGTTGACTCTTCTGGTCAACCTTGAGCAACATCACATGCACATTCAGGATTTGGGAAGAGTAAGACATGAAGGCACGTCAGGTCTTTCATCTCACGTTCCCAGTTGAAGGACACTCCTGCACCCACATGCACCTTACCATAGGTGATGATAAGCAGCACAAAGTTGAGGTTTTTGAAAAGTCGGACAATGGAACTGAAGTACGAGGCATCACAGGACGCCAAAGCATAGCTCAGGGACTGGGCCCTGCTCGGGGGATGTTTGGGCTTCTCTTTGAACACTGAAAGGAAAGAAACAGAGGTGAATGAAAATCCCTGTGGTCCCAACCCCGGAGAGATGGCTCACACTCATGGGCTCCATCATATGAAAAGAAGCCAAGGCCACCAAAGAAATTTCAATTCTTCAGTTAAACTTTACAGTTGCATCTCATCATCTGAGGCTTAGCACATAGTCCATTGATTACTTTTTCTTAATGGCCTCTGCAAAGCTGAAATCCCAGGCAGTGACTAAAGATCAGGAAGTCCCATAATAGCCAGCAAATAGCATAGCATGGAACACGGGTGGAAAAGAAACAAAAACTGAAGTTTTGGGATCAGTGAGCCCAGCTCCTCCCAAGGGACAGTGCAGCCCCTCACAGAGCCTGGCCCGTGGCAACCAAGGAAAATTCCCCCAATAACTGAAAGGGGTCTTCTTTCAAAGGCAAAACCTAGAGTCCGTTCCCAGTTTGGCCAACTCTGAATCAGGTATCTGAATCAGATATCTCATGTAGGAAACAAGAGATTAATGCCTCTTCTTCCAGGATAAGAACCTGGATAAGAAGGACTGGAGAGGGACAGTGGGAAAACCGTATCTCCATTGTGACCACACCGGGTGCCATTCAGTTCTTGGGGGGTGGGGGTCAGTGTAACTAGTTCTTTGGCTCAACTGGTTCTTGGGCTGAGTCTACTCAGGCAGCCTCCTTCACACCCTTGGGAACTCCCCTGAAAGATCTATAGACCCTCCTCTTAGAGGAAGCTTGGAAATGAGGTTTACTCTTTTGCAGATCAAAGGCCCCATCCGGAAAATACTCCAGCCCTGACCTCAAAGCCCTACTTCCTCCTTCTCTGGAATTAGTCCCAGATAACTTCCCCGCTGGGAACCCTTTATCCGTTGTCTTGCCCGCTCTGCCTGCTCACCTCCCCTTCCATGGGGAAGAAAGCAAAACCAGAAAGCTCTAGCCTCTGCATCAGCAGGATCAGGCAGGGAAACACCAGAATTCAGATAAGATTTTTCCATTCTTTACTTAATTAGCTACTGTCTGTGCTTGGTGATAAAACACCAAAACAGAGATGCCCTCCTCTCCAGGTTTTCAATCACACAGAATCAGACCCTCATCTGCTACAAACTCAAGAATTTGGACCCCAGCACATTAACAGTTTAAAATTTGTTAGCACAAAAGAACTGAGCCTGGCGCGGATTTCATGGATCATCTCAGCTGTTTCTTTAGGAACAGAGTTTCATCCTCTGATGGACCCACTCTCCTGGCAGAAAATGATCCACCGGACAAAGGAGGGGACTGGGCTTATATTGGTTACACTGAAAAGTGACTTAATTAATGAGTGTGTCAGTTCGGGCACTCAGGAATTTGGGGGCTGTTTTACTGGGCAGGGGTCTGGGGTCAGCAGCCAGTATCTGGGATTTATCTTTACTGGGCCTAATGGAGGGCCCGGGGTCAGTGGTTGGTATCTAGAAAAGGATTTGTTTAGGGAAGGATCAATGGTTTGGCTTCTTCCCAGAGATTGTCATTTCAGACTTGATGGCTATCTCCTCCCGGGGGCCGTCTTGTCCCTGGGAAAGGATCAATGTATTATTGCTTTTCCCTTATTCCCTTTCCCAGAGTCACACTATTTGGAGGCTTGTCATTTTCCATATCACTATCATTCCTCCTTGACCTCATCCAAAGTTCCTCTACTGCTCTCCTTCCCACGAGCAGCAAGGTCTCTATGAGCTTTTGTTTGTTTGTTTTTTAGTGCTGGGGATTGAACTCAGGGGTGCTTAACCACTGAACCACATTCCCAGCCCTTTTTATTTTTTATTTTGCAACAGGGTCTTGCTAAGTGGTTTAGAGCCTCGCTACGTTGCTGAGGCTGCTGATCCTCCTGCCTCAACCTCCTGAGCCACTGGGATTATAGGCAGGTACTAACCCACCTGGCTTTACCAACTTTTAAAAGTCACCAGGCAACCTGTCCTCATGCTGGATTCAAAAAATAGTTGAATGAGATGCACAATTATACAACTGTGTGACTGTGGAGGTAAGGCTAGTAGGCAGGAATGAACCTTTAACACATGGGTTGGAATTTGCAAGCATTGGGAAGGAAACTGATTAACCTTTAGACAGGTGACTAACTGGAATTGCAAACCTCTACTTTATTGTCTCTGCAATTATCACAGCCCAAGTAACATCACTCAGGAGAAAACGGAAGACACAAATTCTATTGATTAAATATCTCAATGATTAAATATATGTGCATATAAAACGTAACTGGTAGTTCTCAAAGATTGGTGGTTGGGTTTAACTTGTGTAAGGAAAAGTTAATGGTCATTTCCTACTTTACAATTTTGTGAATTTTCCAGATTTGGTGATAATAAGCATATGTGATATTCTTATAATTTTTAAAAGCATTAAAGAAATGTGATTCCCAAGTAGTCTCAGGTTCACCTCTGAGATTATTTGCGTTTGAGGATCAATTTCTGCTTCTTTTATCTTTTGGAAATTTAGAGAATGGCGTCAAACAAGCTTAGATTTGAACCCAATCTTTGCCACTTACTTGCCATCTCATCTTGAATTTATTTAGCCTTTCTCAAGTCTCATTTTCTTCTTTGTTAAATGGAACAGATAATAATACCTCCCCCCTGGGGCTGCTGAGGACTCGATGAGATCAGGCATTCTTGGCCTATGACACTGAGCATCCTCACTTGGGTTTCATCAGGGGATCAGCAGTCTACCCAAATCTTGCACTGAAGCAGGACTGGAGAACTGGCTAATTACAATGAAACTTTTACTGAGCCACTAATAAAATGCACAGGACCAGTTAGCACTGTATCAGGGGCAAGTGGTCAGGCGAAAACATTTGAAGACCACAAGAAGCCTGGCCTCTCGTGTCTGTAAGGGTCCATGGTAGTTAGGGTCATGTTCACAAGTGTCCCATCAAGGTCAACAGAACCTCCCTGTCCACCCCCCTTAGTCCACTAATGACCTTACCGATGATGACAAGGAGGAAAAGGAGGGTGGCCACACCTCCTATTATGTAGAACATGATGCTGATGTGGTAGGCCAGCTTGTCCCGGTCTTTGATGTTGGGTACCAAAACAGGAGGGACCAAGAACCCAATTGCAATTCCAAGCTAATGAAGACAGACACAATCAATCAGTTACCAAGGCCAAGAAAAGACAGCACAAATTTAAAGAGACTTCCAATAAGAAGCACAATTCCCAACTTCCAGTCCTTTCTAAAGCCCAAAGAGGGATTATTTCCCCACCTCAAGATGACAGAGAAGTCTCTCTTTTGGTTGACAACTCAACTCATTCATACTTCTGACCCTCACTATCAATATCTTTGGGAAAAAATTAGAATGGGGGGGGTGTCTGCAGGCTGGCTCTTCTCTGACTGCAAACTAATGAGTAAAGCTTTGTATACTCCCATTTCTGGAGTAGAAAGTAAAAATAATGTTGATTTTTTTTTCTGCTTCCACACTTAAATTTTTAGTTTCATTAAATCTGTTAACCTGAAGCTGAGAGATCAGCTGGGAAAAGTTCTATACCCTACAACCACAGGAACTTGCATTTAGTAAGAGTTGGAAGGCTGAAGTTATTGCCACTTTCATAAACACTTGAGTTCATTGTGTGACTAACTTAGCAGCTTTCAAAGCATCTGTAGTGTGAAGTCACACAGGACTGCAAAATGGCAGGTTCCTGAGCACGCGCACACACACACACACCCACACACACACTATTCATATTAGATGCAAACATCTCCTATCAGAGTTAGAGTCCAAGCTCCAGTGACCTGGTAGATAACATGACCTGGGTGTTTCTGAGGCCAGGAACGGCTGACTAGGATATAACACCCAAAAGTCCTTCTGGCACCCCAATACCAAGGCAGAAATGGAAAAATAGCTTGCCAACCGAGACCGGTTTCAGATCAGACTCCAAGAGTGCAGGAATATGAGTCCATTTTTTGTCTAAAAGTTTCCATTGTTGTACGGAAAGGAACTGCAGGTAGAAAGGAAACGTGCTTTCTGTCACACCACACCGTCACACCATTCAGCAACTGCCAGCCCACTGAGCATCTTGACTGGTTTTCCCATCTGTCAATCACTGCCACTCCTGATGGTTACACTGGGGATCTTATCTCCGGAATTTTCACAGAAGTCATCATCGGTTGACTGTAGGGCTCCTTACGCAGTATATAGTGAACAAATCAAGCACATCTTTAAAGTAACTACTATGTGAGAAGTACTCTGCTAGATATTTTAGGAGGTACCAAGATATATAAGGCAGGTGTCTTATATAAGGCCGGTTCCTTTCAAGGAACTCCTGTAATCTAGTGGAAGGCAGCAGTTTAAAAGTAAAACACAAAAGACAACCCCCACTCAGCCATGCTTGTGATTTGAAATGATTCGATGCTACAGTGTGGAAGTTCTCTAGTAACCCTCCATTCCAACCACGTTAGTTAGCAGAGGGACAAACAGAGGCTACGTGAGATTAAGTTCCAGAGGGTAAGGAGCTCAGGGTCACCCAGAGCTGAGGTGAGAACACAGCTCCCCTGGCCTCTCACCCAGAGCCGCCCCCACTGGGCCTGGCACTGAGGCCTTGAGAAAGGCCCGGGTGTGCAGGGGTCTGTCCCTGGACCTCCCTCTGGTCCTCAGTTCCACAAGAGTAGAGTCAGGCTTCTTAACTGCTTGCCTCTAACACTGGTAAAAACCAGCCAGAGGCAGAGGGCCGAGTACAGCCTCCTTCAGAGCTTCACCCCCACTCCGGGTCCGGACTGGCCTCCTAAGCATTTTGGATTAGAGACCGGAAGGTAAAGAGCATCTTGGAGGGTCCCCTTGGCAAGAGTGAAGAAAGATACTGACATCATCCAAGGCACCTGGACTCCATTTCCAAAAGGAAGATAAAAATTCTGATACCTTGATAGATGAGAACCTAATGCCCAGGAATCTTCTGCCCTGATAAATAAACCCTGCTTCCTCGGGACCCAAAACCAACACATCACACTCCATTCACTTCGTCTGCACCCTAGGACTGCGTAGTGCTATTCCACCTGGTGTGGATGGAGCAGAAGGCCTGGGGACCTTGGCAACTGTCACTGGTGGCAACACTGTTCAGGATAGCCTTTCTATAGGAGGAGCCTGGCTTGGGGGGGTCCTTTCATGCCCAGTATGGAAAATCAAAACATAGTGCCAGGTTGCCTCTTTTGTTTTCCAAAGACATTTTTTCCTGCTTCTTTAGATCAGCATTCAGGGAAAGCGCACAGCTCTGTTTCCAGTTGCTAGGTCCTAGACCTTTCCATAAAAGGTACTCAGTCATGCTGGATGCATGCATGGATGGATGGATGGATGGATGGACGGATGGATGAATGCAAGGATGGATGGATGGAAGGATGCATGGATGCATGGATGCAAGGATGCTTGGATGGATGGATGGATGGATGGATAGATGGATGGATGGATGGATGCAAGGATGCATGGATGGATAGACGAATGGATGGATGGATGCATACATGCATGTATGGATGGATAGATGGGCAGACTCATGGGTGGGACAGATAAAATTTGTGGAAAATCTTGTCTACATAAAGCTGGGAATATCATACACCTCTGCCTATTAGGATCCAGGATCTTTCTACAAACCACCTTGTACCCATGGTGGTAAGGGGGGAAATGCACGTATGGAAAAATTGTGTCCTTGCCAGCCCTCGAGCACGTACTAGGGGTCTAATGTACTTTATCTTTTATTTTAACCCTAATAACTTCACCAAAAAAAAGAAGAAAAAATGAGAAAAGTTGATGCTCAGTCCCCTGCTCAGAATCACACAGGGAGCTAGCAGGACAGGGATCCCAAACCAGTTTCATGTCACCCAGGGACCCAGGCTTGCCTCGCTGCTCCCATGAAACATCACGTGACACTAAAAGTCGACATATTCACCCACTTGAATTCTATCACATGTGGGATGGGATACCTCTGGGGTTGGAATCAGAGACCTGGGGCCACAACAACGTATCTGAAGGGCTGGAAGGAGGTTGGTCCTGGAGGGAGGTGCTGGCGCCTTTTCTGAGCCACAGAAACACCCAGACCCAGGTGGGAATGTAAACCCCTGTGTCACCACTAACCAGGTTTGAGGCGACTTGTGTCCTGGCTCTGGTTCGAGTTTTATCATTCTCAACAAAATACAAGGTCATATCTGGGTGCAGTGGCGCACGCCTGTCATCACCGTGACTTGGGAAGCTGAGGCAGGAGGGTCGAAAGTTCGAGGCCGGCCTCAGCACCTTCATGAGACCCCATCTCAAAATAAAAAATAAAAAGGGCTGGGGGTGTAGCTCAGTGGTAGTGCACCCCTAGGTTCAGTCCTTAGTACCAAAAGCAAAATGAAATAAAGTCATGGACAAAATACAAAATTCGGAATCAAACCAAGTCACAGTCCTAGCTCTTCAGGAACCTTTTTATTTTTATTTTTTTAAACTGTTTTTAAAGTGGAGCTGGACTCTCTTCCTTTATTGCAGGTCCCAGGGAGCAGTTTCCCAACCTTGCCTGGTGGCAAAGGTCACCGGCAGCACCTCCACCACCACGGTGGCTCAGGTAGGGGGTGGTCATGAGCCCCTGTATTTGCACAGGCAGGCCAGCCTTATCGCCCATCAAGGGCTCTAGGAGATGCGGCCTCAGAAAAAGTATTGCTCAGGCCTGCTAACAGCTTCCCCGGGGCTCTGCAGTCAGTGATCTCTGGGAAATGTGATTGGACCCTGTCCCTCCTCTGCTTCACGCCTGCAGTGACTGGCCTTTGTTTTTAAATTAGGGATAAAAAAATCCTAAACACAAATCCTAATCCACAAAGTTCTGCACAGGGGGGTCTATCTGCCCCTAGTCATCTGCTGGCTCCTTGGGACCCTGCCACATTGGTCTTCTTTCTGTCTTTCAATCATCCAAAGCCCCTTTGTACCTGAGGACCACAGGGACTTTGTACCAGAGCCTCTTCCTGGACTAGTAATGACTTCCTGATTCCTCCAGTAAATAAAGATCTTTCAGATTTGAGCCCAAGTCACACTTCCCCAGGAGTCCCTTGTCAGGTCCCTGCAGAGGTCGTTTTAGATTTGTATGACTGTTTAACTATCAGCAGACTAAGCACCATGACGGAAGGGCTCACGTTAAGTCTGGAATGTAGAACATATTTTTACTCACCATAGTAAAATGCATGGAAGTTTCCCTGAAAGGCCTCAATCTCACAATGATCCCAGAAAGAGGGGTCATTGTTCTAGTTTTGCAGAACCTTACTGAGGCACAGAAAGGTTAAGTAACTTGTCTAAGGTCACTCAGCTGGAGGCAGCAGAGCCAGAGTTTCAACTCATAGCAATTCTGAATCCTGAGCTTGCAAGCTTACTAACTATGGTTCATGTCTCCCACAAAGAAAAAGTTGAACAAAAGTGTGATGAACAAAGGAATGGAGAGGCAGCTTGGGATGCGTGACTTTCTTTTTCCATTTCTTTACTGGCTTTTCTGCAAATTCAAGGATGACAATCAAATTCTGTGGCCCTGTCGGTCATCACAAACATTTCTAGGACAAATGTCCCTGTTAAAAACACATCTGTGCAGCCCGAAGGCTTCAGGTGACAGGAAGGAGCCATGCTTCTCATTCTGGCTCATAAGAGGAAGAAAACCAAAAAACCATCAGACCGCACCAGGGGTAAGATTTTCTAAATCATTACACAGCACAACACACGTGACGTCAGCTCTGAGAGTCACAGAACCCCTGTCCCCATGGCCACCCTCTGTATACTATCCCCCTTCACCATCAACCAAGCCCCGAAGGAGTCACAGTTCAATCACAACCAAGGCACGAGGCTGCCCTCCCGCATCCTGGCTGGCCCTGGGGTCAGGATGTGGTCAGGCCATCGAGGGAGCGACACAGGGCTTCCACAAAAGGCACGGGGCTCTGCGAGGGCTTCGGTCTGAACAGAACAGGGAAAGAACCACTGGTCCCCTTCGGTCAGCGTCCCAGGTACTTCATCCTCCTGACCTAGGTGGACACGGCTCTTCTTGTTAGAAAACAACCTCAACAAGCAGGTTCTCACCTGCCAACTTCGTTCCACCGCTAGCCACCCTTCCTCCAGATATCCTCGGCTAGTCACGGAAAGATAAGCCCACCCTTAGCCCCGGGCTGGGCTCCGGTCGGCTCCTCCCTGTCCCCTGGACACAGTCACTGGGTCGGGCTGCACACATTACCTGGGATGCCAGGGCTCCCAGGTAGCTCTCTCTGCTGAGTCAAAAGCGTCAGCAGTTCTTGCAGCAGAGACCTGGGCTTGCGGTCTTCTTAGGAGTTCATCTGAGTTGCTTCTCCCTCTCCCACCCCAGCCTCTTTCTATCACCAGAGATTGAAACCAGGGGTGCTTGACCACTGAGTCACATCCTCAGCCCTTTTTATTTTTTATTTTGAGATCAGGTCTCACTAAGTTGCTTAGGGCCTCGCTAAGTTGCTGGCTTTGAACTTGCAATCCTCCTGCCTCGGCCTCCTGAGCTGTTGGGATTACATGCACCATGGTGTCCCGCTGCTATGCTATTTTTCCACAAAACCTACACTCCTCTTCCTTTCTACCTTAACATTCAGTGGAGGCAACGTCACACCAGTACAGTGGTTAAGGATGCAAACCCTGGAGTCAGAAAGATGACTTCAAACCCCAGCCCTACCAGTTACTAGTGGTCTGACCTTGGCAAATTAATTCGCCTGTCCATGCCTCTTTCCTTTTTCACAAAAGGAAGGAAACATGTAGCTTATAGGATTTGCACTCGCCCCCTATCTGCAAGCCTGGCTTTGCTGCGCTGCACGCTCCCACATGGCAGTGACCACCGCAGGAGAGGCTGGCAGATGCACAGACGTGCTTGGTTCATTTATGGCCATCCTACAAGCCATCTGGCCCTGGTTCTCCTCTTCTCCAGCTCCTTCTGCGTGATCTCTCCCGATTCCCTGCCATCCTGGGGGACTCACGGTCCTTCCCATCCACTCCACCCAGACCCTCCAGAGCCTTCCTTCTGTCCCCTTCACCTCTGCACCCTCCCCCTTCAGCCTCCCTGCCTCGCTCCCAGGCAACAGCAACCTCTCCTCCGACCAGGCTCCACAATGTTCAGGTTCCTCGGTGCCACACTGACCACGCTGTCCCTGCTCAAAGACCTCTAAGGAGCTGGACTCTCAGAGGAAGGAAGTTCAGGTTGCTGCTCTGGGCTTCCTCCATCACTTTCAACCCGCCGTCCAGGCCCGTCTCCTCCTGCCCCTGTGGATCTCCCATACTCCAGCCAGACGGGACGAATGGAGACACCAACCCCTCCATTCTCTGGTTTGTCCCTTTATCCAGAGCTCTTCCTACATAAAGGGTCATGTAAGCACATATGGAATTTATAGTTTTTGAAATGTGCTAAAATCTAGTACGCCTAATTTCTATTCCACACAAAAACTTCTGCAGCCATGAGACTTGGCTCCGGAGTCTCAGGCCACTAGAGCTCCATCTCCCAGGACCAAGTCCACATGGGACACTTCACAGAGGTGTGTCCCCCACTCTGTGCCTGTCCCCACACACTGCCATGTATGCTGAAACACCACAAAGACATTCTCCAGGTCAAAATTCTAGAGCTGTGACCGCCTAGCTCTACCCCTTGGTAAGAATCACTCAGATGTTAGCAAATAACTGGGGAAAGCAGAGCACAAACAGGGGCTCTGGAACCCCAATGCAAGGAACAGCCTAGAGGTCCTGGCACTGTCTGCAGATGCCCCAAAAAGAAGCAAAGGAGAAAGCCAGGGGTAGCTGCCGGAGCAGTGAACACAGGAGCTGAGCCCAGGGCTTGAGACAAATCGTACGAGGGGCCCAGCCAGGCAAGAATGCCAGGCGGCCCAGGAACACACCACAGCAAGGGGTGACGTGCACAGGAAGCCTGCTCATATGACTGCATTACTTAAATCCCCAAATGGAAGCCCCTGGCTGCTTTGACAAGGCCAATTTGGGATTAAGGAGGCGGCAGGCCTTCAGGAACAAAAATGATCCCATTGTTCAGGGGAAAATCACTCACAAAAGGAGTTTATGGATTTAAGCTCGGGTCTGTAAGAACCGGGGGCACAGAAACCCCAGCTGATCAACTCCAGACGTCCCTGGAGCTCCCTCCCCAGGCACAGGTTTGTCCTCCAAATTGTGATTCTGCTGATGGCTTATGCTGCCTTGGTACTTGTGGGTTCCCTCAATCCTTTGGGGGGAAAGAGGTTGAGGAAATGCAGGAAGCAGCAGCAGATTAGGACAGCCACGAATCATTGGCTCCCAGGAAGATGGTGACAGTGAGGATGGCTGATACTTTGGGCTCATCATGTGACCTGATCCGCATGTTCAAAGTGAGGAAACTGGCATTGAAGTAGCTTGCCCAAGGTCACCTAATAGTGACGAGGCTGGACTTCAGACTGCAGTCACCTGTTCAGGAGTCTGTATTCTCACCCATTAGACAAAATTCTCTGGCTTCACTGTCATTCAAACTAGGAGAAAGACGGATGTGCCCTGTGTGTCTACTTTGTGCGAGGCAGTGTGCCAAAGGCTTTTCACAGGTACTTCATTCAAGCCTTCACACCTGGCCCCTGCGGCCAGCAGCATCATCTCTAGTTGTGAATAGATGAGAAAATACCTGCAATGGGTCCAAGGTCACTCAGCTTTTGTGGATCAGTTGAGATTCAAATCCTTTGCTGATTCCAAAGACCTTGACGGTGAATGCCACAGAAGAGAGATGCCCTCAGAAAGCTGACATTCCAGCCAGCTGCAGGGGCGCACGCCTGTAATCCCAACTACTTGGGAGGCGGAGGCAGGAAGACTACAAATCCGAGGCCAGCCTCAGCACTTTAGTGAAACCCTCAGCAACTCAGCAAGACCTTGTCTCAAAATAAATGCTAGAAAGGGCTAGGATGTGGCTTCCTGGTCGAGGACCCCTGGGTTCAGACCCCAGCACCAAACAACCACCACCAAAGGCCTGACATTCCTGCAGGCTTACAATTCTATAGGTCAAGTGTCGCCTAAATCTAGCTGTCAGCAGAAGCCATGGTGAAAGGATCGTCAGGTGTCGTCTGCTTTGTTTTCCACGTGAACATTCCATATGGGATTCTTGTTCTTATGGGGTGCTTACCTCGGTTTTGTTTCTTATTGTGTGGGGTGTCCTCTCCCCAGATTAGGCTGTTTGCACCCTGATTAACATTCCCTTGTGTGACCTCTCCCCACACTGTGTCCAGTGCCATACCAAGAACAGATATGGCACTCAGAAAACATTTTCCAAATAAAGAAATGACTCTCAGAACACAGCACACCTACGTGTTCCCAGTGGAGGACCACAGCAGACAAGTAGCTCATGGTCCCAGCTTGCTGCACTGCGGGAGTTCACCAGCAAAAGCAAGCAGATGAGAGTTGAGATGACCCATAGAAGACCCAACATAAGAAGACCCCACAGTTGGGGCTCCCCAAGATCAGGCATGGAGGTCACAGAAATGTGGGCTGATCACTGTCTCACTCTTGAACCTACATTCAATATTCACTGAACACCTACTGCATTCTAAGCATCCGAATAAAAAATAAGGAAGGAGACAACAAATGTAAGACAAGAGCTCACTCTCCCCACGCTTACAATCTGTCTAAGATACCTTGATCTTGACCTACAGCCTTGGTGCTGGGTCTCCTCCTCATCTTTGGGGATGCAAGGTAGCTGAAGAGCAGATACCCTGGGCTGTAAACAGAGAAGATGCTAAGTTTAGGGGATAGGGTCTGAGTTCTACAGGGACACCTGCCTGATTAAAAATTAAAAAATGAACTTTATGAAGGGCTTCGTTTGATTTATTAGCTTTATTTATTAATTTTATCCATTTATTTTTCGCTGACCCTGATATTTATGCCTGCTTTCAATCATATCCCACTCTGGAGCTTCCTAGAACACACCTCCCTCCTTTTAAGGGTTGGGACTGTCCTCATGGGGAAATCCACAAAGTCTGGGTCTCCACCAAAAGCAGCAAACCTCCTCTGCCTCCTCTTTCACCAAGGTCACAAATCACTGTTGTTTTCAGCACTCAAAAGTCCCTCTAGTTGACCACGCTGACAGCCACTGGTCACAGGTTCACAGACCTTCCCCGCGACTCAGAGGAAATATGAGTGGGTCTTTTGAACCACCCAGCAGCCAGGGTCGCATCATGTCAATCTCACCCCACGCCTTTCACGTTTAAGTAGGCAACATGCGAAGCCCCATTCAAATGCAGCGGCGTTTCCCACCACCAGAGGCCACACTGCACAGCCCGTGACAGATCCTGCTCAACACCACCGCTCCCTGCCCCGAGACACACACCCAAAGGAGAGCTGTTTCTTTTGTCTGCCATGCAGTCACGTGACAGTCAAAATTGCCAATCCTTCCATTTTCTAAGTCTGGAAATGCTTTCTTGGTAAAAGCCCTCCCATTCCCATTTTCTCAGACCTGTTGCTTCATGAATCTCCTTAAATAAGACTAAGTTCCTCTTTTTGAGGCGCAGATGGGTACTGAGGATTGAATCCAGGGGGACTTAACCACTGAGCCACATCCCCAGCCTCTTTTATATTTTCTTTAGAGACAGGGTCTCACTAGGTTGCTTACAGCCTCACTAAATTCCTGAGGCTGGTTTTGAACTTTCAATCCTCCTGTCTCAGCCTCCGGAGCCGCTGTGATTACATGCACCACTGCACCTGGCCCCAGTTCCTCTTATTTGAATGTGCACCTCCAGAAATAGATTGGGTGGGTCCCATGTGGCTTTTTCCCGAGAAACTGATTTCATAAGTTGAACTAACTCTGTCTCATGACTGCAGAGAGAAATTTGGAAAGAAAATGAAAACTAGAAAAATATTAGTCCTTCATCTCTAATATCACCCCCAAGAGAGCAGCATCATGAGATCTGGCCTCGTTATTCGAGGAGTTACCCAGGGACCTCCTTAGGCAAAACCATCTCCCCATGTCCTGCTCTGAAGGTCCCTCCCCTCCTGCTTGACCTGACATCTCCACCATTGCTGATGCCTTCTCTTAAAAACTACCTCTGAGAGCAAGGACCTTTCCTTCCTCATTCATGGTTGAATTTCCAATGCTCAGATTGTTAGGCATGCAGTAGGTGCTCAGTATTTGTTCAATGAATAAAGTAGCCGGGCGTGGTGGGCACAGGCCTCTAATCCCAGCAGCTTGGGAGGCTGAGGCAGGAGGATTGTAGATTTGAGGGCAACCTCAGGAATTTAGTGAGGCTGTAAGCAACCTAGTGAGACCCTGTCTCAAAATAAAATAAAAAATAAAAAGGGCTGGGATGTGCCTCAGGGGCTTAGCATCCCTGAGTTCAATACTGGTACTTCCCCCCTCCCCCCACCCAAAAAAAGCCCACATCAGGCCAAGGGGAAGAAAACCTTTGCTCACTGGCTCTCATTTGTCACACTGATCTGTTGAGACACAGGGAAGCAATACAGGACAAACAGGGTTCACAGGAAGGATGGAGCAATGCCGAAGAATGGCTGGCCAAGGGCCTGTGGGTAGTGACTCCGCCCAGAATGGGGTGTCCTAACAGAGTCCATGGATTTTTGTGAGCTAGCATGGAAGCACAGGCCAGTCATACCTAGGGCAGATAATGGAGAAAGAGGAACTCTGGAGAGACTCCTCCCAAGGAGAAACCGAGACATCTTCAAAAGGGCTCCGACATGTTCACTAGGGCTGTCCAAGCCCCCTGCCCACCCTCACTCCCCAGTGATCATTACAACTGATCACTGCCACTTGTGCACTGTGAGGGGCTAGGAGGAGACTTGGTAAGACCAGATCCAACCTCAGCCCTTGGGAGGAACTTCTCACTCCTCGGCCCCATCTCCTGCGGGTGGGGACTAAATCAGTTCTGTGTGGTGGCACCTCAACCGTGTTCCTGGACAGCAGAGGGGGGCCATCCAAGGCACAGAGAGATGTAACAATGGCATCTTGGCATTCCTTGCAAGAGGCCCTTCTGCAGCCAGCTGTGAGCTTCTGGGAATCCCAAAGAACCAGAATGCTCTGCAAGATTATAGCAGAGCCAGAAGCCGGCTTTGCTCAAAAGAATCAAGCGCTGTCTCTTCCCTTTACTGAGGAGAGGGCTGCTCGGGAACCCAGCAACTCTGGGGGACCCTCCAACAACCAGAGCTTATTCTGAGCAAGGAGTCCATGGTAAAAGCAAGAGAGCCTTGCTCACTAGATGGAGGGAGTGGCACCTCGTCCAAGGTTGCACTTCCCAAGATAGATAGCACATGGTGTGTGCGCAGGGAAGCCCTTTTAGTTCCTGTCAAAGGGCAAGTCCAGAGTCTGTTTTATTTTTTTTTTCAAGAAAGGGCACTAAAAGTCAACATATGCACAACACTTCACTCTTTTCAAGACACCTGCACATCCAACCTGCTACTCTGGTCTCAGATCTATAGCAGGAGGCCCAAGGGGCAGCTGGGGTAGGAGAGTCCTGGGAGGACTGTTTCCACTTTGTAGCAGAGTTTAAGCAACTTGCTGAAGTCCCAGAGTTAACGGGGTCAAGGTCAACATCAAGATTTCTGATCTTGATTTTCTAATCCCAGCCCCGCTTCCTTCCCAGGGAACCTTACTGAGCTTCGACACGGCACTCGGCAGCTGCATATTCCAGGAAGACACAAATCTGAGCCTTCAGAGGGTCCAGAGGCTGATGGGGTCATGGAACGTGCCGCTCTGTGACTTGACCGTGGAACGTCTGGGTCATCACACACAGATATCATATTTACCATATGCCTCTTATCAAAGTTCTTTCTGAACAGTGAGTCAGAGAGCAGCCCAGTGAGAGGAGAGGATGAAGTGCCTCCTGACGTCCCTGAACAATCTTCCACCAGAGATCCAGGCCCTGAGAACGCAACGTCCTTTCTCCCTCAGCAACAACCTTGAGAACCAAACATTAGCGAGGAGGGTCCTCCTTACTCCACAAACATAAAAAGAAGCTGTTGGCGGGCCTGTTCCAAGGCCACACAACAGGCCCAAGGCTGAGGGTGTCTCGTGGGAACAGGACAGCCACACACAAGATGCGTGAGGCTGGCGAAGGGTTAGAGGAGGGGAAGTGGCTCCGGAGAACCAAGGAGCCCAAGTCTTCCCAGGCCCCAAATGCTCCCAGTTCTGCCAGCCCCAAGCAGGGAGGGGCTTGATCATCTCTGCTCTTCCCAGGACTACTTCAAAGGCTTTAGAAATTGAGGAGGTGGTACAGGGGATGTTCTCGGGGGGGGCCTAGCCACACGCAAAAGGTGAGGAAGATCAATTCATGAGTGGGCTGGGCCTACCTGTTCTCCCTCTACCCAGCTCCCATCTGCCTGGGGCCGTGGTTGACTTATCAAGTTACAGAAAATGCTCCGGAATTTTCTTTCCACAATGAGGAGAGCCAGTCTCCAATGTTGAAGCAAGAGACGCTGGAGGTAGAGAAAAGAATGCTCTGCAGTCAGCATTCTTTCCCTCCCGGTACTCCTGGTCCCTCCTGGTGCCAGGCATGACCTCATCAGGCCTGTATCTCCAGGATCCAGCTGCTGACAGGGCTGAGCTCTGTCTAGAAGCATGTGATGCTGGCCCCGCCCCTAATTCGCCTGCAGAGTGGACAGGTGGGTCTGCTAATGTTCCCACCTATGACACCTGCGATGAGGATCCGTTCACAAGAATTTCAGGGAGAGCAGCGGAGATGCCCTGTGTGCAGACAGCAGCTGGAAGCTGATACTGGAAAGAAGACTGTGGAACAGGAGTCAGGGCGAGAGGGGGAGATGGGCATGGATGTGGATGTGGGAAATGTCTTCCGAAGGCACGTTTGGTCCCGGACACTGCCTCCCCTGACCCTGCAACACTGAGGCAGGTGTTCCTGTTCCGGGTACCAAAACTCTGCCCAAGGAGGACAGGTGTGCTGCTGGAGGCCAAGGGCACCTCTGCCAACAGCCCTGGTCCAGCTTCCTGGGCTTCTACAGAAGCCCTCAAACTTCTGTGAACATCAGAGTCCCTGGAGGAGAATCAAAAACACAGATCCCTGGGTCCTACCCAGAGAGGCAAATTCTCTGGTCCACCCTTGTGCCTAGCAATCGGCATTTTAATGAACACCCCAGGTGGTTCTGATTCGGGGGTTCATGGACTACACCAAGAGACAACTGCTGTCCATGGCCCAAAAGAAGGAATCCAAGAGACACTTCTCAGTTGGTGGCTTCCCCAGGTGCCCCAGGCAGAGAAGGCAGGAGAGGCCCGTGCTTCCCACAAGTTCCTCAGGAGAGAATGGTTCCAAGGGCACTCAAATGGGTGGCTTCATAAACATGTCCAGCAACAAACAGGACACCCAGGACAAAGGTCTAAGGAGGTCTGGATGGCTCAAGGGGCAGCCACTACCCCGGACAAACAGCCCATGGGAATAGGCCTGTTCTACCATGAGTGACTCATGGCTACTCCTTACATTTTTTCAGGGAAGATGGACACAGCAGATAGCTTTAATACGCAGGTGGCAGTAGTCTCCAGAGCCAGAAGGGAGAGCCAACCCTGCCAACCCCAACATTTGAGGCAGAAACCAGGAATTTCCAGGAAAGGGGAGAAAGCACAAAAGCAACCCCCCACCTTGTTTCTGTACCTCTCCTTACAAGACCCACAGGACTGTCCAATCCAAAGCCATTTCTGGGGCTGAACGGAACTTGTGTTCTCCTCTCTGAAGGAGTTGGATGGAAGTCAAAGCCAACGCGGTTCCATCACAAGGCCTGGACACACACACACTCATCCCCACAGTAGGTAAGGAAGTGACATCCAGTCCCCTCCCCACTCTGCAAACACAGATGGCACCGGCTGCAGTGCTCCTCCTGCGTGGCAAGGCGTCACCTTGAGCTGTGGGGGTTGGGCCACAGGCTGAGTTCCGATGCCTGTAACAAGGCAGCCAGGTCACCAAAGCCCGAGGGTGCCCCCCACGGCTTAATGTCTCACCACAGGGAAAATTTTGAAAAAGGCCTCCAGTTCTGCAGGATCATGGGATGGAGATGGACTGCTGAATGAAGTTTGGGAATGGTGCTAGGTGCGGGGTGGGAGGCAGAGAACAAAGAAAGGAGAGGAAACTCCAGCTGTCCCCTTGAGCCCCTGGGTCCTATCATCCGCGGACGCCAACCTCCGTCCTGCAATCCACAGGAGCTGATTGATGTTGGTGGTGGGGGAGTGGAAGTCAAAGGAAGGACATCCTGTTAGCGCTGCTGGAAAAAGATCAGGAACCAGGCGGTGGCAAGCAGCTGCCTACACCTGATAAGCCCGGGCGCCCCCATCCTTCAGCAGGGTCTTAGACTCCTGGCGCTACGATCTGCCCCGCAGGCTCCGGGCTGACCCTGGGTCTGTGTCAGCCCAGAGTCTCCAAAGTCCCTCACAAACAGCTCTCGTCACCACAGTCTGGGGAAGTAACCCCCTCTCCCAGCACCTGCTGGGCTTGTGGTTTGAGTGGCTCTGGAGAGGAACAAGTCCCCATCAGCATAGGGCTGGGAAGCTTTCAGGACCGCCCTCCACTCTGCACCAACTCCAGGTCACTTCACTCATCAATCATCAGGTCAACCTTGACCTCCTCAGGCACGCTGTCTTGTTTGCTCCTGGTTGGCATTCACACTGGGGTCACATTGCCCACATCCCTTAACTCCTTGGCACATCTGACCCCAAACCTCCCATGGAGAGGACAGGTTTATGGGATCCACCTCCGCTTCTAGATCGGGAGCCCACAGACATGGGAAGAGACTACCTTTATCGATTGCCTTCATTTGACATTTCTTATCTTTCTTATCTTCATTTAACATTTCTTTATTTCTTAATAAACTCCACTAGCTCATTGCCCTTCAGGAATCGATCCATTTAATCCTCTCCAGCACCTTTTGCCGTAGCCAGCAGGATCTCCATTCTACAGAAGCCAAGACGTAGGACAGTGGGGTACACCGCAGAGATAAAGGAGGTGTCATATGCAATCCACACAGTAAGGGCTTACCAGCTCCTTCCAGGGCAAGAGTAAGATGGAGAAGTCAAGGCTCACATGATCAGCCTTTCCTCCTCGAACCTGACGCTGGGTTACCTGCCTGCTCGCCTTGATACCTTCCAGGAAGATGAAACCTGCTAACTCATGCATCCAAGTGTAAACACTGGTCATGCCTAAAACCCTGCTCCTAGCAGGAAGGTTCTGGCTCTCTGGTAAGAGGAGGAGGGGAAGAGGGAACCGAAGAAGAGATAAGAAAGAGGGAAAGACACCAGCCACCAGGAACCAAAGGTCATCAAGTCCACAGGTGCAGGGAGTGCATTCCTCCAGCATGAAGGCTCCTGTGGATGATGGAAGAGGTGGGCTGAACTAGAAAAGGCTGTGTAGGGAGCTGACTTTTTTTATTTTTATGTTTTTGTCCCAAAACCCCCCAGAGATGTGTGAAGCTGAGGTGGGAGGATGGAAAGTTAGAGGCCAGTCACAGGAATTTGGTGAGGTCCTCAGCAACTCAGCAAGACCCTGTCTCTAAATGAAAAAATAAAAAGGGATGGGGATATAGCACAGTGGTAGAGTCTGGGGATACAGCACAGTGGTAGAGTCTCTGGGTTCAATTCCCAGTTTTTTTTAATGGCTAAAATATTAAAATTGTTTACTGTGTATATTTAACTACCATAACAAAAAAAATTTTTTTTTTGGTACTGGGGATTGAACCCAGGGGCGCTCTACCACTGGGCTATATCCCCAGTCCTTTTTATTTTTCATTTAGAGACAGGGTCTTGCTGAGTTCCTCACTAAGTTCCTGAGGCTGGTCTTGAATTTTCCATCCTCCTGCCTCAGCCTCCCCAGTTGCTGGAATTACAGGCACCCAGCTTAAGTGTGCTCTTTAGTAGCATTAAATACATTCACATCATTATGCCATCATAACTTCCAACTCCAGAATTATTTTTATCTTCTCAAACCGAAACTTTATATTTTGTTATTTTTAGATATGTATGAGAGTAGAGTATATTTTGACATATCATACATACATGGAGTATAATTTCCCATTCTTGTAGCTGTACATGATGTGGAGTTACACTGGTCATGTATTCATATATGAACACAGGAAAGTTATGTCTGATTCATTTCACTGTCTTTCCTATTCCCAATCCTCCATCTAATCTACTGAACTTCTATTTTCCCTACCCCTGCCCCCGCCTTATTGTGTTAGAATCCACATATCAGAGAAAACATTCAACCTTTGGTTTGGGGGAATAGGCTTATTTCACTTAGCATGATAGTCTCCATTCATATAGATGCAAAAGTCATAAAGTCACTCTTTTTATGACTGAGTAATATTCCGTTGGGTATATACATCACATTTTCTTTCCATTCATCTGTTGAAGGGCACCTAGGTTGATTCCATAGCTTAACTATTGTGAATTGAGCTGCTATAAACAGTGATGTGGCTGCATCACTATAGTATGCTGATTTTAAGTTCTTTTGGTATAAACCGAGGAGTGGGATAGCTGGGTCAAATGGTGGTTCCATTCCAAGTTTTCTGAGGAATCTCCATACTGCTTTCCAGAGTGGCTGTACCAATTTTCAGTCCCACCAGCAATGTATGAGTATACCTTTTTCCCCACATCCTTACCAACATTTATTTTTACTCGTATTCTTCATAAATTGTCATTCTGTCTGGAGTGAGATGGAATCTCAGTGTAGTTTTGATTTGCATTTCTCTCATTGCTAGAGATGTTGGACATTTTTTCATAAGTTTGTTGATGAACTGTATTTCTTCCTCTGTGAAGTGCCTGTTCAGTTCTTTTGCCCATTTATTGATTGGGTTATTTGATTTTTTGGTGTTAAGCTTTTTGAGTTCTTTATATTTCCTGGAGATTAACGCTCTATCTGAGGTGCAGATGGCGAAGATTTTCTCCCATTCTGTAGGCTCTCTCTTCATGTTCTTGATTATTTCCTTGCTGTGAAGAAGCTTTTTAGTTTGATTCCATCCTATTTGTTGATTCTTGATTTTGCTTCTTGTGCTGTAGGAGTCTTGTTGAGGAAGTTGATTCTTTAGCCGACATGTGGAAAGTTGGGCCTACCTTTTCTTCTAGTAGGCACAGGGTCCCTGGTCTAATGCCTACGTCCTTGATCCACTTGGAGTTGAGTGTTGTGCAGGGTGAGAGAAAGGGGTTCAATTTTAACCTGCTACACACAGATTTCCTCAGAATGAAACTTTATACTCATTAAACATCACCTCTTCCCCCAGTCCCTTAGCGACCTTCACTCTACCTTCTGTCTCTATGAATTTTACTACGTAGTTGCAGTATAATAAAAATATTGTTTGACCTTTGTCCCCATTTCTGGCACAGAGTTCCAAAAATCCTTGGAATTTCCTGAGTGATAGGAATGTCTTATTATTCCTGAACAGAACCTTTTCCAAGAGACCTGAGTTTATGCTACTGAGGTGACTTAGGTTAAAGCCCCTAGGTAGCCTGGGGATAGGGCAATTACCTTTAAAGAAAGAGGCCAATCCATTAGCGTGGGAACTTCTGGTCCCACCCTAGCCCCTCCGACCTGGGAGGGGTGCTGGAGACTGAACTGGATAAGAACTCTTGACAGGGGAGCTAACCGGTTAGGGAACTCACAGAGGTGCTGGGAGGGTGTACCAGGATGCAGCCGGAAGCTCCACACACATCCTCTCCCCATACCTTGCCCCACAAGGTTTGAGGCCAGCCTCGGCCACTGTTCCTGAGTTGCACCCTTCATAATAAACTGGTAAATATAAGTCAAGTATTTTCCTTAGCTCTGTGAGCTGCTGTAGCAAATCAACTTGTGGGCACCCCCAATTTATAGCTGGCAGGTCAGAAATATCGGTGGCTCCTAGAACTTGCAACAGAGCCTGAAGTGGGAGAAGTCTTGTGAAATTGAACCCTCAACTAACTCCAGTTAGTTAGTGTCAGAGTGAATTGAATTGAATTGAACTAATTTGAAGTGAAATGTAGGACACCCAGATGGCATCCAGAGAATTGGAGAATTGGTGGGTGTCAGATTAAAAAAAAAATCAACACCTCACGTGCAGAACAATACAGTATTTTTTGTGACTGGCTTATTTAACAATGTTATCAAAGTTTATAGCATATATAAGAATTTCCTTCTTTTTTAAGACTAAATAATATCCAATTGTGTGTATGCACCACATTTTACTTATTCATCTGTGGAAGGATGGACCCTTGGGTGGCTTCTACCTTTCAGCTGTTGTGAAGACTGCTGCTGCAAACATGGGTATACAAATATCTGTTGAACTTCCTGCTTTCAATTCTTTGGGGTACATATGCCCAGAAGTAGAACTGCTGAATCATATATTCAACTTGTGTGTGTGTGTGTGTGTGTGTGTGTGTGAGTGCGTGGTGCTGAGATCAAATCCAGGGGCTCACACATGCTAGGCAAGTGCTGTCCCACTGAGTTACACCCCCAGCCCTGGTTATTAAACTTTTAATTAGTCTTGAAGAACCCTCCGCTGCTTTCCATAGTGGCTGCGATTCAGCATTTTACATTCCCATCAGCGATGCGCGAGAGTTCCAGTTTCCTCACATCCTTGCCGATCCTTTTTTGTAAATAACAGCAGCCCTAATGGGGTGAAATAGTACTTCACTGTGGTCTGATCTGTATTTCCCTAACACTGAGCATCTTTTCTTGTAATTGATAAGCATTTATATATCTTCTTCAGAGAAATATCTATTCAGGTCTTTTGCCAGCGGTGGTACTGGGGACTGAATCCAGGAGTACTCTACCACTGAGCTATATCCCCAGACCTTTTTATTTTTTTATTTTGAGACAGGGTCTTGCTAAGTTGCTGAGGCTGGCCTCAAACCTGCAATCCTCCTGCCTCGTCCTCCCGAGTCACTGGGATTATATATGTGTACCACTGTGGCTAGCTTCCTTTGCCCATTTAAAAACTGAGTTTTGTTTTGGACTTGTTTTTGAATTGTAGAAGTTCTTCATACATTCTGGATATTAACCTCTTATCAGATGTGAAACTGGGGGAAAGCCTGAACAAATCTGTTAGGGAGAACTTGACACAGGCAAGGCCATTTTTAAACATATCCTCTGTCTTAGAACAGTCACCCCGTGGTCACTCTGAGTCAGCCTGACCTAACCTTAGGCAATACTCCATCATGACACAAGAAAGGAAATTTTTATCTGGGACTGAAACCTTGAGAAACACCTTGTCCAACATGGAACAGTGACCACCACAAAGGATGGAGGGACCACACAAGGACCCTCCCCTGATAACCCCCTAGCCTAAACACAAATCTCCCCACTCTCTCACTCCCCTGTAATGTCCCCTGGAAGACAGGTTCCAGCCTCTGCTGGGACCCTCCTCTGCAGGCTGTCCCAAATACACCTGTGTCCTGTTGAGCCACCTCTCCTCTTTATTTCCTTCACTCGGCTCTTTGCTTACAAAACCCTCCAGTTTCGCTCGCTTTTATCACCAGCTTTAGAGGTCCCACAGTGATCTCAAGATCACTCCTCTGATGCACAGGTCCTCATGGTAATGCTTGTCTGATTTGCTTTCCAGGAACTTGGAGGTAGCCCAAGCTGGTTAGAACCTCTGACATTTACTTCACTCTGGCCCGCACAAAGGGTCCAATGGGTGACTTTTGACATAAGAGTCAAAACTCCACCCTGGAAGCAGGCTAAGGTTGCCATTTTCTGAATACACGTCCTCTGAAGGGACATGAATTTTGGTTGCGCATTGGCAGGTCACTGATCACGTCCCCTCCTCTAATTACCCTTCCTGTGCCTCAGACCACCCCACTTCTTTGTCCCACGAATACCCCTAAGCCCAGCTGTTGGGGAGGTAGAATTGAGACTTGGGCTCCTGCCTCCTCCTGTCTGGCCATCTCATGAATCAACACTTTCTCTTCTGTGATTCTTGTTTCGGTGATTGGCATGCTGTGTGGCAGACAAAAGGGGCCTGGCTGCACTGTAGCAAATAAATGGTTTGCAAGTATTTTCTCCTATTATCTTGTCTTTTCATTCTGTTGATAGTATCCTTCAATATGCAAAACTTTTTCAGTTTTGTTATAGTCCAATTATCCATTTTTTTCTCTTGATACCTGCTTTTAATATCCAAGAAATCATGCCCAAATCCATCATCAGAGTTTTCACCATTGTTTCCTACACTTTTATAGTTTTAGCTTTTGTGTTTAAGTCTTTGATCCACATAGTTACATTTTGAATATGATAAAAGGGTCAAATTTCATTCTTTTGCATGTGGATATCCAGTTTTCCCAGCACTGGTTTTTGAAAACACTGTCCCTCCCACTCGCATTGAGTGGACTTGACAGTTCTGTCAAAAATAACTTGATCAGATGGACAGGGTGGTGCATACCTGTAATCCCAGAGATTTGGGAGGCTGAGGCAGGAGGATCACAAGTTGTAGGTAAGCCTCAGCAACTAAGCAAGACCTTATCTCAAAAGAAAAAACCAAAAGGGTTGGGGATGTGGCTTAGCATTTAAGCACCCCAGGTTCAATCCCCAGTTCAAAAAAATTTTTTTTTGATGAAGTAGAGAATTTAGTTTCATCTCAAACTCTGGTTTCTGGGTTCAATATGAATTTGAGGATAGATTTTTCAATTTCTGTAAAAAAGTTCATTGGGAATTTGGCAGGGATTGGACTGAATCCATAGATCACTTTGGGTAGTGCTGACCTCTTAACTAAGTTTTCTAAATTGATGGAAGCAGAATGCCTTTCCATTTCTGAATGTCATCATCAATTTCTTTCAGCACCATTTTGTAGTTTTCAGCATACATATAAGTTTTCCACCTTCTTGGTTTATTCCTAAGTTTTTGGTTTTTTCCTGCCACTATGGTAAATAGCATTGTTTTCTGTTTCCTTGTTGGGTTGTTCATTGTAGTGCACAGAAACACTATTGCATTAAAACAGGTTTAAATGTTGCAAATTCAGTCTTTCAACTCTCTCCATTTTGCAGAAGGGAACTGGGTGCTGAGCAGTGCAGTGTGGGAGAGACATGGGACACTGGGGAGTAAAGAGGTGGGACATTTCTACCATTTTGAATTTTGAATTTCTACCAAACAATTTTTTTTTTTTTTCCTGGTTGTGTGGGCTTGGTTACTATAGCTCTCTGATTTCCAGAACTCCTCTCGTTATTTAAGTCAGTTCCTGGCGTTTAGTTAATGTCTCTGTGGGTGAGGGAAGAGCCTGGAGTGTCCTAGTCCACCATCTTGCTTGATCACTGTGTCTTTTTCCACAAATAGCATATCTTTAAGGAGGTTATGAAGCCAGAATGATCAGAGCAGAGACAAGGCTGGGAGGTAATGAGAAGCAGGCTGAATAGGATTAGGGAGGGAGTAGGTGTCCTGGAATCCAAACTGAAGATTTAGACTGGATTAACAGGCACTGCCCCAAAGCCAACACAGAGGCCAAGAACAACCTCCCCTGATTTTCAAGCTCCCCACTTCCACCTGGACACCAGACATAGCATACAGCAAGCACATAGTAAATCAGCCCTAACCAGACTGTAGCTCCAAGCAGGAGAGTCCCTACCCCTGTGCAGATCTTCTTTCCCATTGGTATCAAACAAAAGTGCCTGATCACTAACTTCCCCAGGGGAGCTATTTGGAAATATAGGAACCTGGGCCCCAGCCCTAGAGAGTTGATCAAGGAAGTCCTGGTGGGGGCCCACACATCTGTATTTTCACCCAGCCCCAGCGGGGAGGCAGATCCCAGCCACTGACATGCAGTCCTGGACCGTTTCCTCCCACAGCTGCTAACCCTGGGTTGATTTCTCCCTGCTCACATCTTTGGTGAGGGCTTCCTGAGGCAGGAAAAAGCAGAACTAGAATTCAGTTCCATATTACCCTCCAAAGAAATCTCAAATCAGCAATTTTATCTGATCCATAGTTTTAAGATATATAGAACATAATTTTTTTAAAACAATAATAATGTTTGAATTAGTTACCAGCATTTAAAAAACCAACTTCATAAACCAGACACAAAGGGACACGTATCACATGAACACATTCTTATAAGGCACCTAGAAGAGGCAAATTCACAGAGGCAGAAAGAATAGAGGCCACCCCCCCACCACCACCGGGCTGAAGGGAGTGGGCAAGGAGGTACCGTTCAAGGAGTACAGAGTTTTTGTTGAGGCTATGAAAACATTTTAGGTATGGACAGTGATGATGGTTGTTCATGTCACAGAACCACACACTTGTAAATAGTTAAAACGATATTATGTTTTATCTAGTTCATCATGATCTACAGAACGATTTCACCAAAAAATCTGGGTTTCTGGTTTCTCTTTAAAGGAAAAACAAAAAAGTGTAACAACACTAGGTACGATTGGTGGGAGCTGAGGCGACGCTGCCTTTGAATGGGACACGGGTCTCACATTTGCTGGGGCCACACGACACTCCCAAGTCCCCTTTACTCACTCACTCTCATCACCTGGCTGACTCCCATGAGCACTCAGAGGCTGGTCCCCAACATACTCCACTTCCCTGGGTCTCCCCAGGCTTCTTCAGTTCTCCCAGCCCCTGCCTTTTTCTGTCTTCCAATACATACCGGGAGTCCAGAAAGCAGTCAGTCAAGCGGGTAAGTACCTTAGTGCCATTGATAGGAGACAGACAGATGTGAGTGGTGGGAACAAGAGATTAAATGAATAATTCTATAAAAAACTGGGCCCACTGTGCTGAACCCCACCAGTTTTCTTTTCTAAGAAGCTATTCGCCTGCAGCCCTGTCTGGTTTAAATGGACGGGATATGTCACATTCCTTGGCAAACTACCTGTTATCTGCAGGAGAAATGCAGGCTCAAAATAATGTCAATAAGAGGAACCTAGGTTACTCTGAAGGGGGAGACTCTTGCAGTCCTTTTCACAGATCAGATTCCAGAGCTCAGGGCGATAACAAGCATTCCTTCTAACCATAAAATCCACATGAATGTATGAGTAAGAATCCAATTAGAACCAGTCAGCATGGGCCAAGTGACCTACAGTTGTCATGGCAGTGGGGACTTGAAAGTCTGATGTCATCCTGCTGTTGTTAGTCAAAAGTCAAGAGGTGGACCTGGGCAGGACTCTCTGGAAACTTCTCTGGGATCCCCAATAAAACCAGAGTGCAAGAGAGACACACTGTCCCTCTTTTCTCTGAGAGGACCCACTACCCCTTAAGAGTATCCCCTTTTCTTTACTTATTCCTTGTCCCTTTTCTTATTCCTTCAATAAACTCATGCCGGTGACTCTGAGCAACATGTCTGAAATTCTTCTAACTTGATTTCAAGAATCAGGGTTTGAAGGAGGAGGCCTCCACACTGCCTCAGTTTCCTGGAAGGACCCAGCTCCCTAACATCATCATAATGACAATCAATGAACATGAACAAGAGTTTGCTTTCACCTCTCCCAACTTCACTAAGACCATGAAAGACCTCTGATATGCAGAGATCCAAGAAAGATAAGCCTGGAATTAAACATACCCAAGTGGTCATGATTTTGAACAAACACTTGCCTCATGACCCTGGCTCCTGAGCCAGCCTCGGAACCTCTCAGCTGCTTGGTGATACCATGTGACTGGCCAGTCCAGCAACCACAACTTCCTCAAGGCTGGAGGCACTTGCCTGGAGCCCATTCTTATCTGCCAGAAGCTGATTCCCACTGCTGAAATACCATGATCGTTTTGAACCTGCGCATCCAGTTGGTTATGGGGCCAGCACATACATTGCTTACCGTGAAAGGCGGCCAGTCTGTAAATTTCCAAAGACTTAGTAATGCAAAAAATGTACAAGAGCACATTAGTAATTTTATTATACTGATAACATGTTGAAATGACATTTTGGGTATACTGAGTTAAGTATGTCACTAAAACTAATTTCCTTTGTTCTTTTTTTACTTTTTTTACATTTACATTTTTAATGTAGCTTACACGTGTGGCTGGCATTATATTTACTAGCCAGTGCTATTTTAGACAGCCAGCTGTGGCTTCTACAAGACAGGTTCTGTAATGTTACTGTATTTTTGTTACCTTTAAAAGCAAATTGAGTCTCTCCTATTTTATTTCTGGGTGGTACTATGCTGTGCTGCCCAAGGGTCCTTGGGGATGTCCCTTCCTCTCTCATGCTATGGGCACCTCATCTGGGCAGAAGCTGACCTTGAAGATCTCTTGTAACTCCTACATGTCCTGGGCCACCAAGCTCTCAAGACTCTAGCACAGGGTTTCCTTTCAGCCCTGTGAACAACAATGTGTGCTTGTCACTCAAAACCCCACACAGATTATTTCCCCTTGGAACAATGCTACAAGTGTTGCTAAAAAATGTCAAGCTGTTACCACCTGGGAACAACTGGTCAGAGCTTACCAAGAAAAGGGAGGAGCCTCAGCTGAGGTCTGGAGGCTCCCCTGCCCTCTCTGCCCCAGAGCATCAGGATTCACTAGCTGCTTCTTCCCAGAGACTGCAGCCCCACCTTCTTGACTATGAGGTGCCACTGAGCTAGGTCAAAAGAGCCAAGAGCAGTCCTCTAGCAGTGACTGTAAAAGGGGACGCAAGTTTGAGGGGTTAGGCCCTCAAACTTGGAAGAAAACTGCTAGAAAGTGTCACCCTGACAATCCTCTACACTCAAGGGGCAAAATTAGAAATTCAGAATCCCACTTTTAATACTTTTAATTAAAAATTTTTTTTTCTGAGGTGCTGGGGATGGAACTCAGGGTCTCAGGCATGCTAGGCAAGGGCTCTACCACTGAGCTACACCCCCCACACACATCACTTAATGCCACTATTTTATCCACTTGAAGACCCAATATTGGTTTCCTGAGGGTTGGGGATACAGCTCAGTGACATAGCTCTTGCCTGGCCTGTGTGAGGCCCTGGGTTAGATCCTTAGCACTGCAAAACCAACAAAACATTGGCTTCCTGACATGAATTTTGGAGGTTCAAATCTCCCCTTTACTCTTTGGTAACTACAGGCCCTGGGATGAGGTTACTCCATTTATTTGGGTCCTGATTCCTACATATGTAGCAATGGGGACAATTTCACCTATGTCAGAGAATTGTTGAAAAGATTAAATAAGGGATACAAAAATACCCTGTGTATTGTAAAAGTTCAATAGCTATTAGCTTCCTTCTGCCTTCTTCATTCTTTCCCAAGCAATTGGGCAAAGAAAATACTAAAAAATCTCGAAGGTCGGGGGAGCGGGGGAGAACCAAAAAAGAAATTTTCTATACTATGACTCTTTTGTTTTTACTTGTTTACTTTTAAAAATTCTTTTATTTTTTGATACTGGGGTTGAATCCAGGGGTTCAGTTTTAGTACTATCCCCAGTCCTTTTTATGTTTTATTTTGAGACAGGGTCTTGTTAAATTGCTAAGGCTGGCCTTGAACTTGTGATCCTCCTCCTCCCCAGTTCCTGGGATTACAGATGTGTGCCAGAGCACCCAGCCTGTTGTTATTTTAATCCGATTCCTGAGGCATGGTATAAATTGTAAACCTGGAAGAGGAACTCTGTGGGGGCAGAGATTATCTTTACAGCCCTTGCAGAACATTTGGAAAGAGATAGGTGCTAGGTAAGTGCTGCTTGAATGAATGAATGTTGGATTTCATAGAATCCACATGTGGAATATATAAGAAACATTAGGTCAGAATTACCAGGATGTGAAAGTTGTCAGAATCAAAATGGAGTCACTTGGGTCATTCCTAACAAAATAAAGTAAATAAAGCCAGGCGATTAGGAAGGAAGGGTTCTTTTGCAGGATTGCCCGATAGTAAGTATACCAAAAGACTCTGGAGGACTACAACCTTACACAGAAACCACCACAGCCTTACACAAAAACTACTTCTACAAGGACATTTGCCTAGCAACTGTTGGTTCAGCCTCAGACTGATGCCACTCTTGTTAATAATGATTGTAGCGGAGGACTATTATAAAATATCTGATGTTATTTTCATTTTTATCTTTAAAAACTCCTCCTGTCTCAATCTCTTTGAGTATGCCCATAGTTCATTATATGCCCAAACTGTGTGCCCATGGTTTGGTATGAATGTTTCCATGGCAATGCTCTCCTGTTCCCATAAAAGTACCTCTCCCAAGTAAACTGTCCTTGGACAATCTCCCTCTGACTTTTTAAAAATTTAGATTGACAACAGTACAGGGTTAGGGTGATCTGCACCAGCAGGGTCAAAGCAAAGATTGCAGACCACACTACTCTGCGGAATGACTTGTGAATCTGTTTAGACAACTTTTTTCTAAGTTGCAAAGCTCAAGTTACTCTATCCAAATACTTCTCCCCTACCCAGAGGTGGTTTACTCAGTAAAAGGCTGAAATGTCCACAGAGAGACAAACACACTCATACGTCGTGAGGAAGCATAAACAATCATAATGCTGAATTGAGCACAGAGGATTAAGAAGAAAAGAACAAACAAAATAAATGTTTGCTTGATGAAAATAATACACCCTGTCAGGGTGTTTTAAAATGTAAAATTCTTAGCATTTCCTGACCCTGGTGGGGGAGTTGGGGGGGGGGCGGCTGGGCTGGGGAATGAATAACTATTTCTATTAAATTTTAAAGACACAACTAAGTATTAAGTTTCTTCACAGGTGTGCACGAAAGAATGTGAAAACCCATTCCTTGGTATTTATGGTTGACAGAAGTGTTAGAATCTCTAATACAGAGCGTCTCCCAGTTAGCAATCCTGCCATTCCCAAACAGTAGGCCAGGGATTGTGGTGACCTTGTATGATTCCCATTCTGCCGCTGACAGGGTGATTTAACTCTCTGGAAGGTTGAAAGCTCCCATCTGTCTTCCCCTAACTTTATTCTCTGATGAAGGAAAAATCCAAGAGTGCTGAAGACACCATCAAGACTGTGAATGGGAGGTTAAAATCCACAGTCACCTGGCTGAGGGGACAGGAGATCAGTATGTATCATTCTCAATACCTACTTTTAAATTGCCCTGAGTAAAAGAGTTATCTGGCTCACCTCCAGGCCTGAAACCAAGCCAATCTTCAAAACATTCAACCCCACAGGTGAAAAGTAGGTTGTGGGTTAAAGGTGGCCTGCTTGCTTTCATTGATCTGTTGTGCTATTACCGAGTGGCAGAACTCACTGGTTTTGGGAAATGGAGCTCAACTCACCTTCCTGCTACTGAAGATAAACAGAATGGAGATTTGCCAGGAGAGAAATGTTAGAAAACTTCTGTCCCAAATGAACATTTTCTAAATGAAGGGTTACATTCTCTGAATGAGAGGAACAGGCCTGAGAACTGAGGCTTTCAAATCGCTTGTTAAACAACAGCCAGGGCTGCACGTGCTCAGGAAGAAGCGAGAGCGCGAAGCAGTGGTCCTGCTGAAGAAGGACCCCCTGTAAGTATTTGCTTCAAGTATTTGGAGAAGACAATCAGATTCATAACATGCCCAACAGTCTGGATTAGAACTGCACAGAGATGGAGAGAACTGGGAATAATTCTTCCAAAAAGAAGGAAAGAAAAGGGATTCCGATATGAGTTATTTATACCAGGAGACTTCTTGGAAATTCAGAGCAAGATTTCTGGTCCATCCTGCTGGACTTGGCTCTAAACCCCAGGGAAGGAGTTTGGCACAAAGCATTGTCCCTATTGTCCCGGCTTCAGCTGTGTGTAAAAGAAGGTAAGAAAAGTGCCAAGCACCACCAGGCATGGCCCTGCAAGTCTATACAGCACAGAGGATGCAGCACTCTAGGAAAGCTTGTTGTTCCAGCTACAAACCTGCCAAATTCTGACACTAAAATAGTCTGATGCCCAGGGCCTGTGCCAGAGAGAAAGAGCAGCATTCCTGAAATCATGGGGGGAAATTGGTGAACTGACACAGACAGGTTCAAGAGTGACACCATCAAAGCAGAGTGTCACCCACAGTCACAATCACCCAAACACACTGCCAGGCATATCCAGCAACAAAACTACCCAGAGTCATAAAGGCCCATTGGTCAGAAAACAACAGCCTCCCGCACAGGTGAGTACAGTTAGATACAATCTAACAGGCTCAATCCAGTCATGGAAAGATGCCCTGTCTGACAATCCATCCACTCACCTGATTGCCAAAGACAGCCACCGAGCAGGCTGTAGAAACCTCATTAGCCCCGAACCAGACTGAAGCGATGCGGGAGGGCATGCCCAGGATGAAGACCTGGGCCACGGAGCAGATGACCTGGCCCAGCACAGTGACCGGGAAGAGGTGCGGCTTCAGGCTGCCCAGCTTCACCCAGGCCCCCAGGCAGTTGAGAGCAGAGCCGGTGAGGGCGATGGTGCGGAGACCAAATTTCTCCAGCAGCCAGGTCACGGGCAGGAGCAGCGGGATGTAGGTCAGCATGTAGCACATGGAGAGCCAGTCGATGGCAAAGGCACTCACCCCGTAGAAGTTCATGAAGATGTTACTGATGGAGCTGTACTGGATCCACTGAAAGGCGTTGCACATGGAGTAGCAGCTAAACACCAGCACCACCGCCCAACGGCGTCGGCTCACCTTGATCACTCCGAGCCCCTCGGGACAAGAGCTACTGGGTTGGTTCAAACCACCAGGTTGCGCCAAGGTACTGGGGTGGGCCGAGACACTGGGGTGGATGGAGACGCTGGGGTGGATGGAGACGCTGGGGTGGATGGAGACGATGGGATGGGCCGAGACGCTGGCATCTGCTTGGAGTGAGGACTCCGGCACAGGGGTGTCATTGAGCTCCTCCAGGTTGGGACTTTCATTCACCATGACCACAGCCTCCAGGGGAGCACTGGACAGGTACTGCCTCCGGCACGCCTGAGGGATAGTGGCTGATGGGACACTTGCCCAGGAGCGCGACCGTGCACCAGAAGAAACGGAGACCCAAGCTGCGTAAAAGCAGTGAATCCGGGGCTTCCTGCACTCACCCCCAAACTCCTGCTCTCACTTTTTCTTGGATCTTTGTCCCCACCCGCGGCAGCTGCTGTCCCTAGGCCGGCCTCAGACGCGCCAGCCCGCTGCCGGCTGTTCCTGCCTTGGGTTCCCCTAGTCGTTCTTGGTCCGAGAAAAAGTTGGCTCCTCCGACAGCCACTTCGCCGGTTCTGTTCACTCCGGGGCCGATCGGGGCCTCGCCCCCTTGGGCGCACGTGACCGCCCCGCCCCCGTTCTGCCCGGCTTCCCCCACCCCGCTAACTCCCTCCCACCCAGTGTCCCCTGCCTTCTCGAGCCTGGCCCGCAGGGCCGCGCAGTTGTTTCGCCACAACTTGCGGGGTGCATTCCTCCCCCACGCCCCGGGCGCCATGGAAACCGCCCGGTTAACTCCCACCCCTCGGCACAGCCTCTTAAATTCATTCGTCCCCCTCCGGGTGAACCCCGCAAGGACATCCCCAGCGCGCTTCCGAGGTGAGAGGCTCGGTGCGAGTCGCACGCCCCGCTCGCGTGCACTGAGACCGGGCGTCCCCAAAGTGCTCTGGGGAATCCAAGACGATTCCCGACTTTCTCCCTCTTGGCTGGGCTCCCACCCCGCTGCTGAGCTCCCGGTGTAAAGGGACGTTTGTAGCGTTCTAGGTCTGGCTGCGCTCCTGGAATAAAGGCGAGATGCAGAAAACTCGCTTTTCTCGCTGCTTTCCCTGAGGACACGGTCTTATCTTGGGGACCTCATATGTGAACTTAAGTAGGGCTATCATTTCCTGATGGGTCTCTGCGACCTCCGACGTGGGGACCTAGGGTGGAAGGGAGAGGAGACGTCGGCGAAGGCGAGGAAGCTACCGGCGGTTGCGTGGTGAAACGCGTCGTTCCGCGCTGGCTCTGGGCGTGGTGTTGGAAGTGGTCTTTGCCCCCACGTAGCCCTAGGCTGCCACCTGCCGGTGCCAGACCAGTCCCGAAAGTAAACCCTCACTTCGTCACTGCCAGAAAGACAGGCCTGTAGGGTTGAGGTGCAGGCCCGCAGCCTTTGTCCATTTCAGCCAAGGGATAGTGGTAGAGGCCCGGTTCTCCCTGGCTGGAACTCCGACTCAAGGACTTTAAGTATGCAGCTGCGGATCAGGTACGCTCCATCTGCACCTCAGTTTTTCGCCTGTACAATGGGGATGATGAAATACTGCCTACCTCAAAGTGTTGCTTAAGACTTGGATGAGTTAATACAGGAATGTGTTTAGAAAATTCCTGGCTGATAAGCATTCTGTGAATCTTGGCTATTCTAGCAAAAAGCTAGTATTTGTTACACTGCTGAACATTAGTGCATTATCTCATTTAAGCATCACAAGGATAGGTCATTATTATTGCTTACCTCTTTTTCTCCCCACTTTGGGTGCTGGGAATTGAAACCAGTGCGGGTGGAACACAGGCTCTACCACAAAGCCAAACCCCCAGCCTCCATGACTCATTAGACAGATAAGAAAACTGAAGCTCTTAGAAGTGACGTCACTTCTTACTTAAGGTCCCGGCTGGCCTCAAGAGCCATCATTCTCTGTCAAGTCTGTAATCATTCAAGCTATAGGCCAGGTATTCGGGTTTGGTCTGTAGGCAGTGGCCTGGGCATTCCCAGGAACTTGCTAGAAGGGGGAACTTCCTGGGGACCCCAGATCTCCTAAATCAGAGTCTGAGGTTTAACAAGACCCCCCAGGTTATTGGTTCAAACATTAAAGTTTGGGAACCCCTGGGTGTCATTTCATTTTTGTTTTCTTTTTAAAACTTCCGGCCGAATATGAATAATTTAAAGCTCTGAACCAGTGGTTCCAACATGGGTTGCACATTAAAAATCACACAGGAAAGGGCTCTGGACATAATGGGTGCCAAATCAGAAGGCTCTCTGAGGGTGGACAGGTCATCCAAATCTGCAGCCAAGTTGGCCCCAAGTTTGGTGGGTTAGAACCACTAGTTCCCCAGAGAATGAGATTCACTATTCCAGGGAAACCCTCAAACTCCCTGCTGGGAGGACTTTCCCCAATCACTTTTTGGTAGAAATTATAGTCTTTAATTATAATGGGATATTTGAAGAGGAAATTTATACCCTTTTAAGAATTTCTACACTAATTTAACAGTGCGTATTCTCAGAATTCCCATCCTTTTCTAGGGAGCACAGAACCTGTGTTCTCTTGAGACCACTCACTACTTTTCTTTTTTCCCTAAGTCATATGATCCCCTCCCAAACTCAGGAAAAAAAATATATATATACATATATATATATATATATATATATATATATATTTTTTTTTTAACCAGGGATTGGATCCAGAGGCACTTAACCACTGAGCCGCACCCCCAGACCCTTTTTTATATTTTATCTTGAGACAGGGTCTTGCTAAATTACTGAGGCTGGGTTTGAACCTGAAGTCCTCCTGCCTCAGCCTCCCAAGCCACTAGGATTACAGGCATGCACCATCACACCTGGCCCAGAATAGATGCTTTTTTTTGGTACTGGGGATTGAACTCAGGGGTGCCACATCCCCAGCCCTTTTTTGTATTTTATTTAGAGACAGGGTCTCACTGAGTTGCTTAGGGCCTCACTAAATTGCTGAGGCTAGGTTTGAACTCCTGGTTCTCCTGTCTCTGCCTCCCGAGCTGCTGGGATTACAGGCGTGTGCCACCATGCCTGGTTTCAGAATATACTCTTAACGCCACTTTTACAGATTGAGAAACTGAGGCTCAGAGAGGGGGACTGGGTTCCTCCGAGTTCTACAGCTAATTAGCATCAGAACAAACTAGAAGAGTAAGGCAGCTTGTCCATCCATGTCTCCTCTGTGCTCTCTTCCAGAAAAGTGCTTCAGTTTGGTGGCAAATCCCAAGAATCTAACCTGGGCTTCAAGAAGTATTTGGGGTCACTGTTGTGGTGGAGTGGATTGGATTCACTGTGAGCACTGGGTTGTGTCTACTCAGATTTGAAGCTCTCTTCTGCCATTATTATTAGCTTTGGGATCTTGAGCAAGTTACTTAATCTCTCTGTTCTTCAGTTATTGAAGATTTAAAGTATGTCTCATAGAGTTGCTGTAAGCATTAAATAAGATAATGTGTATAAGTTGTTTTTAGTAATAATGATGATATTCCAGCAGCCACCAGAATTGTGCAGACTCTTGACTGGTTCCCACAATAAGGTGGACAGCTATATAAGTATTAGGAAGAGCTGGGCACAGTGGCGCATGCCTGTAATCCCAGCAGCTCGGGAGGCTGAGGCAGGAGGATCACAGATTTGAGGTCAGCCTCAGCAATTTAGGGAGATCCTATCTCAAAATTAAAAATAAAGAAGGCTAGGATGTAACTTAGTATAGAGCACTCCTGGGTTCAAACCCCAGTGACAAAGGAGAAAAAAAATTAGGAAGATATTACTAACGTTCTGATAAAGAAATATTCTGTATTCATCCAATGAGAAAACATTTATTGAGTGCTTACTATATGTTCTATTTGTGTATTTGTTCTGTGGGTATCTATAGGTACACCTTGAGAGAACCTCAGGCATTGAACTCCAACCTTCCTGGCCCTCTGCGGGATGGTTGCCAAGTCTGCCCCCTCGTGGCTAACATCTTGGCCCTAAAAGCAGGACTTGAGGTCAAAAATGGCTCACCCTTATTATTTGTTTACCACAAGCAAACCAGAGGCTGCAGATTCGGGAGACATGGAGCTTATCAAGTGCATAGAAAGGGTAAATTTTCAATGAACTGAATCAAGTGGAGAGACAGGCGTTTTCTAACAGTTGCAGCCTGTTATGTTGCCCTTATTAGTTTTACACGTGTAGTTTATGTTTGTAATACTACATGCTCATCAGTATTCCATTTGCCTTGTCTCCCACACTTTCCACAGATTTCTAGTTCTCTAAGGACTCACGCATGTCTTTGTATACCCTGGAGCATTTAGGGAGATAAATTAGATAGCTCATGTCCTCTATATATGTCTGTAGTACTGAGTTGAATTCCACATCACCATGAAATTTCAGAAAACTGTACACAAAGAGGAGATCCAACAAACTTTCAGAGGGATAAGAAAAGCTGGTTTTACAAAATAGTATTTGAAAAAATTTAAAAAGAGAAAAAAAATAGGTGCAAAATTTCATTAGTTATCAAACCTAGAAATTGTCAGTCAGTGGAACGGTGCCTTCTGAGGGAAGAGTACGTCCTGCCTATCATTCTGTACCCAAGCTACCAAAAAATTAGTATGAAAAAGAATCAAACATGTTCAGACACACAGAGTTTCAAAAATGGGGACTCTCTTATCACCCCTCTCAGAAAGCTACTGAAGGATGTGCTCCACTAAAACAATGGAGGAAACCTAGAAAGAGGAAGATTGAAACAGGGATTCTAGCACATGAAGCAGGCAGAGGGGAGCGCCAAGCTAAAGGACAGTCGCAGGTGGACATCCAGCACTGCGCCAAGCAGAAGAGGCAGCCTGTTTGCATTGAAGCTGGCCTGAAGACTTGAGGTAAGATTTATTCAAGATGATACTGGCAGTATTATTTTTTTTTAATATTAATAAGAGGTTTACACCTTTGGGGGAGAGTGAGGGATTGAACT